>NC_088216.1:89017090-89332090 GCF_036934945.1 Oncorhynchus masou masou
TGCACTGGACTGTGTTTACAGCATGAGTGGTCGTGAGTAGATGAACTGGTGTACACTGGACTGTTTACAGCATGAGTGGTCGTGAGTAGATGCACTGGATTGTGTTTACAGCATGAGTGGTCGTGATTAGATGAACTGGACTGTGTTTACAGCATGAGTGGTCGTGAGTAGATGCACTGGACTGTGTTTACAGCATGAGTGGTAATAATGGTATGTTGAACTGGATTGTCTTTTAGCATCATGTCTGATTCTCTGTAATAATAATGTTGTCGTGAGTAGATGAACTGGACTGTGTTTACATTTTGTTCATGTTGCTAGTAATTATTAGCTAAGAATATTGATGAACTGGACTGTGTTGTATTTTGAGACAGGATTGAATAAACTAAGTTAGCATCATGTGTCTATTTCTCTGTAATAATGCATTGTCAGTAGGTCTTAGCATCATGTCTGATTCTCTGTAATAATGCTAAGGGAATAATAATGCATTGTCAGTAGGTCTTAGCATCATGTCTGATTCTCTGTAATAATAAATAATAATGCATTGTCAGTAGGTCTTAGCATCATGTCTGATTCTCTGTAATAATGGTATGGGAATAATAATGCATTGTCAGTAGATCTTAGCATCATGTCTGATTCTCTGTAATAATGCTAAGGGAATAATAATGCATTGTCAGTAGGTCTTAGCATCGTGTCTGATTCTCTGTAATAATAATGCATTGTCAGTAGGTCTTCGCATCATGTCTGATTCTCTGTAATAATGGTATGGGAATAATAATGCATTTTATTTTGTAAAGTGGTTTCTTGCATCAAACAACATTTTCAATCACCTTGTCTGAAGGACAAATAGGTTAATGTCAAGCCCTGCATGTTTTTTTTTTCAAAAGTCTCACGGAATGTAGGCCTACACTATAATCCACTAAAATTGAGAATTTCAATAAGCATTTTTCTACAGCTGGCCATGCTTTCCACCTGGCTACCCCTACCCCGGTCAACTGTCCTGCACTCCCCACAGCAACTCGCCCAAGACAAAACCCCATTTCTCCTTCACCCAAATCCAGATAGCTGATGTTCTGAAAGAGCTGCAAAATCTGGACCCCTACAAATCAGCCGGGCTAGACAATCTGGACCCTCTCTTTCTAAAATTATCTGCCGAAATTGTTGCAACCCCTATTACTAGCCTGTTCAACCTCTCTTTCGTATCGTCTGAGATTCCCAAAGATTGGAAGGCTGCCGCGGTCATCCCCCTCTTCAAAGGGAGACACTCTAGACCCAAACTGCTACTGACCCATATCCATCCTACCCTGTCTTTCTAAGGTCTTCGAAAGCCTAGTTAACAAACAGATTACTGATCGAATCCCACCATACCTTCTCCGCTGTGCAATGGTTTCAGAGCTGGTCATGGGTGCACCTCAGCCACACTCAAGGTTCTAAACGACATCATAACCGCCATCGATAAGAGACATTACTGTGCAGCCATATTCATCGACCTGGCCAAGGCTTTCGACTCTGTCAATCACAACATTCTTATTGGCACACTCGACAGCCTTGGTTTCTCAAATGACTGCCTCGCCTGGTTCACCAACTACTTCTCTGATAGAGTTTGGTGTGTCAAATCGGAGGGCCTGTTGTCCGGACCTCTGGCAGTCTCTATGGGTGTGCCACAGGGTTCAATTGTTGGGCCGACTCTCTTTTCTGTACACATCAATGATGTTGTTCTTGCGGCTGGTGATTCTTTGATCCAGCTCTACGCAGACGACACCATTCTGTATACTTCTGGCTCCTCCTTGGACACTGTGTTAACTAACCTCCAAACGAGCTTCAATGCCATACAACTCTCCTTCCGTGGCCTCCAACTGCTCTTAAATGCTAGAAAAACTAAATGCATGCTTTTCAACCGATCGCTGCCCGCACCTGCCCGCCTGCCCAGCATCACTACTCTGGACAGTTCTGACTTAGAATACGTGGACAACTATAAATACCTAGGTGTCTGGTTAGACTGTAAACTCTCCTTTCAGACTCACATTAAGCATCTCCAATCCAAAATTAAATCTAGTATCGGCTTCCTATATCGCAACAAGGCATCCTTCACTCATGTTGCCAAACATACCCTCGTAAAACTGACCATCCTACCGATCCTCGACTTTGGTGATGTAATTTACAAAATAGACTCCAACACTTTACTCAACAAATTGGACGCAGTTTATCACAGTGCCATCCGTTTTGTCACCAAAGCCCCATATACTACCCACCACTGAGACCTGTATGCTCTCGTTGGTTGGCCCTCGCTTCATTTTCGTTGCCAAACCTACTGGCTCCAGGTCATCGATAAGTCTTTGCCAGTTAAAGCCCCGCCTTATCTCAGCTCACTGGTCACCACAGCAGCACCCACTCATAGCACACGCTCCAGCAGGTATATCTCACTGGTCACCCCCAAAGTCAATTCCTCCTTTGGCCACCTTTCCTTCCAGTTCTCTGCTGCCAATGACTGGAACGAACTGCAAAAAACACTAAAGCTGGAGACTCATATCTCCCTCACTAACTGTAAGCACCAGCTGTCAGAGCAGCTCACAGATCACTGCACCTGTACATAGCCCATCTGTAAACAGCCTATCCAACTACCTGATCCCCATACTGTATTTAATATTTATCTTGCTCCTTTGCATGCCAGTATCTCTACTTGCACATTCATCGTCTGCACATCTACCATTCCAGTGTTTAATTGCTATTTTGTAATTTACTTCGCCGCCATGGCCTATTTATTACCTCATTTGCATGTCACTGTACATAGACTTTTTTTCCCACTATACTATATTATTGACTGTATGTTTTGTTTATTTCCATGTGTAACTCTGTGTTGTTGTTTGTGTCGAACTGCTTTGCGTTATCTTGGCCAGGTCTCAGTTGTAAATGAGAACTTGCTCTCAACTAGCCTACCTGGTTAAATAAAGGTGAAATAAAGACAGATAGAGGTTAGACCTCTAAATAAAAATAAATAAAATACATTAAAACAGACACCATTAAAACAGACAGATAGAGGTTAGACCTCTACCATTAAAACAGACAGAGAAGTTAGACCTCTACCATTAAAACAGACAGAAAGAGAGGTTAGACCTCTACCATTAAAACAGACAGAGAGGTTAGACCTCTACCATTAAAACAGACAGAGAGGTTAGACCTCTACCATTAAAACAGACAGAGAGGTTAGACCTCTACCATTAAAACAGACAGACTCTACCATTAAAACAGACAGAGAGGTTAGACCTCTACCATTAAAACAGACAGAGAGGTTAGACCTCTACCATTAAAACAGACAGAGAGGTTAGACCTCTACCATTAAAACAGACAGACAGAGAGGTTAGACCTCTACCATTAAAACAGACAGAGAGGTTAGATCTCTACCATTAAAACAGACAGAGAGGTTAGACCTCTACCATTAAAACAGACAGACAGAGAGGTTAGACCTCTACCATTAAAACAGACAGACAGAGACCTCTACCATTAAAACAGACAGACAGAGAGGTTAGACCTCTACTATTAAAACAGACAGACAGAGAGGTTAGACCTCTACCATTAAAACAGACAGACAGAGAGGTTAGACCTCTACCATTAAAACAGACAGAAAGAGAGGTTAGACCTCTACCATTAAAACAGACAGACAGAGAGGTTAGACCTCTACCATTAAAACAGACAGAAAGAGAGGTTAGACCTCTACTATTAAAACAGACAGACAGAGAGGTTAGACCTCTATTAAAACCATTAAAACAGACAGAGAAAGACCTCTACCATTAAAACAGACAGACAGAGAGTTAGACCATAAATTAAAACAGAGAGAGAGGTTAGACCTCTACCATGAGAAGAACACTGGTGAATCATCCATCTGATTTATCACAGTATAAATGGAGGAGGAGAGAAAGGCTTTTGAAGCTGGATGGAGGGATAAATGCTGTGGCCATTGTCCTGTCTATGCTGCTGTTCTCGGCTCTACATCGCAAACAGTCAGTCACGCCATCCGTCCCTCTGTAATTAATGTGTTGCTTCTAAACGTGTGTCTGGGAGTGTTGGGATAAAGGTGAAAGATTCATTTCAATTCCAATCGAATGGACAATAAAGCATCTATTCCATTCCAGTTGATAGGACATTCACCATTCTCCCTTTCTGTCCTGCCCTGGTTACTGCTGTGGGTTTTTTGTCTGAGCCTAGGAGTTAGGAGAAATATAGAGATGCAAGTAAAGATTCTACGGCGTAGTAGGAGCTACTGTGTCTAGAGAGAACCTCAGAATCTATGGCGTAGTAGGAGCGACTGTGTCTAGAGAGAACCTTAGATTCTACGGCGTAGTAGGAGCTACTGTGTCTAGAGAGAACCTCAGAATCTATGGCGTAGTAGGAGCGACTGTCTAGAGAGAACCTTAGATTCTACGGCGTAGTAGGAGCTACTGTGTCTAGAGAGAACCTCAGAATCTATGGCGGTAGGAGCGTGTCTAGTAGAATCTAGCTACTACTGTGTCTAGAGAGAACCTCAGAATCTATGGCGTAGTAGGAGCTACTGTGTCTAGAGAGAACCTCAGAATCTATGGCGTAGTAGAGCTACTGTGTCTAGAGAGAACCTCAGAATCTATGGCGTAGTAGGAGCTACTGTGTCTAGAGAGAACCTCAGAATCTATGGCGTAGTAGGAGCTACTGTGTCTAGAGAGAACCTCAGAATCTATGGCGTAGTAGGAGCTACTGTGTCTAGAGAGAACCTCAGAATCTATGGCGTAGTAGGAGCTACTGTGTCTAGCGAGAACCTCAGAATCTATGGCGTACTTATTTTCCACCATAATTTGCAAATAAATGTATTAAAAATCCTACAATGCGATTTTCTGGATTTTTTCTCTCATTTTGTCTGTCATAGTTGAAGTGTACCTATGATGAAAATTACAGGTCTCTCTCATCTTTTTAAGTGGGAGAACTTGCACAATTGGTGGCTGACTAAATACTTTTTTGCCCCACTGTATATAATTGATGGTACATATTTTAAGCATAATGCATCCATTGAATGTTAGGGAGCATGATTGTTCGTTGACAGGTCTTCTTGGCTTGGTATCCCTTGCATAAGACCTAACCTCAATGAGACTTCCATGTGAAATAAAGTTTAACAGAAGGTCACAATTTCCTGAAGAAAATGTGGGTGTTTGCTGTCTGAAAGCCTTTAGTGGAAAAACATCAATATTAACAAATGGTAAACAAACAAGAAGTAGGACAGCCCTCACCTGCATTCCACAGACTCGCACCCCCAGCGTGGCGGAGGTGCTCTGTTCACACTTCTTCATCTGCCTGGCTGCCTTCTCCTCCGAGGCATCGTCCCCGTGCTGCCGCGTGCCCATCTTCAGGTCCAGGATGCACGGGTAGCTGAAGTGATGGACCACATTCTCCAGGAGCAAAAACTCTAGGAGGGGTCAGAGGTCAAGGATAACAATTTCCGGTCGATTTCTCAGCCAAAAGTGAAGAACAAACGGAGCTATTTCGCCTACAAAAATAATATTTTTGGAAAAAGGAACATTTGCTACCTAACTGGGAGTCTCGTGAGTGAAAACATCCGAAGCTCATCAAAGGTAAAACGGTTTAATATGATTGCTTTTCTGATTTTCGTGACCAGGTTGCCTGCTGTTAGCTAGGCATAATGCTATGCTAGGCTATCGATAAACTTACACAAATGCTTGTCTTGCTTTGGCTGTAAAGCATAATTTCAAAATCTGAGATGACAGGGTGATTAACAAAAGGCTAAGCTGTGTTTCACTATATTTCATGAATATGAATATTTTCGAGAAAATACTTTTTGTCCGTTTTTTTGTCCGTTGCGCTATGCTAATTACTGTAGTTGATGACAACGCTCCCGGATCCGGGATGGGTAGTTCTGCCCCTCTACAGGCAGTTAACCCACTGTTCCTAGGCCGTCATTGAAAATAAGAATTTGTTCTTGACTGACTTGCCTAGTAAAATAAAGGTTAAAAAAAATAAAAAAATCTACAGACTATCTACACACAACTAACTCAAGTATTGCCAGTACTATTTAGCTGTAAACAACAGGAGGCAAATATATCACATGTATACAGTATCTAATGGTGGAGAGGACATATGGGAGGGAGTGGAGTACAGCCAAAAAACAGAGCAACACCATCCTCTGGCTGCACTCCCCCACTGAGGGTCAAGTTGCTTGGAACTTTGAAGACGGATTTTGAAGACCAATAACCAAGTCCGTAAGCTGAAGATGTGTAGAGGATCGTAATACCACAGTGGATAACACCCTGCCATCGTAATACCACAGTGGATAACACCCAGCCATCGTAATACCACAGTGGATAACACCCAGCCATCGTAATACCACAGTGGATAACACCCAGCCATCGTAATACCACAGTGGATAACACCCAGCCATCGTAATACCACAGTGGATAACACCCAGCCATCGTAATACCACAGTGGATAACACCCAGCCATCGTAATACCACAGTGGATAACACCCAGCCATCGGTGGATAACACCCAGCCATCGTAATACCACAGTGGATAACACCCAGCCATCGTAATACCACAGTGGATGGATAACACCCAGCCATCGTAATACCACAGTGGATAACACCCAGCCATCGTAATACCACAGTGGATAACACCCAGCCATCGAATAACAGTGGATAACCCCAGCCATCGCCATCCACAGTGGATAATATCCAATACCAGTGGATAACAGCCATCCAGCCATCGTAATACCAGTGGATAACACCCAGCCATCGTAATACCACAGTGGATAACATCCAGCCATCGTAATACCACAGTGGATAACACCCAGCCATCGTAATACCAGTGGATAACATCCAGCCATTGTAATACCAGTGGATAACATCCAGCCATCTTAATACCACAGTGGACAACACCCAGCCATCGTAATACCACAGTGGATAACACCCAGCCATCGTAATACCACAGTGGATAACATCCAGCCATCGTAATACCAGTGGATAACATCCAGCCATCTAATACCAGTGGATAACATCCAGCCATCTTAATAACAGTGGATAACACCAGCCATCGTAATACCACAGTGGATAACACCCAGCCATCGTAATACCACAGTGGATAACACCCAGCCATCTTACCATAACACCCAGCCATCGTGTGGATAACATCCAGCCATCGTAATACCAGTGGATAACACCCAGCCATCTTAATACCACATTGGATAACACCCAGCCATCGTAATACCACAGTGGATAACACCCAGCCATCGTAATACCACAGTGGATAACACCCAGCCATCGTAATACCAGTGGATAACACCCAGCCATCGTAAGTAATAACACCACAGTGGATAACACCCAGCCATCGTAATACCAGTGGATAACACCCAGCCATCGTAATACCACAGTGGATAACACCCAGCCATCGTAATACCACAGTGGATAACACCCAGCCATCGTAATACCACAGTGGATAACACCCAGCCATCTTAATACCACAGTGGATAACACCCAGCCATCATAATGCTATACAGTCATTATAACACCCTCCCAGCTGCTGTTTATCTTCTCTTATATCACAGCTGTGCAGCCAAACCTCTATAACACTCCTTCTGATCTGCTAGTTCAATTCAATTTGTACTGGTCCAGAACCTTCCAGCATTCTTTGAACAACAGTCATATCTTTAGTGGTAATTCTATAGGTCATTCTGGATTGGGACATGCAGCTGGATCTACAAAACAGATGGCATGGTGAGACAAATTGAGTGTATGAACCCTAGATGACTGACAGGGGGCGCTGTTTTGAAGACACAAAGCAGCCATTTTGAAAGTATATTAATGCATACTTTTAAGTTATATTATGTCAATTGAATATTTAATTATTATTATTTGAGGATCTTAGCTTTGAACCCAAGTGTAGGAGTCAAGTCACAGTAAAATGTCCCCTTTTCCTCTCACTGGGCAGAACGCTGAGCAGGAATGTGTGAGCACAGTGGAAATTGTAATCTGACGTCTGTAGTTTCTACTTGCGTTGCAGCTGTACGTGTCAGACTGAGGGACCGTGTTTTCCTTTAACATGGGAGGGGCTCCAGGGCTCATGTCTATTAAGCATTTCAAACAAATTAGAAAAAAGGTTTACTGCAATGTATCCGGTCGCCTACTCTTCTTTCTTTAAACAAAGTAAAAAGACAGAGTCTGTGTCAGAAATGGCACCCTCTCTCATAGTGCACTACTTTAGACCAGGGCCAATAGAGAATAGGGTGCACTACTTTAGACCAGGGCCAATAGGGAATAGGGTGCACTACTTTAGACCAGGGCCAATAGGGAATAGGGTTAACGTTATTCTACAGATCATACACGTAACATTAGCTCGCGAGCCAGCAAGCTAATGTTCACTAGCTAACAAACAGTACACTTTACCCTGCAATGAAAATGTTCAATCTGAAATTGTCGCTAGACTCTTAACCGTATACACGGATGAACGCTTCACGACAGACTGGAACCATTTAACTCAGTCTTGTTTGGTCAGCGTTGTGTCAAGTCACTCCGGTTCACACTGACCGTGGCGTGGCGTGTGCAGAAAGTAGCCCATCACTTTTACCAACTGATCTGTCGATAGCGCCTGCTACATTCGGGGCATTAATGTTGCTGATAAAAGTAGCAAAATGTATGTAGTTCTAAATGGTTAACGTTATATCTTTTAAAAATGGCGCGGTTAGAAAGGACTGTCAACACATACTGAACAGCTCACGTTATAGACAGAGGCGATGATACATGGCAGACCAATCCAAACTCATCTCCCGGCATGTCCAGCCCACTCATTATCTCAGCCAATCATGGCTAGCGGGGAAGGTTGCTGACTTTTTCATTGGCTAAACCAACTCGGCTCGTAATTTACCAATGTTATTTGTATTTACAGATGGCATACAAGTTTGTTATTAAGGCACATGAAAGTTAACATGTTCCAGAAGATATTTCTGACAAAAAGCACATTTTGATAATAATTAAATGTTTACGTTCAAATTCTTCTCCGGGGAAGTATATGATGTGCGACATACGTCTTGGTTCCTGAAACGAGTTGGCTACACAGAGTCGTTCCTGCATCCCAAATGACACCCTATGACCTATATAGGGCACTACTTTTTTTTGACCAGAGATCTGAAGTGGTGCACTAGACAGGGAATAGGGTTCCATTTGGGACGGGAGCGTTGCCTCTCCCCCCCCCCCCCCACAGGCCATTCTGACAGGTCAGAGCATGAGAGCATTCCGGGACCTCTGTTGTTCATGTTGTGACAGCAGTGTTGTGACACTAACCTTGACCAATGTCTTTCTGAGGGAAGACAGTGTTTATATACCGATCACCTTCCTTCTACATCTGGTTAGGGTACGTGTGACTAGAGAACTGAAATAACTAAATCAATGAGGGCAACAGTCCCAAGCACCTCATCATGGATAGTGTTTAATAACGTGGTCAACTCTTTCTCCTCTGTTAATAATATACCTTTTGGCCTTTTCTATTTATCTGGTTGTGTACACGGAAGACTGATGTTTTCCCTCATTGGTCAGTCAGTTCAGACTCCTCATCATGAAGTTCGATGGTGATCCCTAGATTGATAGTGTATCCTGTTTTTCCCACATTCACCCATCAAGGACTGTCCTAGTATTTGATTCTGCTGAGCTTCCAGCAGTACTCCTGACTTATCGGGTTGGTAAAGCGACCTGAGAGAAGGGATACTGTAGAGCTTCCTGTCCTTGGACTCCGATCTCATGCGGCTGAGCTGCTGCCTGTGACAGCGGAGGCTCCAGGGGTTGTGGCTGATCTTCTCTGAGCCCAGGCCGCTGTTGTTATCCAGCATCTGGAAGGGAATATCACTGTAGATCTGGAGCTCTAGACGAGGACTCTTCAGCTCCTGGAGACTGGAGGGAGAGGACACAGGGACAACAGGGTTAACACAAGAGAGACCGCTGGTTAAACTAAAGCATGTCCGTGTGGATCTGGAGCTCTAGACGAGGACTCTTCAGCTCCTGGAGACTGGAGGGAGAGGAGACAGGGACAACAGGGTTAACAGAAGAGAGACCGCTGGTTAAACTAAAGCATGTCCGTGTAGATCTGGAGCTCTAGACGAGGACTCTTCAGCTCCTGGAGACTGGAGGGAGAGGAGACAGGGACAACAGGGTTAACAGCGGAGAGAGGGCACAGGTTAACAAACAGGCTAACTAACAGGTTGACTAACAGGTTGACTAAAAAGTTAACTAGAGCATCACAACAAGTCACTGTGGATCTGGAGCTCTAGACGAGGACTCTTCAGCTCCTGGAGACTGGAGGGAGAGGAGACAGGGACAACAGGGTTAACAGCGGAGAGAGGGCACAGGTTAACTAACAGGTTGACTAACAGGTTGACTAAAAAGTTAACTAGAGCACCACAACAAGTCACTGTGGATCTGGAGCTCTAGACGAGGACTCTTCAGGAGACTGGACGGGGAGGACAATATATTGACAAGATAGTCGAGTGACCGCTCTAACAACGGAAATATATGTCCTCAAAGATGAAAGGCAGGCGGCAAGAGGCGAGATCATGTAGGACCATTCTAGCCAATGAGAGTGCAGACACGCATGTGAACAAAAGGCAGAACTAAGAGGATTTTCTCAAAGTTGACGGAATGCCTCGTGCATCCACTTGTATCGGTACATTTGTAACAGCCTACACATTCTATTCGATGGAATAAGCCTCAGATAATTAGACACTTTCTCATAGACCTCCATACAAAAAAATCCCCAGTTGGTCTGCTTATGTCACGTGGAGTGACTCTCGGGCGGAGTAAATCCTTTCTGGGACAACACAGAGGAAGGTCTACTAATACAAAACAGTTTCATTCTAAATCCTTCTGGGTTTACCCAGACACCCTTGTTTTAAAAAGGTCAACAAACTAACCAAGGGCACAAAAACAAACACAGCCAGGACACCACAGCTCAACTAGCCAACAGAGGGCACCACAGCTCAACTAGCCAACGGAGGGCACCAAAACAAACACAGCCAGGACACCACAGGTCAACTAGCCAACGGAGGGCACCAAAACAAACACAGCCAGGACACCACAGGTCAACTAGCCAATAAAACTCTCAGGCGGCCCGATAACACTCTCAGGCGGCCCGATAACACTCTCAGGCGGCCCGATAACACTCTCAGGCGGCCCGATAACACTCTCAGGCGGCCCGATAACACTCTCAGGCGGCCCGATAACACTCTCAGGCGGCCCGATAACACTCTCAGGCGGCCCGATAACACTCTCAGGCGGCCCGATAACACTCTCAGGCGGCCCGATAACACTCTCTGGCGGCCCGATAACACTCTCAGGCGGCCCGATAACACTCTCAGGCGGCCCGATAACACTCTCAGGCGGCCCGATAACACTCTCAGGCGGCCCGATAACACTCTCAGGCGGCCCGATAACACTCTCAGGAGGCCCGATAACACTCTCAGGCGGCCCGATAACACTCTCAGGAGGCCCGATAACACTCTCAGGCGGCCCGATAACACTCTCAGGAGGCCCGCTAACACTCTCAGGCGGCCCGATAACACTCTCAGGCGGCCCGATAACACTCTCAGGCGGCCCGATAACACTCTCAGGCGGCCCGATAACACTCTCAGGCGGCCCGATAACACTCTCAGGCGGCCCGATAACACTCTCAGGCGGCCCGATAACACTCTCAGGCGGCCCGATAACACTCTCAGGTGGCCCGCTCAAGGATTTAAATGGCAAAAAAATACCTGATTCTACCAAAGACCTGCTACCAATTCTGCCATTTTGTGTGTGTTTTATTTCACTGATCTTAACTTTGTTGGTACATAATGTCTCCCTTATAATTTCCTGTGACTGAAACCAGCTTCTGGAGATCAGAACAGCGATCGCTAACCTCAATTAGGAAGACAATTTCTACTTTAACGAGTCGGCAGCTCTGGATGTTCCGCTTACCCCGGACCAGGCCCTGATCCCCCGGGACTCTAAAGAGGAAGCGACGGTGAAAGAGGCAGGCGGTGTGGCATCCGGAGGAGACTACCTTTTGAGAATAAATAGACCGCTAATTCCCTCTGTTCTGTTGGGGAGCATGCAGTCACTGGAGAACAAATTGGATGAGCTCTTTTCGAGACTATCCTATCAACGGGACCCGATGAACTACAATATTCTATGTTTCTCAGAGTCGTCAAGACTGGTCGGCAGCCTCAGATAAGATGAGGGGGGGAGGTGTGTCTCTTTGTTAACTACAGCTAGTGCGCAAACTCAAGGCTCGGGACAATACTGCCCCCTTTGGATGAATTGCGTGCCCATAGTAAACTGAAAAGAAATCTGTCCAAAATTGCTAATATATGCATATAATAATTATTATTGAATAGAAAACACTCTAAAGCTCCTAAAACCGTTTGAATTATGTCTGTAAGTATAGCAGAACTCACAGGGCAGCCAATCTCCCAAACAAGTTTTGGAATCCAGAAAGTTGGGGCAACTTTGAGTCATCGCCCCCACCCTTCACAACCAGCTATGGATCTGGGAACAGTTTCTATGTCTTCCGCGAGATGTCCTCTATCAGTAGAGCGTTTAATTGTGCAAATCCCGCAAGCTTTGACCTTTTGGCAGGCAAAATAGTGAGAGTCGCAAGAAATATACATGCGCTTTCGGGCGCGCGTTGGGCACAGTGCTCCCTTTGTTCCAACTTGCATGAGAAGAAGTCAGATTGTCCGGTTGAATTGAGAATTGTTTTGTACGTTAATAGCATCCTAAAGCTTGATTCTGCACTTAGTTTGATCAGTTTAGTCGACATATAATATGTAATTTTGAAGTTTTGATGCGCAACTGTTCGGGACCAGAAGTAATTTTGGATGCATTTCAGCTGGAACTTGTAGCATATGCTAATACAAAGACACACGACTTGAAACCAAACGATGTATTGGGTAAGTATGACTCCTTCCACTACATTCTGATCGAAGACCATCAAAGGTAAGGGAATATTTATGTTGTAATTTTGTGTTTCTGTTGACTCCAACATAGCAGAGAAATATTGCTTATGTCTGAGCTCCGTCTCAGATTATTGAATAGTGAACGATTTCTGTAACGTTAAAATAAATGTAACACAGCGGTTGCATTAAGAAGCAGTGTATCTAGAATGTACATGTAGAACATGTATATTTAGTCAAAGTTTATGATGTGTATTGCTGTTATCTGGCGTTATCTGGCGGAGCTATCTATAATTTCTCCGGACATTTTTTAGCATTTTCTGAACATGGCGTCAATGTAAACGGAGATTTATGGATATAAATTGCATATTATTGAAAAAAACATAAATGTACTGTGTAACATATCCTATTACTGTCATCTGATGAAGATTTTCAAAAGGTTAGTGAATTATTTTTCTTTTAATCCTGTGTTTGTGATTGCATCTTTTGTTCGACATAATGGCTACATATCGTCTGTGTCTTTGTGGTGGTTTGACATACATGTGTGCTATGTTTTTGCCGTAAAACATTTTAGAAATCTGACTCGCTGGGTAGATGAACAAGGTGTTTATCTTTCATTTGAGCTATTGGACTTGTTAATGTGTGGAGGTTAAATATTTCTAAGAATATTTTTGCATTCTGTGCTCCACTTTTTGAGTTGAGCGGGGGGGTGCCCTTGGGGAACGTGTAGCGTGAACACGTTAAGGGAGTCTGAAGTTTAGAAAACCTTTTGGGATAGGCATTTGACATTTTTGACTATTGGAGTAGTCACATATTTTTTTGTGGTTGTCGAGTATTCAGAATGAGAAAAAATTTATAATTTGAACACAAGGCCCGCATTGCCCAAATATATGTGCACTTTATCGATAGGCCAGCAGTGTACAACAATATCTAAAGTATCATAACCATTACAGATAACAAATTATAAACGCTGAAATGGCTCGTATATATTCAGTCAATAGAAAACAATTGCCATTTAAGATGAACTTATTAAAACCGTAATATGAACTGGTTATATTATATCGTGGAACACAATGTTCAAGAAGGCAGTAAACTCAACAGTGGTGCTTGCTTGTCGATAAGCCTATGCAATGGCATGGCCTTATATTTAATAACACTCTTAATTATTTTTATAGCAAAAAACAACAACATATCAGAATTATTTTTTATTTTTATTATATCTAATTTAATTTATTTGCCAGTTGAAGTGCTGTGCATCTCGCATGTCTGAAACTAGTCAAAGAGAGGTGATTTGAAACGGAGCCTTATAGTTTGCCATTTGTTTTCTTCAGGGTTACAAACCAAAATGATTGATGAGGTAAAAATACAAGTTAATCAATTTTAGAATAAGGCTGTAAAGTAACAAGATGTGGAAAAAAGGGAAGGGGTCAGAATGTACCCAAGTTATCGCTACTCAGTGTGTGTTTAGATCTTGTATTTTATTATATTGTATCTTGGATTATCTTGTGTTATCTCTTTTCTTACTTCATTTTTTTGGGAAGGGTCTTCACTGTTTGTCCTTCACAAGCCCTTCACTGTTAGTCTACACCTGTTGTTTAAGAAGCATTTGATTTGATAATGAGTCATTGATTATTGCATAAGCACGCACACACGCGGCTTCTCACTCATTTCTCAGTACTGTCGCTTCGGTGTGCTCCTCTCACTCATTTCTCAGTACTGTCGCTTCGGTGTGCAGGGCACGCTCCTCTTTTATCTCTCTGGTGGTAGCACTCCTCTTTGATCTCAGAGGTAGACACACACCATTCCCTATCCCCACTGCTCTACTCACTTCTCAGTGCTGTCGCTCTCGTGTGGTAGCCTCTCCTCTTTGATCTCAGAGGTAGACACACACCATTCCCTATCCCCACTGCTCTACTCACTTCTCAGTGCTGTCGCTCTCGTGTGGTAGCCTCTCCTCTTTGATCTCAGAGGTAGACACACACCATTCCCTATCCCCACTGCTCTACTCACTTCTCAGTGCTGTCGCCTCTCCTCTTTGATCTCAGAGGTGGTAGTGCTGTCACTCTCGTGTGGTAGCCTCTCCTCTTTGATCTCAGAGGTAGACACACACCATTCCCTATCCCCACTGCTCTACTCACTTCTCAGTGCTGTCACTCTCGTGTGGTAGCCTCTCCTCCTTGATCTCGGAGGTGGAGCGATGGAGGCTCCGTCGGGAGTGTTTCCTCCGGGGTTGGTCCCTCTCCGGTAGGTCCTCGTGGTCCAGGCCCTCGCTCTCCACGTACGGGTACGCCACTAGGTTGATGTAGCCGTCTATGTCCCCCTCGAAACATACCAACACCATGCCTGGAGGAGCAAAGAGCAGGGATATGATCAGCACAACAATAGCAGGATTTTGGCAAAGGGGATATAGGTCCGTGTCAGAAACGAACGGAGGACAAATGTCAGAAAAAGCAAGATTTCCTGATTAATCAGAAAGAAGCACATCCCTGAGAGAGGGAGAAAGAGGAACAGAGTCATTTCAAAAGGTGTTTCAGTGTTGTATGAGGAGGTTGGTACCAGACAAAAGACAAAGCACAATTGTACCAGCCATTCTATGCCATTGGGTCTACCATGTACTAATTCAAATTCAGAAGCAATTGGAGACCATAGATGACATCACAGAGCAAGGTGACATCACAGAGCAAGGTGACATCACAGAGCAAGGTGACATCACAGAGCAAGGTGACATCACAGAGCAAGGTGACATCACAGAGCAAGGTGACATCACAGAGCAAGGTGACATCACAGAGCAAGGTGACATCACAGAGCAAGGTGACATCACAGAGCAAGATGACATCACAGAGCAAGGTGACATCACAGAGCAAGGTGACATCACAGAGCAAGGTGACATCACAGAGCAAGGTGACATCACAGAGCAAGGTGACATCACAGAGCAAGATGACATCACAGAGCAAGGTATTGTCAGACACCTTCCGCTAGAGGAAAAAACACTCTGCCAGGAAGAAGATTTATTTTCTCACGACAGCTTTGAGATACACTATATATACAACAGAATGTGGACACCCCTTCAAATTAGTTGATTCGGGTATTTCAGCCCCACCCGTTGCTGACAGGTGAATACAATTGAGCACACAGCCATGCAATCTCCACAGACAAACATTGGCAGTAGAATGGCAGTAGAACATACATGAAATGAGTTGCAAAATGAATAGGAAATATAGTCAAGACATTGACAAGGCTATAAATAATGATTTTTAATTTAAATAATAATTATGTCCTTCAAACTTTGCTTTTGTCAAATAATCCTTCATTTGCAGACCTTTGACATTCTGGTTGTCAGTTTGTTGAGGTAATCTGAAGAGATTTCACCCCATGCTTCCTGAAGCTCCTCCCACCAGTTGGATTGGCTTGGACACTTCCTACGTACCATACGGTCAAGCTGCTCCCACAACAGCTCAATAGGGTTGAGATCCGGTGACTGTGCTGGCCACTCCATTATAGACAGAATACCAGCTGACTGCTTCATCCCTAAATAGTTATTACATAGTTTGGAGCTGTGCTTTGGGTCATTGTCCTGTAGTAGGAGGAAATTGGCTCCAATTAAGCGCCGTCCACAGGGTATGGCATGGACTTGCAAAATGGAGTGATTTTTTTATTTCACCTTTATTTAACCAGGTAGGCCAGTTGAGAACAAGTTCTCATTTACAACTGCGACCTGGCCAAGATAAAGCAAAGCAGTGCGACACAAACAACAACACACATGGAGTGACACATGGAATAAACAAACGTACAGTCAATAACACAATAGAAAAATCTATATACAGTGTGTACAAATGAGGTAAGATTAGGGAGGTAAGGCAATAAATAGGCCGTAGTGGTGAAGTAATTACAAGCAATTAAAAACTGATAGCCTTCGTTCTTCAAGATCCCTTTTACCCTGCACAAATCTCCCACTTTACCACCACCAAAGCACCCCCAGACCATCACATTGCCTCCACCATGCTTGACAGATGGCATCAAGCACTCCTCCAGCATCTTTTCATTTTTTCTGTCTCACAAATGCTCATATTTGTGATCCGAACCACTAAAACTTAGATCCGTCTGTCCATAACACATTTTTCCAGTCTTCCTGTGTCCAGTGTCTGTGTTCTTTTGCCCATATTAATCTTCTCTTTTTATTGGCCAGACTGAGATATGGCTTTTTAATTTTAGTTCCTGACGACGTGAGGACTGGTGTCCATACGCTTAAAAGGGCTAATTTCAACGTGGAGGTGACGATCGCCACGCTGGAAGGATGAATTTCGATGACACCAGTCAGAATATAGCATGAGCTTAGTATGGCAACTTGGTATGAACTTTGAACTCTTATTCACTAATGAAGTGATATCCTAGACATGGAGTTATCAGCAGCAGCTGTAAACGTGGGCTAGGAAAGGACAGACAATCTCTTCAGAACGACAGAGTACTATAACGCATCCGTTCAACCACACACACGACGACAGACTACAACGTATCCACCCAGAAATATTTTTCAAAAGGAGAAGGGAGATCTGGGCAACCCAGCCTTCCATCTTCAACCAATCTATCGAAGCGTAGCTCAGAGTAAATATATTTCTTGCATTTTCCTTTTCTGAATGGGCGGTTATTTACAATGCCTAAGATTCTGTATTTACGATAGCATAGATTCATAAGGTCCGATAGAGACACAATCCTTTTGTTCTTCAGTCTTCCCGCTCTTTGATTCAAACCCAACCCCCTTTCTTTGTGAAACCGTATCGGTTTCGTCCACTAGGGAAGTTTTCTTTTATGACATAATTAGTAATCAATGTATGATCCATCCTGTATATATGTAATTGTGTGTGATTATTTAGGTATTTAGTAAATAAATAATTGAACGAAATGTTGTATTGCTGATTCAACTTGTTAGCCAGGGTTCGTGAAGATAACCAAGAACTTTACAATATTCAGATGAGACTGAATAAGGTGGCGAATAATAATTGACTGCTATTGATGTAAAAGATGACCAATTCTTTAAGAGTTTATTCGGAAGAAAACAGCACTATAAGCATTCTTCCGTGGTGCCCCGACTTCCTAGTTAATTACATTTACATGATTAGTTTAAATCAGGTATTATTAATCGATTAGATAAAATAGCATGTCATATATCATTTAATCTGCCGTTTCCAGCTACAATAGTCATTTACAACATGAACAATGTCTACACTGTATTTATGATCAATTAGATGTTATTTTAAATGGACCAAAAAAAACAGGGCTTTTCTTTCAAAAACAAGAACATTTCTAAGTGAACTTTTGAAAAGAAAAAGTCTGTGTTTAATGTTCTGCGTAATAGTACAGTTAGTAAAACAAAAGACAAATCATCACGATATCATATCATTCTGCCCGGTGAGTCAAGTTTGTAGTTATCATGTCATTTGGAAAGTTTGATGGGAAAGCCTTTAGAAATAACTGTTTTGGCATCTCTAAAGGGCTGCACAAAAGGGGTAGACAGTCATTAGGTCTTCAGAAAGTCATAAGCACAATGTCTTGAGTCAAAGCCAAATTGACCAAAACATTGCCCGACTGATCATATTTCCACCCTACACACCCCGATAGATAAACCATAAGACCAAATGGTACGCTGGCTTTAAAACATTGGATTCTATTTGGCATACAGGACTGTTCTACAAAGTTCTTGAAAGTGGTGTAGGGGTAAAACATGACATAATTAAATCAATGTATGCTGGCAATACGGGCAGCATCACAATTGGGAAGAAAATAACAGAATTCTTTAACCAGGGGCGGGGCCTTCATCATGCTTGTAATCTGAGCCCTGAACTCTTCAATATTTACATCAACGAATTGGCCACTATTCTAGACGAATCATCAGCCCCTGGTGTTAATCTCCACAATTCAGAGGTTAAATACCTGCTCTTCTCAGATGACCTATGCCTGCTGTCACCCACAGCACATGACCAACAGCAGAGCCCAGACCTGCTAGAGCAGTACTGCCAGACCTGGGCCCTGGCAGTAAACCCCAAAAAGACTAAAATAATGATTTTCCAGAGAATATCCAGATCTCAGGGAATTAGACCAACGTTCTCAGTTGGTACGAAATATATAGAGTACTGCACACACTACAATTACTGAGGTTTAAATATATAGAGTACTGCACACTACAATTACTGAGGTTTAAAATAAGAGTCACTGGACACCTTAATGAGGCAAAATAAAAATGAATGAACTTAAGAGAAATGAACAGAGAGAAAGGGACCCCATTGACCCTGCAGGGCATTCTACTCCATTAAAAATGAATTAAAATTGAAATACCTATTAAAATGTGGCTAAAACTAATGGAATGTGTCATTGAACCAATTTCACTTAATGGCAGCGAGGTGTGGGGTCCACTTGCAAAACAAGATTTCACCCAATGGGACAAACACCCCATTGAAACCCTGCATGCAGAGATCTGTAAGATTCTCCTACCTGTCCAGAGGAAAACTACAAACAATGAATGCAGTGCAGAATTAGGCCAGTATAATAATAAAATAATAAAACATTAAAAAAATATAGCAATTCAGTTTTGGAAACATGTAAAACACAGTGACCCTGTCATATCTTTACCAAGCCCTGCAATGCTACACCCACTGAGCTGATCCAGCTGGTCCTGGGGCTGAAAACCTGAAAAGAGTCCCCTCATCCAGCTGGTCCTGGGGCTGAGTTCACTAACCAGTTCTCCAGCTGGTCCTGGGGCTGACCCACTGAATCCTCAGTCCCACTAACATCCAGCTGGTCCTGGGGCTGAGTTCACTAACCTGTTCTACTAACACACTGAAGCCTCAGTCCCCTCATCCAGCTGGTCCTGGGGCTGAGTTCACTAACCTGTTCTACTAACACACTGAAGCCTCAGTCCCCTGAATCCTCAGGACCCTCATCCAGCTGGTCCTGGGGCTGAGTTCACTAACCTGTTCTACTAACACACTGAACACCCCTCATCCACTGGTCCTGGGGCTGAACTAACCTGTTCTACTAACAGAATCCTCCCCTCATCCAGCTGGTCCTGGGGCTGAGTTCACTAACCTGTTCTACTAACACACTGAATCCTGTTCAGGACCCTCATCCAGCTGGTCCTGGGGCTGAGTTCACTACTAACCTGTTCTACTATTACACACACTGAAGCTGGTCTGGGGCAGTTCACTCTAACACACTGAAGCCTCAGTCCCCTCATCCAGCTGGTCCTGAGTTCACTAACCTGTTCTACTAACACACTGAAGCCTCAGGACCAGAACATCCAATCAATCAGAATAAAACAAATTACAACACAGTCAAAAACAAAACTACATTACAACACAGCTTGCATTGGGAAACACAAGCACAAAGTAAAATGCAGTTCTATCTGGCAAACTATTTGACCATGGTTACTGATCAAAACCTTAGAAAAACCTTGACAACGTACAGGCTCAGTGAGCACAGCCTTGCCATTGAGAAGGGCAGACACAGGAAAACCTGGCTCCCTGTAGAGGAAAGGCTGTGCAACCACTGCACAACAGTAGAACCTGAGACAGAGCTGCATTTCCTGACTAAATGTAAAAAATGTCAAAGACCTCTCTGGTGAGAGTAGGCTACCCGTCCTGTTGCGGGAGGACGCAGAGAGCTGTGGGTTGGCAGCGCGCTACATTGCTACCTGCTATAAAATGAGGGCCAGTGTCTGACAGACCAACCAACCTGCACATGCCATTGTTATTGTTCATTGTAGGGTTATTTTGACCCTTGATTATTGTTGTCACCGATTGTCCCATTGATAATATTGATTATTAATTATTTTAATGATGTTAATATTATAAATGAATCACTTAACTTCCAATGTAGACTTTGACAATATGTACATTGTTAAGTCATGCCAATGAAGCAAACAAATGAATTGAATTGAGAGAGAAGTTGGGCAGCAGCGGATGAATGGTCCTAGCCTCTCGTATCCTCTCCTGCTGACTCCGTCCGGAGGGGGAGGGACATACAGGGAGGGAGGGACAGACAGACGGATGACGGACAGACAGAGACGGACAGACGGACATACAGATGGACAGACAGGTGGATGGATGGAAGCAGCTAAGGCTTTTAGAGCTCTCTGATCACTCGGTGAGGTCATCAGCAGCCAGGCCACAACACCGCTAATGAATGGAGAAAGGGCTGATGTCAGACCAGTGTGGTGTGTGTGTGTGTGTGTGTGTGTGTGTGTGTGTATAGCCTGCAGCTGGTTGTTCAGCAGGATTACTGGTTCCCATATTATCCATCCTTTCAGATGGGAGAAGAGGTGATGTAGAGTCCTGAAGAAAGGTTCTAGTTCAACCAAATACACCTACCAACCTACCAACCTACCTACATATCCACCCACCCATCCATCCACCTACCCATCCATCCACCCACCCATCCATCCACCTACCCATCCATCCATCCACCCACCCATCCATCCCCTACCCATCCATCCATCCATCTCCCCACCCATCCATCTCACCTACCCATCCATCCATCCACCTACCCATCCATCCATCCATCCACCCACCCATCCATCCATCCACCTACCCATCCATCCATCCATCCATCCCCACCCATCCATCCATCCATCCCCCACCCACCCATCCATCCACCCATCCATCCATCCATACCCATCCATCCATCCATCCCCCCACCCACCCATCCATCCACCCATCCATCCATCCACCCATCCATCCATCCATCCATCCATCCACCCATCCATCCACCCATCCATCCATCCACCCATCCATCCATCCATCCATCCATCTACCCATCCATCCATCCATCTTCCCATCCATCCACCCATCCATCCGTCCATCCATCCATCCACCTATCTACCCATCCGTCCATCCATCTTCCCATCCATCCATCCATCCACCCATCCATCCATCCACCCATCCATCCATCCATCCATCCACCCATCCATCCATCCATCCATCCATCCATCCATCCATCTCCATCCATCCATCCATCCATCCACCCATCCATCCATCCATCCACCCATCCATCCATCCATCCATCCATCTATCCATCCATCCATCCATCTATCCATCCATCTACCCACCTCCACCCATCCATCCATCCACCTACCCATCCATCCATCCATCCACCCACCCATCCATCCACCTACCCATCCATCCATCCATCCCCCACCCATCCATCCACCTACCCATCCATCCATCCATCCCCCCACCCATCCATCCATCCACCCATCCATCCATCCACCCATCCATCCATCCACCTACCCATCCATCCATCCATCCCCCCACCCATCCACCCGTCCATCCACCCATCCATCCATCCATCCACCCATCCATCCACCTACCCATCCATCCATCCATCCCCCCACCCACCCATCCATCCACCCATCCATCCATCCACTCCATCCATCCATCCGTCCCCCACCCATCCATCCATCCACCTACCCATCCATCCATCCATCCATCTCCCCATCCATCCATCCATCCATCCATCCATCTCCCCATCCATCCATCCATCCATCCATCCTTATCCATCCATCCATCCACCCCATCCATCCATCCATCCATCCATCCATCCACCTACCCATCCATCCATCTACCCATCCATCCATCTACCCATCCGTCCATCTACCCATCCGTCCATCTACCCTTCTACCCATCTAGCCATATATCCATCCATCCATCCATATACCCATCCATCCATCTACCCATCCATCCATATACCCATCTACCCATCCATCCATCCATCTACCACATCCATCTACAATTGAGGGAAAACCAAAAATATAAACAGTAATTAAAAAGTAAAACCATAAAGTCCATCAGGTAGCAAAGTAAGGTTGGCAACAAAACGAACAGCAACACGTAAACAAGTCTGCAGATTGTGACCAGAAATTAACCATCCTCTCATATACCCATCCATCCATCTACCCATCCATCTACCCATCCATCCATCCATCCATCCATCCATCTACCCATCCATCCATCCATCTACCCATCCATCCATCCATCCATCCATCCATCCATCTACCCATCCATCCATCCATCCATCCATCCATCCATCCACCTATCCATCCATCCATCCACCTACCCATCCATCCATCCATCCACCCATCCATCCATCCAACTACCCATCCATCCATCCACCTACCCATCCATCCATCCATCCACCCATCTCCCCATCCATCCATCCACCTACCCATCCATCCATCCATCCATCCACCTACCCATCCATCCATCCACCTACCCATCCATCCATCCATCCATCCATTCACCCATCCATCCATCCACCTATCCATCCATCCATCCATCCATCCATCCATCCACCTACCCATTCATCCATTCACCTACCCATTCATCCATCCATCCATCCATCCATCTACCCATCCATCCATCCACCTACCCATTCATCCATCCATCCACCCATCTTCCCATCCATCCATCCACCTACCATTCATTCATTTATCCATCCACCTATCTCCCCATCCATCCACCTACCCATCCATTCACCCACCCACCATCCATCCATTTTTTTCATCCATCCATCCACCTACCCATTCATCCATCCATCTACCTACCCATCCATCCATCCATCCATCCATCCATCCATCCATCTACCATCTATCTATTCACTCATTTTCTGATTCATTCATTCATTGCATCTATCTATCCACTTACCATTCATTCCATTCATTCATCCATCCATCCATTTCACCTACCCATTCATTCATTTTTCATTTCATCCATCTCACTTACCATTCATCTATCTATCCATCCACCATCTCATCTATCATACACTACCATTCATTCATCTACCTACCATTCATTCATTCATCCATCCATTCATTCATTCATCTACCCATCTATTAATCTATTCATCTATCTATCTATCCATTCATCTCACTTACCATTCATTCATCTATCATTCATTCATCTACCTACCATTCATCCATCTATTACCCATTCATTCATCTATCTATCCATCCATCTCCCTTCATTCATTCATTCATCTATCCATTCATCCATTCACCTACCATCCATTTTCACTTACCCATTCATTCATTACCCATTCATTCATCTACCTACCCATTCATCTATCTACTCACCCATTCATTCATTCATTCATTCACCATCTATTCATTCATCCATTCATTCATTCACTTACCATTCATCTATTATTCATCCATTCATCCATTCACCATTCATTCATTCATTCATTCATCTATTTCCATCTATCTATTCACTACCCATTCATCTATCTACTCATTTATTCATCCATTTTTCATTCATCCATCTATTTACCCATTCATTCATTCCATTCATTCATTTATCCATTTATCTATCTATTTATCCATCTATCTACCTACCATTCATTCATTCATTTATTTATCATCTTTTTCATTCATCTCATTCATCTATCTATTCATCCACCTTTTCACACATTCATCCATCCATTCATTCATTCATCTACCTACCATTCATTCATCCACCTACCCATTCATCCATTCATCCATCTACTTATCCATTCATCTCACCCATTCATCTATCCATTCATCCACCTACCATTCATCCATCCATCCATCCATCTATTCATTCATTCACTTACCCATTCATCCATCTATTATCCATCCATTCATTCACTTATCCATTCATCTATTCATTCATTCATTCACTTCATTCATTCATTTTTTTCATTCATTCATTCATCTACTCATTCATTCATCCTACTATTTTCATTCATTCATTCATCTTCATTTATTCATCCATCCATCTATTCTACCCATTTGGTCTATTTACTTCATCTATCCATTCATTCATTCATTCATCCATTCATTCATTCATTCACCTACCCATTCATCTATTTTCATTCATTCATTCATCCATTCATTCATTCATCTATTCTACTTACCATTCATTCATTCATTCACTTACCATTCATCCATCTATTCATTCACTTACATTCATTCATCCACTTACCATTCATTCATTCATCCATCTCCCCATCTATCCATCTACTCATCTATCTCATCCATTCATCTATCCATTCATTCACCATTTTCTCATTCATCCATTTTCATTCATCTTATTCATTCATCATTCATCTCATCTATCATTCATTCATCTATTCATCTATCTCATCATTCATTCATTCATCTATTTCATTCATCTATTCATCTATCTATTCATTCATCCATTCATTCATTCATTCATCCATCCATCTATCCATTTCTATTCATTCATTCATCCATTCATCTATCTACCCATTCATTCATCCATCCATCCATCCACCTATCTATTCATTCATCCATTTATCCCCTTCATCCATCCACCTACCCGTATTCATCCATTCATCCATCTACCTACCATCCATTCATCATTCATCTCATTTCTATCCATCCATATCTATCCATCCATTCACCTATTCATTCATCCATCCACCCATATTCCTCATTCATCCATCTACCCTCTCCCTCATTCATTCATCCACCCATTCATTCATCTATTCATTCATTACCATTCATTCATTCATCCACCTACCCATTCATTCATCTACCTATCTCCCTATCCATTCATTCATCCATTTCATCTATTCACTTACCCATTCATCCATTCACCTATTTTCATCTCATTCATTCATTCATTCATTCATCTATCCATTCATCCATCCATCTATTCCATCTATTCATCTATTCATCTATCATTCATCTATCCATCCCATCTATTCATCCATCCATCCATTCATTCATTCATCTCATTCATTTTCATCCATCCATCCATCCATCTATTCATTCATCCATCCATTCATTCATCTCCATTCATTCATCCATTCATTTCCCCATTATCCATCCATCTACCTATTTCTATTCATCCATCCATTTATCCATTCACCCATTCATCCATCCATCCATCTATCCATTTCATTATCCATCCATTCATCCATTCATTCATCCATCCATCCATCCACCTACCCATTCATTCATTCATCTCATTCATCTACCCATTCATCCATCTATCCATCCATCTCCCATTCATCCATCCATCCATTCCATTCATTCATCTCATCCATCCATTCATCCATCCATCGGTCCACTTACCCATTCATTCACCCATTCATTCATTCATCCATCATTACATTCATCCTACCCATTCATCTATCCATCCATCTACCATTCATCCATCCACCTCCCACCCATCTATCCATCTCATCTATTATTCATCCATCCATCTATTCATCTATCCATTCTACCATTCATCCATTCACTTACCATTCATTCATCGGCTTCACCATTCATTCATTCACTTACCCATTCATTCATTCATTCACCCATCTTCCATCCATCTATCCACCTACTCATTCATCTATTTTTTCATCTATCATCCATCTATCATTCATTCATCTATTCACTTACCATTCATCCATTCATTCTATCTACCCATTCATCTATCCATTCATCTTCTACTTACCATTCATTCATCTACTCTATCCATTCATTCATTCACTTACCATTCATCTATCTATCTATCTATTCATTCATCTCATTTCATTCATCTATCTACCCACTACATTCATTCATCTATTCACCTACCATTCATTCATTCATTCATTCATCTATCATTCATTATCTTTCTATTCACCTATCTATTCATCTATCTATTCATCTATCTATCTATCTATTCATCTCATCTATTCATCATCTATCTATCTATCATCTCCCATCTATCTATCTATCTATCTTTCATTCATCTACCCATTCATTCATCTATCTATCTATTCATTCATCTACCTATTCATTCATCTATTCATTCATTCACTTACCATCTATCTATTCATTCATTCACCTACCCATTCATTCATCTACTTATTCATTCATTCATCTACTTACCCATTCATCCATTCATCTACCTACCATTCATTCATTCATCCATCATACCTCATCCCATCCATTCATTCATTCATTTTTCATTCATTCATTCACTTACCCATTCATTCATCTATCCATTCATCTATCTATCTACCCATTCATTCATTCATATCACCTACTCATTCATTCATCACCTCATTCATTCATTCATCTTTTCATTCATCTCTACTATCATTCATCTGTTCATTCACCTACCATTCATTCATTTACCTATTCATCCATTCATTCATCTATCCACTCTCATCTATCTATTCACCACCATTCATCCACTCACTCACCCATTCATTCATTTTTCATCTATCTCATTCACTTACCATTCATTCATTCATTCATCTACCTACCATTCATCTATCTACCTATTCATTCATCTATCTATCTACTTACCATTCATTCATTCACTTATTCATTCATCTATTCACTCATTTCTCACCCATTCATTCATTCACTTATTCATTCATCTATCCATCTACTTACCATTCATTCATTCACTTATTCATCCATCCATTACCTACCCATCTCATCCATCTACCTACCCATCCATCTACTACCCATTCATCCATCCATTCATTCACTTCTACCCATTCATCCATCCACCTATCCATCCATCCATTCACCCATCTCCCATCCATCCACCTACCCATCCATCCATCCATCCATCCATCCATCCATCCCATCCATCCATCCATCCATCCATCCATCCATCCACCCATCCATCCATCCATCCACCCATCCATCCATCCATCCATCCACCCATCCATCCATCCATCCATCCATCCATCCATCCACCCACCCATCCATCCATCCATCCACCCATCCATCCATCTCCCCACCCATCCATCCATCCATCCACCTACCCATCCATCCATCCATCCATCCACCCATCCATCCATCCATCCACCCATCCATCCATCCATCATCCATCCATCCATCCATCCATCCATCCATCCATCCATCCATCCACCCATCCATCCATCCATCCACCCATCCATCCATCCATCCATCCACCCACCCATCCATCCATCCACCCACCCATCCATCCATCCACCCACCCACCCATCCACCGACCCATCCATCCACCCACCCATCTATCCATCCATCCATCCACCTACCCATCCACCCATTGACCCACCCACCCACCCAACCATCCATCCACCTACCCATCCATCATCACTAGAACAGACCTCTCCATTCAAGTCAATGCAGCGGGACTCTAACCCGGAAGTTTATAAGAAATCCCACTACGCCCTCTGATGACCCATCAAACAGGCAAAGCACCAATACAGGACAAAGATTGAATCGTACTACACCGGCTCCGACGCTCGTTGGATGTGGCAGGGCCTGCAAACTATTATAGACTACAAAAGGGAAGTTCAGCCACGAGCTGCCCAGTGACACGAACCAACCAGACAAGCTAAACTACTTCTATAAACACTTTGAGGCAAGTAACACTGAAACATGCATGAGAGCTGCAGCTGTTCCGGACGACTGTGTGATCACGCTGTCTATTGCACTCCACACTGCCCTTTCACACCTGGACATAAGAAACACCTATGTGAGAGTGCTATTCATTGACTACAGCTCAGCCTTCAACACCATAGTGACCTCAAAGCTCATCACTAAGCTAAGGACCCTGGGTCTAAACACCTCCCTCTGCAACTGGATCCTGGACTTCCTGACGGGCCCCCCCAGGTGGTAAAGGTGGGGAGCAATACATCCGTCACGCTGATCCTCATCTCATCCTCACCTCCTCAGGGGTGCATGCTCAGTCCCCTCCTGTACTCCTTGTTCACTCAGGACTGCATGGCTAGGCATGACTCCAACACCATCATCAAGTTTTCCGATGACACAACAGTGGTAGGCCGGATCACCGACAATGATGAGACAGCCTATAGGGAGGAGGTCAGAGACTTGACCGTGTGGTGCCAGGACAACAACCTCTCCCTCAATGTGATCAAGACAAAGGAGATGATTGTGTACTACAGGAAAAGGAGGACCGAGCACAACCCCATTCTCATCGACGGGGCTGTAGTGGAACAGGTTGAGAGCTTCAAGTTCCTTGGTGTCCACATCACCAACAAACTAGAATAGTCCAAACACACCAAGACAGCCGTGAAGAAGAATGCATGAGAAAGCCTATTCCCCCTCAGGAGACTAAAAAGATTTGGCATGGGTCCTCAGATCCTCAAAATGGTTCTAAAGCTGCACCATAGAGAGCATCCTGAGTGGTTGCATCACTGCCTGGTATGGCAACAGCTCGGCCTCCAACCGCAAGGCACTACAGAGGGTAGTGTGTATGCCCCAGTGCATCACTGGGGCCAAGCTTCCTGCCAACCAGGACCTCTATTCGGTGTTAGAGGAGGGCAATAACAATTGTCAAAGACTCCAGCAACCCTAGTTTCGTGGCTGAATCAGAATTAGTTAGGTAACATAGATAAATAAGATGTTTTATCTTATTCTTGGACTATACTGTTGGCAGTTGCAGTTATCCCTTCTCAGCTAGTGCTCAGTCACTTGGGGCCCAGAGAGGGGAGAGGTCAGGCTTGTCTTCATATGTCAATGTATCTGTTAAACCATGTGATGCTATGAAGAATATCAGAAGGGGAGGAGGACAGAATGGAGGCTTGTCTTCTTATGGGAATGTGTCTGTAACTATTGTATGTCCCCTCTGAGGTTGCCCTTATCTTGATCTAGTATATGACTTAAGAGGCTCACTGTCTCCGTGAGTTTGTCCAGGAGAGATTGTATTTGAGATGAGAGTATCTAGAATTGACAATTGATATATGCCATTGAATGAGGTAATGTTTTGGTTCTAAGTGGTACCAAGAACGAGATTAGAATCTCGTCTAAAGAGACCAAACTGAACAATGATTTATAGCTAATGCTGTGTGGCTATGGGATGCTCCTCTCTCAATTAAAAGTATTCCTTTGTAATGTTCCTAAGATCTGTTATTTGTCATGTGAGTTGAGAGGGGTGTGTCTTGGCTATAAATGTTACTAAGAATTGTTTTGTAAGGACTCTCAGAGAATTCATTTATAGACATTGAATTGATCTGAGAGTGCTTACAGGGCTATGGTGAAGCTCATATATAATTAAAGATGGACTTTATGATATAACTCTGACTTGTGTGTGGTTTGCTCTCTCAAAGTTTAGTAATACAGAAAATGACCACGACACTCGTCATAGACTGTTCTCTCTGCTACCACGGCACGCGGTACCGGAGCGCCAAGTCGAGGTCCAATAGGCTTCTTAAACAGTGAATTCATTTAGTCTGGCCTTATCTATGTTTTTACTCTTTTTTTTTTACTTCACACTTATTTTGATATTTTTCTTAAGTTCTTGAAGCATTGTTGGTTAATTAAGGGCTTGTAGATAAGCATTTCCCTGTCAGGTTTACACCTGTTGTATTTTACTGTGACAAATAAAAATAGATTTGATTTGAGTAATGGAGAAGAAACTGGAAGCTATAAAAACAAAGAGAGTCACACACTCCATATGTATAGTAGCCTAGTGGTTAGAGTGTAGCGGCAGCAGGTAGTATAGTGGTTAGAGTGTAGAGGCAGGTAGTCTAGTGGCTAGAGTGTAGAGGAGACAGGTAGCCTAGTGGTTAGAGTGTAGAGGAGGCAGGTAGCCTAGTGGTTAGAGTGTAGAGGAGGCAGGGAGTCTAGTGGTTAGAGTGTAGAGGAGACAGGTAGCCTAGTGGTTAGAGTGTAGAGGAGGCAGGTAGCCTAGTGGTTAGAGTGTAGAGGAGGCAGGTAGTCTAGTGGTTAGAGGGGAGGGGCGCCAGGTAGCCTAGTGGTTAGAGTGTAGAGGCAGGTAGTCTAGCGGCTAGAGTGTAGAGGAGACAGGTAGCCTAGTGGTTAGAGTGTAGAGGCGGCAGGTAGCCTAGTGGTTAGAGGGGAGAGGCAGGTAGCCTAGTGGTTAGAGTGTAGAGGAGGCAGGTCCCACAGTTGTGTCTCGTTGGCTGGATGTCCTTTGGGTGGTGGACCATTCTTGATACACATGGGAAACTGTTTAGTGTGAAAAAGCCTGCAGCGTTGCGGTTCTTTACACAAACCGGTGTGCTTGGCACCTACTTCCATATCCCGTTCAAAGGCACTTAAATCTTTGGTCTTCTGAATGGCACACGTATACAATCCACGTCTCAATTGTCTCAAGGCTTAAAAATCCTTCTTTAACCCATCTCCTCCCCTTCTTCTACAGCGATTGAAGTGGATTTAACAAGTGACATAAATAAGGGATCATAGCTTTCACCTGGATTCACCAGGTCAGTCTGTCATGGAAAGAGCAGGTGTTCTTAATATTTTGTACAGTCAGTGTAGTTTCGTGTATGAACATGATGTAATCTGTCAGGGAAACAAAGAGAACAGTCCATTGGCTAATTAAAGTGTAGGAGATGTAACAGGCCTCCTCCAACAGGAACCCAGATCTTTTTATAAACTGTCCAACTCCACATGATTGATTACACCAAACGATGCCGTCCCAAACACAGGTGGCTTGGCTGGCAGGGTGCTGCTCTCGTTTGGTGTTTTACCCACTTCCTGTCTCCTCCTCTTAATCTATGATGAATAGCAGAGCAGAGGACACTGTAGCCTGGTTTTATATCTGTTTGTACCATCTTGCAAACTCCTCGTCATTGGATCTGACAACAAGACCGATCTGGCACCAGGCAAAGACAGTGAAAGTGTTTCTGTTTTAAACACTTCCTCTCTCTCTCTCTCTCTCTTTCTTCCTGCTCTCTCCATGTTAATGGCTTGGCTCTGTCTGTCTAATCCACTGACACACTGCCTAACACGCTCACAGGATTGGTTAACACTTGAGGTTCCTGGGGTGTCTCCACCGAGCAAATCTGCTTTTAGTTTTAATGCACCATATGGCTGGAACAAAATTCAAAATACATTTCATCCTGATGTGCCGTTCGGGCAATAGAATATATAATATATAAATACATATTTATATTTCATATAAAGTATTGATTCATGACTTACTTGTGGAGGAATGTAACTGTTTCTGGGTTTTATTTGTGCTTCCCATGCATTTTAATGTGTATCCACTAACATTCAAAAGTTTGGAGTCATTTAGAAATGTCCTTGTTTTTGAAAGAAAAGCACATTTTTTTGACCATTAAAATGACATCAAATTGATCAGAAATACAGTGGAGACATTGTTAATGTTGTAAATGAATATTGTAACTGGAAACGGCTGATATCTTTATGGAATATCTACATAGGCGTACAGAGGCCCATTATCAGAAACCATTACTCCTGTGTTCCAATGGCACGTTGTGTTAATCCAAGTTTATAGTTTTAAAAGGCTAACTGATCATTAGAAAACCCTTTTGCAATTATGTTAGCGCAGCTGAAAACTGTTGTTCTGATTGAAGAAGCAATAAAACTGGCCTTCTATAGACTAGTTGAATATCTGGAGCATCAGCATTTGTGGGTTCGATTACAGGCTCAAAATGGCCAAAAACAAAGATCTTTCTTCCGAAACTCATCAGTCTATTCTTGTTCTGGGAAATGAAGACTGTTCCATGCGAGAAATTGTCAAGAAAATGAAGACGTCGTACAACGCTGTGTACTACTCCCTTCACAGAACAGCGCAAACTGGCTCTAACCAGAATAGAAAGAGGAGAGGGAGGCCAACTGAGGAAGAGGACAAGTACATTAGTGTGTTTAGTTTGAGAAACAGACACCTCACAAGTCCTCAACTGGCAGCTTCATTAAATAGTACCGCAAAACAGCAGTCTCAACGTCAACAGTGAAGAGGCGACTCCAGGATGCTGGACATCCAGGCAGAGTTGCAAAGAAAAAGCCATATCTCAAACTGGCCAATAACAAGAAAAGATAAAGATGGGCAAAATAACACAGACAATGGAACTCTGGACAGAGGAACTCTGCCTAGAAGGCCAGCATCCTGGAGTCGCCTCTTCACTGTTGACATTGGAACTCTGGAGACTAGACATCTACCACTGTCAGATGAGAGTCATCACAGAGCCTGGGTATCTACCACTGTCAGATGAGAGTCATCACGGAGCCTGGGTATCTACCACTATCAGATTAGAGTCATCACGGAGCCTGGGTATCTACCACCGTCAGATTAGAGTCATCACGGAGCCTGGGTATCTACCACTGTCAGATTAGAGTCGTACAGGAGACTGGGTATCTACCACTGTCAGATGAGAGTCATCACAGAGCCTGGGTATCTACCACTGTCAGATTAGAGTCATACAGGAGACCAGGTATCTACCACTGTCAGATTAGAGTCATTAAGGAGCCTGGGTATCTACCACTGTCAGATTAGAGTCATAGAGCCTGGGTATCTACCACTGTCAGATTAGAGAGTCATAAGATTAGAGTCAGGAGCCTGGGTATCTACCACTGTCAGATTAGAGAGTCATGTCAGATTAGAGTCATAAAGGAGCCTGGGTATCTACCACTGTCAGATTAGAGTCATAAAGGAGCCTGGGTATCTACCACTGTCAGATTAGAGTCATAAAGGAGCCTGGGTATCTACCACTGTCAGATTAGAGTCATAAAGGAGCCTGGGTATCTACCACTGTCAGATGAGAGTCATAAAGGAGACTGGGTATCTACCACTATCAGATTAGGGGGGACAATGTAGGCTGTTTTCTTGTCCCCCCCACTTTGGTTCTGAATCACTAATCACCAAGTGTTTGAGGTAGTAATGTATCAATATTTATAATTTACAAATGTTTTCTTGTCCCCCCAGCTTCACTAATCACCAAGGTTTGACAAATATTTATAATTTACAAATGAGCTTGGACAAAGCCAACGAATATATAGCACAACTTTGGAATTCACCCCCATCTGAAAATGGTTTTGACTGTTGAATGCTTACAGAATGCTTCTCCTGCTTTGGGCGGCAGGTAGCCTAGTGGTTCGAGCGTTGGACTTGTAACCGGAAGGTTGCAAGATCAAATCCCCGAGCTGACAAGGTAGAATTCTGTCGTTCTGCCCCCGAACAAGGCAGTGAACCCACTGTTCCTAGGCCATCATTGATAATAAGAATTTGTTCTTAACTAATTTAGTAAAAAATATATATATATATATATATATGCAGTGAACCTCACAAAAGTGATTTCTGTTCTCGTCATGAAATTATCAACTTTACCCTTTATATCCAACAATGACCACTGATCATTTGAAGCAAAACTATTACTGATGGTGAACCTAAACAATCAAAATGTTTTGTAAAGCCAGTTCAGCAGGTATAGACAGATGAGAGTCTCCAGTAGTTGACCTTTATTACAGATCACAATAACCTAACAAGTGTCATACAGTATCAGTCAAGGGTTTTTCTTATTTAAAAAAAAACTTTTCTACATTGTAGAATAATAATAATAATAAATTATAACAACAACAATGAAACTGATGTTGTAACCAAAAAAAGTGTTAAACAAATAAAATATATTTTAGAATCTTCAAAGTAGCCACCCTTTTCCTTGATGACAGCTTTGCACACTCTTGGCATTCCCTCAACCAGCTTCATGAGGTAGTCACCTGGAATGCATTTCAATTAACATGCGTCTCTTGTTCAAAGTTAATTTGTGGATTTTATTTCCATAAAAATGTCTTCATGTGTTTGAGCCAATCAGTTGTGTTGTGACAAGGTAGGGGTGGTATACAGAAGACAGCCCTATTTGGTTAAAGACCAAGTCCATATTATGGCAAGAACAGCTCAAATAGACAAAGAGAGACAACAGTCCGTCACTACTTTCAGACATGAAGGTCAATCAATCTGGAAAATGTAAAGAACTTTGAAAGTTTGTTCAAGTGCAGTCGGCAAAAACCATCGAGCACTAAAATTAAACTGGCTCTTATGAGGACCGCCACAGGAATGGAAGACCCAGAGTTACCTCTGCTGCAGAGGATACGTTCATTAGAGATACCAGCCTCAAACTGCAGCCCAAATAAATGCTTCACAGAATTCAAATAACAGACACATCTCAATATCAACTGTTCAGAGGAGACTGCGTGAATCAGGCCTTCATGGTCAAATTGCTGCAAAGAAAACACTACTAAAGGACACCAATAAGAAGAGACTTGCTTGGCCAATGAGCAATGGACATTAGAGGGGTGGAAATCTGTCCTTTGGTCTGATGTCTTTGTCAGACGCAGAGTAGGTGAATGGATGATCTCTGCATGTGTGGTTCCCACTGTGAAGCATGGAGGAGGAGGTGGGATGGTGGTGCTTTCATGGTGACACTATCAGTGATCTACTTAGAATTCAAGGCACACTTAACCAGCATGGCTACCACAGCATTCTGCAGCAATACACCATCCCATCTGGGTTGCACTAAGTGGGACGATCATTTGTTTTCAACAGGACAATGACCCAATACACCTCCGGGCTGTGTAAGGGCTATTTTACCAAGAAGGAGAGTGATGGAGTGCTGCATCAGAAGACCTGGCCTCCACAATCCCCCGACCTCAACCCAATTAACATGGTTCGGGATGAGTTGGACTGCAGAGTGAAGGAAAAGCAGCCAAAATGTGCTCAGCATATGTGGGAGCTCCTTAAAGACTATTGGAAAAGCATTCCAGGTGAAGCTGGTTGAGAGAATGCCAAGAGTGTGCAAAGCTATCATCGAGACAAACGGTGGCGTTTTGAAGAATCTCAAATTTCAAATATATTTTGATTTGTTTTGGTTTCTACACTTCTTTGGTTACTACATGATTCCATATGTGTTATTTCATAGTTTTGATGTCTTCACTATTATTCTACAATGTAGAAAATAGTAAAAAATAAAGAAAAACCCTTGAATGAGTAGGTGTGTCCAACCTTTTGACTGGTACTATAGGTTGCCCTCAACTAATAAAGACCAATATCACGCAAGCCATTTTAGCGTTTGAAGGCCACGCAGATGTGCAATATCAGCAACAGGCGACGACAAGTGCCGGGTTCTGCATGAGCCATATACCTGAATATGTTGTTGAATGATCTGCGAGGGCCATATACCTGAATATGTTGTTGAATGATCAGCATGGGCCATATACCTGAATATGGTGTTGAATGATCTGCGTGGGCCATATACCTGAATATGGTGTTGAATGATCAGCATGGGCCACATACCTGAATATGGTGTTGAATGATCTGCATGGGCCATATACCTGAATATGTTGTTGAATGATCTGCATGGGCCATATGGCTGAATATGTTGTTGAATGATCTGCATGGGCCATATACCTGAATATGGTGTTGAATGATCTGCGAGGGCCATATACCTGAATATGTTGTTGAATGATCTGCATGGACCATATACCTGAATATGGTGTTGAATGATCTGCGAGGGCCATATACCTGAATATGGTGTTGAATGATCAGCATGGGCCATATACCTGAATATGGTGTTGAATGATCTGCATGGGCCATATACCTGAATAATGGTGTTGAATGATCTGCCTCGGGCCATATGGCTGAATATGGTGTTGAATGATCAGCATGGACCATATACCTGAATATGTTGTTGAATGATCATATACCTGAATATGGTGTTGAATGATCTGCATGGGCCATATACCTGAATATGTTGTTGAATGATCTGCGAGGGCCATATACCTGAATATGGTGTTGAATGATCAGCATGGGCCATATACCTGAATATGGTGTTGAATGATCTGCGTGGGCCATATGGCTGAATATGTTGTTGAATGATCTGCATGGACCATATACCTGAATATGGTGTTGAATGATCTGCATGGGCCATATACCTGAATATGTTGTTGAATGATCTGCGAGGGCCATATACCTGAATATGGTGTTGAATGATCAGCATGGGCCATATACCTGAATATGTTGTTGAATGATCTGCCTTGGGCCATATGGCTGAATATGGTGTTGAATGATCTGCATGGGCCATACAGCTTTAGCCTTTTCTTTATAACGGAAACTCTGGCATCTAATTATTTTAAAAGCCTAATGTTCTCGTGTCTTTCCGTTCGATATGAATGTGACTTCAGTTTTACGCATCCTGGCTTACTCCCGCTGAGCTCTTTATCTCAGAAAGTTTTTTAGTTTTTTTTTTAATAACCTACAAATATGTCGGGCCAAAAGGGAATGGAGAGAGACAGAGACAGAGACAGAGACAGAGACAGACAGACAGACAGACAGACAGACAGACAGACAGACAGACAGACAGACAGACAGAGAACAAACAATAGCAAGACAGAAACATCTAATGAGTAAGTTTGAACAGAGTTGAACAAAGCTTAGTCTAATAGAACGAATGCATCCCTCCTCCTTGCCGTTGTAAACCAAACAGCCAAAAGCCAAATCCTACAAATTACAATGTCATAAAAGCATTAAAGTTATGAGACTCTCACGTCAGCATCTATAGACACACAGCTTTGTTTTAAATGACAAATATTACAGGCAACAACCAAGTTCAATTGAGCAAAACAAATTCAAGATGGAAAAATCGAACAATGAATCAAAAAGAACAAAAGTTCTGAAAGAAATGAAGGGTTAAATTGGTGTGTTAGAATATTATTGTACAGCCTACCTACAACACATGACATCCTAGACCTAATGAAACAGGAAGATGAGGTGAAAACGTTTATTATTGAAATAAGGATAATGTTCTGGGGATAGCAGAGCAGGCCCTTGATGATTTATCCAACCCCGTCACACGACGGGGCCCTTGATGATTTATCCAACCCCGTCACACGACGGGGCCCTTGATGATTTATCCAACCCCGTCACACGACGGGGCCCTTGATGATTTATCCAACCCCGTCACACGACGGGGCCCTTGATGATTTATCCAACCCCGTCACACGACGGGGCCCTTGATGATTTATCCAACCCCGTCACACGACGGGGCCCTTGATGATCCAACCCCGTCATCCAACCCAACCCGTCACACGACGGGGCCCTTGATGATTTATCCAACCCGTCACACGACGGGGCCCTTGATGATTTATCCAACCCCGTCACACGACGGGGCCCTTGATGATTTATCCAACCCCGTCACACGACGGGGCCCTTGATGATTTATCCAACCCCGTCACACGACGGGGCCCTTGATGATTTATCCAACCCCGTCACACGACGGGGCCCTTGATGATTTATCCAACCCGTCACACGACGGGGCCCTTGATGATTTATCCAACCCGTCACACGACGGGGCCCTTGATGATTTATCCAACCCCGTCACACGACGGGGCCCTTGATGATTTATCCAACCCCGTCACACGACGGGGCCCTTGATGATTTATCCAACCCCGTCACACGACGGGGCCCTTGATGATTTATCCAACCCGTCACACGGGGGCCCTTGATGATTTATCCAACCCCGTCACACGACGGGGCCCTTGATGATTTATCCAACCCCGTCACACGACGGGGCCCTTGATGATTTATCCAACCCCGTCACACGACGGGGCCCTTGATGATTTATCCAACCCGTCACACGACGGGGCCCTTGATGATTTATCCAACCCCGTCACACGACGGGGCCCTTGATGATTTATCCAACCCCGTCACACGACGGGGCCCTTGATGATTTATCCAACCCCGTCACACGACGGGGCCCTTGATGATTTATCCAACCCCGTCACACGACGGGGCCCTTGATGATTTATCCAACCCCGTCACACGACGGGGCCCTTGATGATTTATCCAACCCCGTCACACGACGGGGCCCTTGATGATTTATCCAACCCCGTCACACGACGGGGCCCTTGATGATTTATCCAACCCCGTCACACGACGGGGCCCTTGATGATTTATCCAACCCGTCACACGACGGGGCCCTTGATGATTTATCCAACCCGTCATCCATGATTTATCCAACCCCGTCACACGACGGGGCCCTTGATGATTTATCCAACCCCGTCACACGACGGGGCCCTTGATGATTTATCCAACCCCGTCACACGACGGGCCCTTGATGATTTATCCAACCCCGTCACACGACGGGGCCCTTGATGATTTATCCAACCCCGTCACACGACGGGGCCCTTGATGATTTATCCAACCCCGTCACACGACGGGGCCCTTGATGATTTATCCAACCCCGTCACACGACGGGGCCCTTGATGATTTATCCAACCCCGTCACACGACGGGGCCCTTGATGATTTATCCAACCCCGTCACACGACGGGGCCCTTGATGATTTATCCAACCCCGTCACACGACGGGGCCCTTGATGATTTATCCAACCCCGTCACACGACGGGGCCCTTGATGATTTATCCAACCCCGTCACACGACGGGGCCCTTGATGATTTATCCAACCCCGTCACACGACGGGGCCCTTGATGATTTATCCAACCCGTCACACGACGGGGCCCTTGATGATTTATCCAACCCCTTCACACGACGGGGCCCTTGATGATTTATCCAACCCGTCACACGACGGGGCCCTTGATGATTTATCCAACCCGTCACACGACGGGGCCCTTGATGATTTATCCAACCCGTCCACGACGGGGCCCTTGATGATTTATCCAACCCCGTCTGACGGGGGGCCCTTGATGATTTATCCAACCCCGTCACACGACGGGGCCCTTGATGATTTATCCAACCCCGTCACACGACGGGGCCCTTGATGATTTATCCAACCCCGTCACACGACGGGGCCCTTGATGATTTATCCAACCCCGTCACACGACGGGGCCCTTGATGATTTATCCAACCCCGTCACACGACGGGGCCCTTGATGATTTATCCAACCCCGTCACACGACGCACAGCCAGCGAGCCTCCCTCACTGTCACTTGCTCTATTCTGCACACATCGGCACACATCGGCACACACAGACACACTCTTTCCTGCCACAGCTCCAAGAAAAGATTTGGCTTCAAAATATATGTCATAATTCCTTCCCGGAACCGAGCTCACGGTCGAAACGTTTTTTTTTTTGTGATTGTTTTAAATACATTTTTAGTTGGCTGCTACAGGCGATAAGATCGTATCAGGCGATTGTACAAGTACAGAATCATTAGGGTACAGCCCAAACCTGGTTGACACCCCTCTCACACCTTTGTCCTCTGGTTAAAATTCCTTCATCTCAGGCAGGGACTCATAAAAGGTTAAGGTTAGCGGTTAGGGTCACAATACTAGAGGTCAAGGTTTAACTCTTACCTTTGTACTCTGCTGTGAACTCCTTCATCTCAGGCGGCAGGGACTCGTAGAAGCGCTGCTCCCGGGTGATGAGGGGTTTACACACCGTGTGGTCGTCGTAGCGCATCATACTGGTGTGTCCTCCCACCTGGTGTACGAAGGGCTCTAGTGGTACCCCTCCACACCGCCTGCCCCCCAGCCCCAGGCCTGTCCCAAACCCCAGCCCTAACCCTGCCTGGCCCCCCAGCCCTAACCCTGCCTGGCCCACCAGTCCTAACCCTGCCTGGCCCTGGCCCAGTGCCCCAAGCCCTAGCCCTGCCTGGCCCCCTAGCCCTAGCCCTGCCTGGCCCCCTAGCCCTGCCTGGCCCCCCAGCCCTAACCCTGCCTGACTCCCCAGCCCTAGCCCTGCCTGGCCCCCCAGCCCTAGCCCTGCCTGGCCCCCCAGCCCTAGCCCTGCCTGGCCCCCCAGCCCGAGCCCTGCCTGGCTCGCTCCGTTCTTCCCTGATGCTCCTTCCATGGTGTGGGAGAGGCACATGGCGTTAGAGGACCTGGTGGGGGTGGCAGGGGCGCGGGCTGGGGGGCGCAGGGCGCGGGCTGGGGGGCGCACGCTGCTGCCGGGAGGGGGAGGAGCCAGCCCGTCGGCCGCAACCAAACAGATCAATTAGATCTCAGCTCCTCGATGAATAGCACTGAGCGAGGATGTCACACCTTCACCAGTCACCTGAGAGATGGAAGGAAAGAGAGAGGGAACACAGAGAGAGAGAGAGAGAGAGAGAGAGAGAGTCAGAGACAGAGACAGAGAGAGAAAGCGAGAGAGAGAGAAAGCGAGAGAGAGAGAACAAACGTCAGGCAGAAGTTCTACTGATCTAGGCCTAACCATTATTTAAGCAGGTAAATCAATTAGGATGAGCTGAGTTGACACAGACATCAGCATGAGGAATCAGGACATCAGCATGAGGAATCAGGACCACAACACGGCAGGTTACTTCCTCCTCCCATGCTCTCTAGGGATTGGCTAATGGTGGGTGGATGCCAGAGAGAGATGTGTATCTGTCTGTGTTTAGGCTAAATGGTAGCTGGCCACCTGCAGAGCTCCCTGCTCTGCCTGGCTACCCTGTCCTGTTGACACGTCATTACATTAGCCTGGTCCATGTCAGCACACACACACTCACACACACACACACACTCCCCACTCTCACACACCTAACAGTCAGTCTGACACTCTCTTACACAGACAAACAAACATGAGTACCAGCATCTCTCAACCACCACAGGCCTGCCCCCCCCCCCTCGTCGTCAACCCTGAAGCCCAGACGAACAAGCCAAAGTACATCTCCCACTATGGGTATTGGAAGATAATTCATAAAAAGCCATACATCTAAAGACAGTCCCTGGTAATCCCTGAACATTTAGTTTGAGTTTAGTGGACAGACGGTCTGTCTGTTGTATTTAAAAGATCATCCCATCTGTGATATCACTCAGTTGCATACAGCCAGCGAGAGAGAGAGACACACAGCGATAGACGGAAATAGAGCAAGAGAGAGAGAGACACAGGGTCTAACTTGAGTTATTGATCTAAGCATAAGCAGAATGGCATTCCAAGCATTTCCCATTAGGCCAGGATGTGGTGCTGTGTGTGTGTATTGTGTGTGGTCCCATCAGGAATCAGTTCAGACAACAGTACAGGGGGTCCCAGGTGTTCACAGGAGAGTCGTGGGGGGCACAGGGATCAGAGGAGAGGACACAGGGCTCAGAGGAGAGTCAGGGATCTGGGACCGAACCTTGACATGACAACACAGGCTGCCAGTGAAACATTTATGGAAAACGGTTGGATGCATGTATCTATAGGTTTAATCTGCCGAAAGCCAATCAGGCTCCTTTCCCATGAAACAGAGAGACACTCAGCTCACCTGACTCACTGGATTATTAATCTGACATGGAACACACAGAACATGTAGACCACACCTCACAACAACAAACAGAACATGTAGACTACACCTCACAACAACATGTAGACTACACCTCACAACAACATGTAGACTACACCTCACAACAACACACAGAACATGTAGGCCACACCTCACAACAACACACAGAACATGTAGACCACACCTCACAACAACACACAGAACATGTAGACACACACAACATCACAACAACAACACAGAAACATGTAGACACACAACAACATGTAGACTACAACAACACACAGAACATGTAGACCACACCTCACAACAACACACAGAACATGTAGACCACACCTCACAACAACACACAGAACATGTAGACTACACCTCACAACAACACACAGAACATGTAGACTACACCTCACAACAACATGTAGACTACACCTCACAACAACATGTAGACTACACCTCACAACAACACACAGAACATGTAGACTACACCTCACAACAACACACAGAACATGTAGACTACACCTCACAACAACATGTAGACTACACCTCACAACAACACACAGAACATGTAGACTACACCTCACAACAACATGTAGACTACACCTCACAACAACATGTAGACAACACCTCACAACAACACACAGAACATGTAGACTACACCTCACAACAACATGTAGACTACACCTCACAACAACATGTAGACTACACCTCACAACAACATGTAGACTACACCTCACAACAACATGTAGACTACACCTCACAACAACATGTAGACTACACCTCACAACAACATGTAGACAACACAAACATGTAGACTACACCTCACAACAACATGTAGACTACACCTCACAACAACATGTAGACTACACCTCACAACAACACACACCTCACAACATGTAGACTACACCTCACAACAACATGTAGACTACACCTCACAACAACATGTAGACTACACCTCACAACAACATGTAGACTACACCTCACAACAACATGTAGACTACACCTCACAACAACATGTAGACTACACCTCACAACAACATGTAGGCTACACCTCACAACAACATGTAGACTACACCTCACAACAACATGTAGACTACACCTCACAACAACATGTAGACTACACCTCAACAACACACAGAACATGTAGACTACACCTCACAACAACATGTAGACTACACCTCACAACAACATGTAGACTACACCTCACAACAACATGTAGACTACACCTCACAACAACATGTAGACTACACCTCACAACAACATGTAGACTACACCTCACAACAACATGTAGACTACACCTCACAACAACATGTAGGCTACACCTCACAACAACATGTAGACTACACCTCACAACAACATGTAGACTACACCTCACAACAACATGTAGACTACACCTCACAACAACATGTAGACTACACCTCACAACAACATGTAGACACAGAACATGTAGACTACACCTCACAACAACATGTAGACTACACCTCACAACAACATGTAGACTACACCTCACAACAACACAGAACATGTAGACTACACCTCACAACAACATGTAGACTACACCTCAACAACATGTAGACTACACCTCACAACAACATGTAGACTACACCTCACAACAACATGTAGACTACACCTCACAACAACATGTAGACTACACTGACAACAACATGTTTTACAACCCAGAACAAAAGAACATTAGACAAATATAATCAAATGTATTGCAAAGACCTCACAACAACATGTAGACTACACCTACAACAACATGTAGACTACACCTCACAGCAACATGTAGGCTACACCTCACAACAACATGTAGACTACACACAACAACATGTAGACTACACCTCACAACAACATGTAGGCTACACCTCCAACAACACCTGTAGACTACACCTCACAACAACATGTAGACTACACCTCACAACAACAGACAAAACCTGTAGACTGGGAACATGTGGCTACACCTCACAACAACACACATTAAGTAGACCAATAGATGGCCCACAACAACATGTAGACTACAGTCACAACAACATGTAGACTACACCTCACAACAACATGTAGGCTACACCTCACAAACATGTAGACACCTAGAACACCACACAACAACATGTAGACTACACCTCACAACAACATGTAGGCTACACCTCACAACAACATGTAGACTACACCTCACAACAACATGTAGACTACACCTCACAACAACATGTAGGCTACACCTCACAACAACATGTAGGCTACACCTCACAACAACATGTAGACTACACCTCACAACAACATGTAGGCTTACCTCACAACAACACAGAACATGTAGACTACACCTCACAACAACATGTAGACTACACCTCACAACAACATGTAGACTACACCTCACAACAACACAGAACATGTAGACTACACCTCACAACAACACAAGGTCTCCAAATAATCTACAGTTACTATCATTGTGAGAAAAATCAGGAAGTAGACCTACTTCACCAAAACAGAACAATACGATTTTCTTTGATGCTGCTATGGCTGATATACCAGTTTTACAACCCAGAAGCAAAAACATTAGACAAATATAATCAAATGTATTGCAAAGAGATTAAAATAAGTAGCAAAGACATTAGATTAATATAATAAAATGTATTGCAAAGAGCATCCAATACAGAGCAGAGCAGCTGGACAATGATACACTTGTTATTGCCACAGTATCAGTTGTAGGATTTGTGAGCCCTGGGCTTCAACCCTAATGTTAACGGACCTGTGCTGTGCCAGTCCTTCAGTAAGCAGCCTAATCACAACCTATCAGTGTACACCAGACAAAACCTGTTGGTGGGAAGGTGGCTACTGGTGGATATTAAGTTGACCAATAGATGGCCCATTTAAACACCTAACTCAGTCAGCAGCAAAAATGTATTTTGGAAGCTGGGAGTGGAGAAGCTGGGGGTGGAGAAGCTGGGGGTGGAGAAGCTGGGGGTGGAAACTGGCGGTGGAAGCTGGGGTGGCATAAGTCTGCCAGCTACGCCCCACTAACTAATAGATTGTCTGAAAAACTGTAGATCAGAATGTAATTTATAGGAAGAATAGGGAGGAATATGACTAGCATAGATTAAAATAAGTAGGTAGACTAGGGTTTACAGCAGAGATTAAAATAAGTAGGTAGACTAGGGTTTACAGTAGATTAAAAGATTAAAACAAGTAGGTAGACTAGGGTTTACAGCAGAGATTAAAACAAGTAGGTAGACTAGGGTTTACAGCACAGATTAAAACAAGTAGGTAGACTAGGGACAGCATAGATTAAAATAAGTAAATAAAATAAGTAAATAAAATAAGTAGTACTAGGGAACAGCAGATTAAAACAAGTAGGGACTAGGGTTTACAGCAGAGATTAAAACAAGTAGGTAGACTAGGGTTTACAGCAGAGATTAAAACAAGTAGGACACTGGGGGTCCAGTGTGGCTCAGTCTGAGCATGGCGTACTGGGAATGTAAGACAGTCAAGTAAGTCGCTTTGGACAAAAGCGTCTGCAAATGGGATATATATTATATTATTATATTACTAGGGTTTACAGCAGAGATTAAAACAAGTAGGTAACTAGGGTTTACAGCAGAGATAAGTAAGTAGAAAGGCTAGGCTTATAGCAGATTATAAAATAAGTAGGTAAGTAGAAAGGCTAGGGTTATAGCAGATTATAAAATAAGTAGGTACTAGAAAGGCTAGGCCTTATAGCAGATTATAAAATAAGTAGGTAAGTAGAAAGGCTAGGCCTTATAGCAGAGTATTAAATAAGTAGGAAAGTAGAAAGGCTAGGCCTTATAGCAGAGTATAAAATAAGTAGGTAAGTAGAAAGGCTAGGCCTTATAGTCAGAGTATAAAATAAGTAGGTAAGTAGAAAGACAGTAGGCCTTATACTGGGAACAGACATAAAATCTGCAGTACTGGGAACAGACAGTCAAGGCTACTGGGAACAGACTTATAGCAGCAGTACTGGTATAAAATAAGTAGGTTAGTAGGTAACAGCTAGGCCTTATAGCAGATTATAAAATAAGTAGGTAAGTAGAAAGGCAGGCCTGCAGTTATAAAATAAGTCAGGTAAGTACTGGGAAAGGCTGGGCAGAGTATAAAATAAGTAGGTAAGTAGAAAGGCAGGCCTTATAACAGCAGTCAGTATAAAACTGGTAACAGACAGTCTAGGCCTTATAGCAGGAACAGACAGTCAAGTCTGTAGTAGAAAGGCTAGGCCTTATAGAAGTATAAAGTAAGTAGGTAAGTAGAAAGTCAAGCCTGCAGTACTGGGAACAGACAGTCAAGTCAGCAGTACTGGGAACAGACAGTCAAACAAAGCAAACTGGGAACAGACAGTCAAGCCTGCAGTACTGGGAACAGTACAGTCAAGCAGTACTGGGAACAGACAGTCAAGCCTGCAGTACTGGGAACAGACAGTCAAGTCTGCAGTACTGGGAACAGACAGTCAAGTCTGCAGTACTGGGAACAGACAGTCAAGTCTGCAGTACTGGGAACAGACAGTCAAGTCAGCAGTACTGGGAACAGACAGTCAAGCCTGTAGTACTGGGAACAGACAGTCAAGCCTGTAGTACTGGGAACAGACAGTCAAGTCTGCAGTACTGGGAACAGACAGTCAAGTCTGCAGTACTGGGAACAGACAGTCAAGCCTGTAGTACTGGGAACAGACAGTCAAGCCTGTAGTACTGGGAACAGACAGTCAAGCCTGCAGTACTGGGAACAGACAGTCAAGCCTGCGCTGCCCAGTGTACCCTCAGCCCTACCCTACCGACCCCTGGCCCTCTCTACCCTGCCCACCCTCCAGCCTCTGCTCTTTCACTGGCATCTCCAACCAGTCCAGCACAGAACTTCCTGCCAGCGGCGAATCACATGAGTCTCAGGAGGGGAAGCTTCTCTGTGGCTGGGCCTGTGGCTTCTCTGTGGCTGGGCCTGTGGCTTCTCTGTGGCTGGGCCTGTGGCTTCTCTGTGGCTGGGCCTGTGGCTTCTCTGTGGCTGGGCCTGTGGCTTCTCTGTGGCTGGGCCTGTGGCTTCTCTGTGGCTGGGCCTGTGGCTTCTCTGTGGCTGGGCCTGTGGCTTCTCTGTGGCTGGGCCTGTGGCTTCTCTGTGGCTGGGCCTGTGGCTTCTCTATGGCTGGGCTGGGCCTGTGGCTTCTCTATGGCTTCTCTATGGCTGGGCCTGTGGCTGGGCCTGTGGCTGGGCCTGTTGCTTCTCTGTGGCTGGGCCTGTGGCTTCTCTATGGCTAGGCCTGTGGCTGGGCCTGTGGCTGGGCCTGTTGCTGGGCCTGTGGCTGGGTGTAACAGTGACACCACCTTGTCCCGGGCCTTTGGGTTGGATCTGCATCACCATGAAGGCATGTGAGCCTCTGGGAGCGGCAGAGACAGCAAACCACAAGTCTACACTAAATGTACGACATTAAAAAGGACTAATGCCAGAGGGCGACGGATGAACACGGCCAGACAAAGACAATGAATAGACACCGACAGCTTCTATCGATTCATAATTCTACTACTAGAGATGCATTCATTCTACTACTACTATAGATGCATTCATTCTACTACTACTATAGATACATTCATTCTACTTAAATAACTAGATTATATGGTTTAGGGTCCATACAAAATATTCCAAATTGATCTTGACAGCTTCTGTCAATATTTACATTTTAGTCCCTCAGCAGACGCTCTTGTCCAGAGGGACTTACAACAGTGACTTTTCATACAGATATTTATAGATATATTCTACATACAGAACTGTATAAGCTACAGCCATTCATACAACACGATGCATTTCACGCAGACACCTGACTGTCAATTCCTATTCTACTTACAAACGACTATAGCAAGCTACAAACAGACACTCTGGGTCAAAATAGAAGTGTTTTAAAATGTTGGGTGGCTCCCCGTCCATTGCCTCGATACCCATTTACAGCTAGACCCCCTCCCCGGTAGATCTGGGTTAGGGTTTGAGTGACAGCTAGAGATCATAAGGAAAGGAAGGGACCATGTGACAGTCCTGACTTGTTTGGTCCAGTTGAAGACCATAAAAAACAACTGCGGGAGATCAGACACAAAGCGACAGGCAATGGCTGTCTACTTCATTAGTGTTTCAGTAGACTGTACTTTAGTGTTTCAGTAGACTGTACTTTAGTGTTTGTTGGAGGAAATTATAGTTTAAATTATTAATTATGTATACATTTCTTTTAGAACCATGAAGTTTTAATACTATTATGTTATGGTATGAAATGTGTGGGTTCTTAGTTAAACTAGGACCGAAAATGTAGGTAAAACAAATTAATTGTCTGTACCTTGTGGGAAAGGGAGAAGGAGGGCAGATATCCTTCCAGACAGATAAGAATGTTCCATTAGTGGAGAATAAATGATATCTTTTAGACAGATTGGAATGTTTTTGTTTTATGAGGGGAGTAGAAGACGGTCTCCAGACCTGAAGACACTGCGCTATTATGGATCGGAGAGAGTGTGAGAAACTGATGACGTCATTTTATGTTCTCTCCTTAATTAGAATGTAATGTTCTTTGTATTTTGGGTCAGTACTCTTCGAGAATAAATGCTGAGCCTTGTTTTTAAGACTGGTCTCGATCTATTTCATGCAATAATAAACTTACAACTTATTATGAAATAGATAGAGTGTGATTTTGGTTTTGATATATAGGAATTTAGAATTCCTCTAACAGTGATTCAGTAGACTGTACATTAGTGATTCAGTAGACTGTACATTAGTGATTCAGTAGACTGTACATTAGTGATTCAGTAGACTGTACATTAGTGATTCAGTAGACTGTACATTAGTGATTCAGTAGACTGTACATTAGTGATTCAGTAGACTGTACATTAGTGATTCAGTAGACTGTACATTAGTGATTCAGTAGACTGTACATTAGTGATTCAGTAGACTGTACATTAGTGATTCAGTAGACTGTACATTAGTGATTCAGTACACTGTACATTAGTGATTCAGTACACTGTACATTAGTGATTCAGTAGACTGTACATTAGTGATTCAGTAGACTGTACATTAGTGATTCAGTAGACATTAGTGATTCAGTACACTGTACATTAGTGATTCATTAGTGTTTCTATTAGGCCTAAATCCTGACCAAGGCATTAAAGCAGAAGACATTTAAAAAATGTAATTGATTTAAAAAATGGACAAGACCTCTGTCATTGCCAACAAAGGGTATATAACAAAGTATTGAGATAAACTTTTGTTATTGACCAAATACTTATTTTCCACCATAATTTACAAAACAAAATCATTAAAAATCCTACAATGTGATTTTCTGGATGTTTTATCTCTCATTTTGTCTGTCATGGTTGAAGTGTACCTATGTTGAAAATTACAGGCCTCTCTAATCTTTTTAAGTGGGAGAACTTGCACAATTGGTGGCTGACTAAATACTTTTTTGCCCCACTGTATGTATGTATGTTTTAAAAAACATTGCATCACAGTGCCTCTCATCTAAAGATCTAATTTAACTGTAGTGTATATGAAGTGTATAAATACAATTCTTATTTAATGTTTTTATGTAATATCTTATGTTGTCCATTCCGGTTGTGTACGTTGTGGTGTATTTGTCAGTTGTGTGTGGACCTTGTGCAGTAGCTACATGGGGATCCAACAAAACAACCAGTGGCATTTACAACCTCACTCTACACAGGTTCTGCTTATGCTATTATTTATTAAGGCAGACAACTTCCCACGAATGCTATAGATAACCTAGATCAAAGGCTACAGAGTCCTATATTGCTACAGAGTCCTATATTGCTACAGAGTCCTATATTGCTACAGAGTCCTATATTGCTACAGAGTCCTATATTACTACAGAGTCCTATATTACTACAGAGTCCTATATTACTACAGAGTCCCATATTACTACAGAGTCCTATATTACTACAGAGTCCTATATTACTACAGAGTCCTATATTACTACAGAGTCCTATATTGCTACAGAGTCCAATATTGCTACAGAGTCCTATATTACTACAGAGTCCCATATTACTACAGAGTCCTATATTGCTACAGAGTCCTATATTACTACAGAGTCCTATATTACTACAGAGTCCTATATTACTACAGAGTCCTATATTACTACAGAGTCCCATATTACTAGAGTCCTATATTGCTACAGAGTCCCATATTACTACAGAGTCCCATATTACTACAGAGTCCTATATTACTACAGAGTCCTATATTACTACAGAGTCCCATATTACTACAGAGTCCCATATTACTACAGAGTTTCCAGCATACAACATAAATAAAGCAATAAATAATATCAATATATATATTGATATTATTAATGTATATTATTTATTTATTTATAGTGTATGTTGGAAAATACAATTAATATAATATATATAAATAAATATAAATATATATATAAATAAATATAAATAAAAATAAATATAAATATAAATACATATAAATAAATATTATAAATAAATATAAATAAATATAAATAAATATAAATATATAGTAAATAGAAATAAATAAATAGTTAAATAAAATAAATAGAAATAAATATAAATATAAATAATATAAATAAATAAATATAAATAAATATAAATATAAGAATGTGGACATCCCTACAAATGAGTGGGTTCAGGTATTTCAGTTTCCCGTTGCTAACAGGTGCATAGCATTTTATGATGACGTGGGTGCCGTCTATTGCTCCGATCGTATCGGGGAACACATTGATGGTAACAACAACCTGGCGCTTCCGAGTGGCACTGCATCTCAGTGTCAGAGGCGTCCCTACAGTCCCTGGTTCGAATCCGGACTGTATCACATCCGGCCGTGACTGTAAGTCCCATAGGGCGGCGCACAATTGGGCCAGGGTAGGCTGTCATTGTAAATAAGAATTTGTTCTTAACTGACTTGCCTAGTTAAATTAAGTTTACATTTAAAAAATAAAATAAAAACATGTTGTGCGATAGTGAATGGAAATTGTACGTTACTATTCGTTTCCCTAATGATTGCAACCAAAAGGTGCTGTGAAACGACGACCGGCTCCCGCTCAAAAGTGCCTGATGCCAAAAACATGAGGGTGGACTGCACTTGGGTGTGCACCGGAATGGCTTGAGTTTGTCTTTCCAACATAAGTCTTAAATCCTGGCAAAAATCCTATGAGATTGGTTTGGGTAAACGATATCTGACGAGCCAATCTGTACTTCATTTTTTTTTGTTTAAGTCCCACTTGTGTACTGAATCATCCAACAAAGCAAGATCAGCAATCTCTCCTTCTATTTCCCATTAGATCGGTCTTTGATAATATCTCAATAACGGTTTCACTTTCACACGAGCCTCGAATTGAACAAATTGCTGTACTATATATGGACTACTATTGTATGGAATGTATTGATGTCATCAAATTATAGGATATAGACTGACCAAAGTAAGTGAACACCTGCTCATCGAACATCTCATTCCAAAATCAAGGGCATTCCTAAGGAGTTTGTCCCTCCATTTGCTGCTATAACAGCCTCCACTCTTCTGGGAAGGCTTGCCACGAGATGTTGGAACATTGCTGCTATAACAGCCTCCACTCTTCTGGGAAGGCTTTCCACTAGATGTTGGAACATTGCTGCTATAACAGCCTCCACTCTTCTGGGAAGGCTTTCCACTAGATGTTGGAACATTGCTGCTATAACAGCCTCCACTCTTCTGGGAAGGCTTTCCACTAGATGTTGGAACATTGCTGCTAAACAGCCTCCACTCTTCTGGGAAGGCTCTCCACTAGATGTTGGAACATTGCTGCAATAACAGCCTCCACTCTTCTGGGAAGGCTTTCCACTAGATGTAGGAACATTGCTGCTATAACAGCCTCCACTCTTCTGGGAAGGCGTTCCACTAGATGTTGGAACATTGCTGCTATAACAGCCTCCACTCTTCTGGGAAGGCGTTCCACAAGATGTTGGAACATTGCTGCTATAACAGCCTTCACTCTTCTGGGAAGGCGTTCCACAAGATGTTGGAACATTACTGCTGGGACTTGCTTCCATTCAGCCTCCACTCTTCTGGGAAGGCTTTCCACTAGATGTTCCAACATTGCCAAAGGTGTGCAATTGAGTTGAAGGCTGTTGGACCTCGATGTTGGAACATTGCTGCAAACAGGACAGGGCCTCCCTCCAAACTGTTGCCACAAGATGTTGGAACATTGCTGAATCATCTGGAATGTCACTCTTCTGGGAAGGCTTTCCACTTCAATGGAACTATAAGCTGAACCAAAAACAGCCTCCACTCTCCACCATAATCCCTCCTCCTCTAAACTTTACAGATGTTGGAACATTGCTGCATTCAGGCAGGTCCACTCTTCTGGCACCCGCTTTCCACTAGATGTCGGAACAGATGCTATAACAGATTCCACCAGGGAATGGCGTTCCACTGCTCCAGATTCCAATGGAACATTGCTGCTATAACAGCCTCCACTCTTCTGGGAAGGCTTTCCACTAGATGTTGGAACATTGCTGCTCCCGATAACAGCCTCCACTCTTCTGGGAAGGCTTTCCAACTAAGAGTGTTGGAACCGAGGACAGACGACTTTTGGGACAGCGCACTTCAGCATGTTGCGGTCCAGTTCTGTGAGCTTGTAACAGCCTCCACTCTTGTGGCTGAGTAGTTTTCTCACTCGACGTTTCCACATTCACAATAACAACACTAACAGCCTCCACTCTTCTGGGCAGACATTTTACAAGGGATGATGGAAATTGCTGCAATAACAGCCTCCACTGTCTTTTGTCTATGGAGAATGGCTGTTCCACTGATTTTTATACAACTGGAACATTGCTGCTGATAACAGCCAGATCCACTCATTTGAAGGAGTGTCCACAAACTTTGAAGATTGCTCTAGCTTAACAGCCTCCACTCTTCTGGGAAGGCTTTCCACTAGATTTTGGAACATTGCTGCTATAACAGTTCTCCACTCTTCATGTCAAGCATTCACTGATGTTGCAACATGAGGCTGCTATAACAGTAGGCTCTTTTCATTTATGTACATGCAACTTACATCTGAACATGAGTGCTATGGTGGCCTTTCACTCATTCTGAAGGAGTTCCACTGTGATGTTGGAACATTGCTGCTTAAATCTATAATCTTCTTGTCTGACTTTTTAGATGTTGGTTTTTATTGTCTGAATTAAAGGTGATTAACTGGGAAGGCTTTCCACTAGATGTTTTGGAACATTGCACATGCACGGAGTAACAGCCTCCATCTTCTAAAGAAGGCTTTCCACTAGATGTAGGAACATTGCTGCTATAACAGCCTCCACTCTTTCTCCCAGAAGGCGTACTAGATGTGTGTGTGAATAATAATAAATGTTGGAACATGTGCTATTTTTTTTCTAACATGTGTTTGCTTTTTTTTTTCAATATAAATTGGAAGAGTATTCAGACCCACGAAACAGAAAATATTGCTGCTTAATCTCAGGCGTCTCTTCAACATGATTTATTCTGGGAAGGTTTCCACGTGGATTTGGAACATTGCTGCTATAACAGCCTCCACTTTGAGGGAAGGCTATTTAAGGTCCACTAGATGTTGGAACATTGGAGATTCATTCATGAAATGGATGCTGGGAAGGAATCAGAACCCCAGTTGGCTCATTGCATAGAACCTGAGAACAGCCTTCACTCTTTCTCGATCGGCGCAGTGATTTTGTTCCGGATGAATTTGGAATGTCATTTATAGTAACAGTCCTTTTATACAGTCCGTATCTGGAAACAAATTCCATGTCAAGTTTGACCTTAGAATATCATTCCTACTTCCTATGGGGAATCCCTTCCATTCAGCCACAAGATGTTGGGCGATGGGGAGGCCTGGCTCGCAGTCGGTGTTCCAATTTATCCAAAGGGTGCAATTGAGTTGAGGTCAGGGCTGTATGGACCTCGCTTATGTGCACGGGGACATTGTCATGTGATGTCATTAGAATAAGGCAGTAATGTAACAAATGGAAAAAGAAGGTACAGTTGAAACAGGACAGGGCCTTCCCCAAACTGTTGCCACAAAGTTGGAAGCACAGAATCATCTGGAATGTCATTGTATGCTGTGGCGTTAAGATTTATCTTCAATGGAACTATAAGGGGCATGAACCATGAAAACAGCCCCAGACCATAATCCCTCCTCCTCTAAACTTTACAGTTGGCACGATGCATTCTGGCAGGTTCCGTCCTCCTGGCACCCGCCAAACCCAGATTAGTCTGTCGGACTACCAGATGGTGATTAGCGTGATTCGTCACCAGAGAATGAGTTTCCACTGCTCCAGATTCCAATGGCGGCAAGCTTTACACCACTCCAGCCGACACTTGGCATATGGTGATCTTAGGCTTGTGTGCGGCCATCGAAACCATTTCATGAAGCTCCCGATGTCAATTATTGTACGGACGTTGCTACCAGAGGCAGTTTGGAACTCGGGAAGGGGTGTTGAAACCGAGGACAGATGATTTTTAAGCACAGCGCACTTCAGCATTCTGCGGTCCAGTTCTGTGAGCTTGTATGGCCTACCACTTTGTGGCTGAGCAGTATTGTTGCTCCTTATGGGGTTTCCACTTCACAATAACAACACTAACAGTTGACCTGGGGCAGCTCTATGCAGGGCAGACATTTTACAAAGGGACTTGATGGAAAGGTGGTATCCTATGACAGTGCCATTTGAGAGTCACTGAGCTCTCCAGTAAGGGGTCATTCTACTGTCAATGTTTGTCATTATGGAGTATTGTGATGGCTGTGTGGTTGATTTTTATACAACTGTCTGCAACAGGTGTGGCTGAAATAGCCAGATCCACTCATTTGAAGGAGTGTCCACAAACTTTGACAGACTTATGCCTCTAGACGTTAATTATCCTTCATTATGTGTGTCAATCATATTTGGTGTTTAGCCTATATTTATGTAATTAAAAAAAATCTCAATAAAGTTGGGCAAAATGTTCTTCCACTCCCTCATGTCAGCATCAATTTGCAAATGAGGCTGTGGCCAATATCTGTTCAGGATATTCTCCTCCTCCTCTGCATGTAGGCTTTTTTCATTTATGTACATGCAAATTACATTTGAACATGAGTCCAATGGTGGCCTTTCAGGTACAATTCTGATCAGAGTAACTTGTGATGTGTGTGTGTGATTTATTTTAATTAAATCTATAATCTTCTTGTCTGACTTTTTAGATGTTGTTGTTTTTAACTTGTCCCAGACAAAAGGTGATTAACGTCCTCACTGCCTTATGTTTTGGGTAATCTTCAACAACACATCACGGAGTAACTGCCTCCTTATTTTAAAGTATTCTTCTCCTCCTCCTCCTTTAATAATAATAATGCAAACATTGCAGAGCTCTTTCAGAGACTTCCCTCCTCCCAGTTCTGTATTCGCTGCCAAAGGTGTTTCTAACATGTATTATTTTTTGTTTGTTCTTTTTTTCAATATAAATTGTTCAGTATTCAGACCTCCTCAAACAGAAAATAATTCTTTAATCTCCGTCTCTTCAACATGATTTATTCTCAGAGGTTACCCAACGTGGACCTTCCTCTGTCATATCTTCTCGACGCCGAAAAGGCCTAATTTGAGTGGTCCAATCTATTTAAGGTCCTACAGAAATGTAACATTGGAGATTCATTCATGAAATGGATGCAGCTTGTTCAGAACTTCCCAGTTGGCTCAGTTAGAACCTGAGAATTGCCACCCCTTTTTCTCCTCTGTTCAGTGATTTTGTCCTCCTCTGAATTTGGAGATGTCACTTTCTGTAACAGTCCTTTTATACAGTCCGTCCTCTGTTCAACAAATTCATGTCCAGTTTGACCTTAGACCCATATCATTCCTACTTCCTCTGGCCAGTATTCCCTCCTGTGCCCCCCTCCTTGATAACTTCCTTTGAGCGATGGGGAGAGCTCCTCTGATCAACAACACAGGGGATCTCTATTAGAAGGGACCTTTTGCCTCCTTTGATTTGCAGTATTGTCTAGCCCGGTTTATTTGTACTGGTCCAGTATTTTGCAGCTCTTTCAGAACATCTGCTGTCTGGATTCTGGGTGAAGGAGAAGCTGGGAGGCTCTGTTCAAGTATCAGCAGGGGGTCCTGTTCCTCTGTTGGAGTAGCCAGGAGGAAGGCATGGCCAGCTCTGTTCAGAAATGCTTATTGAAATTTTAGATCATGGATTTATCAGTGGTGACCGTGTTACCTAGCCTCAGTGCAGTGGGCAGCTGAGAGGAGGTGCTCTTGTTCTCCATGGACTTTACAGTGTCCCAAAACTTTTTATTATGGGGTATTGTGATGTTATTATGGGGTATTTGATTCTTATGGGGTATTGTAATGTAATTATGGGGTATTGTGATGTCAGTATGGGGTATTGGGATGTCATTATGGGGTATTGTAATGTCATTATGGGGTAATGTGATGTCATTATGGGGTATTGGGATGTCATTATGGGGTATTGTGATGTCATTATGGGGTCATTGTTCTGCCATTATCTGTTATTGTGATGTCATTATGGGGTATTGTATGTCATTATGGGGTATTGTGATGTCATTATGGGGTATTGTGATGTCATTATGGGGTATTGTGATGTCATTATGGGGTATTGTGATGTCATTATGGGGTATTGTGATCCTCTTTCAGTATTGTGATCTCATTATGGGGTATCCTCTGTGTCATTATGGGGTTTGTGATGTCCTCCTGTTCAGTATGCCATTATGGGGTATTGTGATGTCATTTCAGTATTGTGATGCCTCCTTCTTTATGGGGTATTGTGATGTCATTATGGGGTATTGTGATGTCTTATCCTCCTGTGATGTCATTATGGGGTATTGTGATGCCATTATGGGGTATTGTAATGTCATTATGGTCCTCCTCTGTGTCAGATTGAGGGGAAAATTCAATGTCCTGTTCATCCATTTTAGAATAAGTTCAGTATTTCTGTAACAAATATGGAAAATGGTGTATTGTGTATTCTTCTGTCTGAAAACTTGTCCAGTATTCTTCTCCTCCTCCTCATATATATGTATAGAATTCTTCTTCCTCTTTGACACAGTATTTTCTGTGGATCATTGACAAAAAATGACAATAAAATACATATTAATCCTCTTTAAAATCACGAACAAATCCAAGGGGGATGTAGTATCTTCTCTATAGGCACTGTATAAAATCACTTTAAAATTGTTAAAGAGTTTCCCCTCCTCCTCTGTTGGGATGAATCAAGTTTAGGCCATTGTTAATTTAAACATTATTTTACAGTCTCCTCCTCTGTTCAGTATCTTCTTCTCTCTCCTCCTCCTCCTCTGTTCAGTATCCTTCTTCTCCTCCTCCTCCTCTGTTCAGTATCCTCTTCTTCTCCTCCTCCTCTGTTCAGTATCCTTCTCCTCCTCCTCCTCTGTTCAGTATCCCTCCTCTGTTCAGTCAGTATCTCTCCTCTCCTCCTCTGTTCAGTATTCTTCTCTCCTCCTCCTCTGTTCAGTATCCTCTTCTTCTCCCTCCTCCTCTGTTCAGTATCCTTCTTCTCCTCCTCCTCTGTTCAGTATCCTCTTCTTCCTCCTCCTCCTCTGTTCAGTATCCTTCTTCTCCTCCTCCTCTGTTCAGTATTCTTCTTCTCCTCCTCCTCTGTTCAGTATCCTTCTTCTTCTCCTCCTCCTCTGTTCAGTATTTCTTCTTCTCCTCCTCCTCTGTTCAGTATTCTTCTCTCCTCCTCCTCTGTTCAGTATTCTTCTCCTCCTCCTCTGTTCAGTATTCTTCTTCTCCTCCTCCTCTGTTCAGTATTCTCTTCTCCTCCTCTCCTCTGTTCAGTATTCTTCTCCTCCTCTGTTCAGTATTCTTCTTCTCCTCCTCCTCTGTTCAGTATTCTTCTCCTCCTCCTCCTCCTCTGTTCAGTATTCTTCTCCTCCTCCTCCTCTGTTCAGTATTCTTCTCCTCCTCTGTTCTCCTCCTCCTCTGTTCAGTATTCTTCTCCTCCTCCTCCTCTGTTCAGTATCCTTCTTCTCCTCCTCCTCTGTTCAGTATTTCTTCTTCTCCTCCTCCTCTGTTCAGTATTCTTCTTCTTCTCCTCCTCCTCTGTTCAGTATTCTTCTCCCTCCTCCTCTGTTCAGTATCCTTCTTCTTCTCCTCCTCCTCTGTTCAGTATTCTTCTCTTCTCTCCTCCTCTGTTCAGTATTCTTCTCTCCTCCTCCTCCTCTGTTCAGTATTCTTCTCCTCCTCCTCCTCTGTTCAGTATTCTTCTCCTCCTCCTCTCCTGTTCAGTATTCTTCTCCTCCTCCTCTGTTCAGTATTCTTCTCCCTCCTCCTCTGTTCAGTATTCTTCTCCCTCCAGTATTCCTCTGTTCAGTATTCTTCTCTCCTCCTCCTCTGTTCAGTATTCTTCTCCTCCTCCTCTGTTCAGTATTCTTCTCCTCCTCCTCTGTTCAGTATTCTTCTTCTCCTCCTCCTCTGTTCAGTATTCTTCTTCTCCTCCTCCTCTGTTCAGTATTCTTCTTCTCCTCCTCCTCTGTTCAGTATTCTTCTCCTCCTCCTCCTCTGTTCAGTATTCTTCTTCTCCTCCTCCTCCTCTGTTCAGTATTCTTCTCCTCCTCCTCTGTTCAGTATTCTTCTTCTCCTCCTCCTCTGTTCAGTATTCTTCTCCTCCTCCTCCTCTGTTCAGTATTCTTCTTCTCCTCCTCCTCCTCTGTTCAGTATTCTTCTTCTCCTCCTCCTCTGTTCAGTATTCTTCTCCTCCTCCTCCTCCTCTGTTCAGTATTCTTCTCCTCCTCCTCCTCTGTTCAGTATTCTTCTTCTCCTCCTCCTCTGTTCAGTATTCTTCTCTCCTCCTCCTCTGTTCAGTATTCTTCTTCTCCTCCTCCTCTGTTCAGTATTCTTCTTCTCCTCCTCCTCTGTTCAGTATTCTTCTCCTCCTCCTCTGTTCAGTATTCTTCTTCTCCTCCTCCTCCTGTTCAGTATTTCTTCTTCTCCTCCTCCTCTGTTCAGTATTCTTCTCCTCCTCCTCTGTTCAGTATTCTTCTTCTCCTCCTCCTCTGTTCAGTATTCTTCTCCTCCTCCTCCTCTGTTCAGTATTCTTCTCCCTCCTCCTCTGTTCAGTATTCTTCTTCTCCTCCTCCTCTGTTCAGTATCCTTCTTCTCCTCCTCCTCTGTTCAGTATTCTTCTTCTCCTCCTCCTCCTCCTCTGTTCAGTATTCTTCTCCTCCTCCTCCTCTGTTCAGTATTCTTCTCCTCCTCCTCCTCTGTTCAGTATTCTTCTTCTCCCTCTCCTCCTCTGTTCAGTATTTCTTCTTCTCCTCCTCCTCTGTTCAGTATTCTTCTCCTCCTCCTCTCTGTTCAGTATTCTTCTCCTCCTCCTCCTCTGTTCAGTATTTCTTCTTCTCTCCTCCTCCTCTGTTCAGTATTCTTCTTCTCCTCCTCCTCTGTTCAGTATTCTTCTTCTTCTCCTCCTCCTCTGTTCAGTATTCTTCTTCTCTCCTCCTCTGTTCAGTATTCTTCTCCTCCTCCTCTGTTCAGTATTCTTCTTCCTCCTCCTCCTCCTCCTCTGTTCAGTATTCTTCTTCCTCCTCCTCCTCTGTTCAGTATTCTTCTTCTCCTCCTCCTCTGTTCAGTATTCTTCTTCTCCTCCTCCTCTGTTCAGTATTCTTCTTCTTCTCCTCCTCCTCTGTTCAGTATTCTTCTTCTCCTCCTCCTCTGTTCAGTATTCTTCTTCCTCCTCCTCTGTTCAGTATCCTTCTTCTCCTCCTCCTCTGTTCAGTATTCTTCTCCTCCTCCTCCTCCTCTGTTCAGTATTCTTCTTCTCCTCCTCCTCTGTTCAGTATCCTTCTTCTCCTCCTCCTCTGTTCAGTATTCTTCTCTCCTCCTCTGTTCAGTATTCTTCTCCTCCTCCTCTGTTCAGTATTCTTCTCCTCCTCCTCTGTTCAGTATTCTTCTTCTCCTCCTCCTCTGTTCAGTATCCTTCTTCTCCCTCCTCTGTTCAGTATTCTTCTTCTTCTCCTCCTCCTCTGTTCAGTATTCTTCTCCTCCTCCTCTGTTCAGTATCCTTCTCCTCCTCCTCTGTTCAGTATCCTCTTCTTCTCTCCTCCTCTGTTCAGTATTCTTCTTCTCCTCCTCCTCCTCTGTTCAGTATTCTTCTCCTCCTCCTCTGTTCTATCCTCCTCCTCCTCTGTTCAGTATTCTTCTCCTCCTCCTCTGTTCAGTATTCTTCTTCTGTTCTCCTCCTCCTCTGTTCAGTATTCTTCTTCTCCTCCTCCTCTGTTCAGTATTCTTCCCTCCTCCTCTGTTCAGTATTCCTCCTCTCTGTTCAGTATTCTTCTCCTCCTCCTCTGTTCAGTATTCTCTTCTCCTCCTCCTCTGTTCAGTATTCTCCTCCTCCTCTGTTCAGTATTCTTCCTCCTCCTCCTCTGTTCAGTATTCTTCCTCCTCCCTCTGTTCAGTATTCTCTCCTCCTCCTCCTCTGTTCAGTATTCTTCCTCCTCCTCCTCTGTTCAGTATTCTTCTCTCCTCCTCTGTTCAGTATTCTTCTCCTCCTCCTCTTTCTATTCTATTCAGTATTCTCCTCTCTTCTCCTCCTCTCTTCAGTATTCTCCTCCTCCTCCTCTGTTCAGTATTCTTTGTCCAGAGAGGTCTTCTTCACATGGGGGACTGTGAAGGTTGGAGCCAGGGGTAGAGAATGACAAAGACTGCATCCCAAAAAGGCACCCTATTCCCTACATAGTGCACTACTTTTGAACACAGCGCTATGGGCATTATTATACGGAATAGAGTGACATTTGGGACGTAGCCAGAGACTGGGCACTTAGAGGTTTAGAGAGGAAGTTCACAGGTCAGTGGTTATTGATCAGGGTACTGATGCTCAGCTGAAATATCTCTGTCTAAATTAGAGTTTGGATGTCATAAGGTGAATTCACCAATTTGTAAGTCACTCTGGATAAGAGCGTCTGCCAAATGACTTAAATGTAAATGTAAATGTAGAGTTTAGATGACGGACTAAATTACACAACTAGATTATTTTAGCAGGTAGGGAATAAAATATCCCATATCATCAACATCCAAGCCTCAGTTGGAACAAACTGTCAATTGAAAGCCAACTCTTTCAGGTGAGCAACAGAACTAGGCAAGGGGGCCCACCTGCCTATACCATGATGGAGAAACGATGCATTGATTAAGCCAGCAGATTCCTTGAACGTCCTGTTCCACAACAAATGGCACACACAAAGAACAATGTGCAAAAGATGGAAAATGAATATTCACTAATGTAGGGCTACCGCTACTGCTTCAATTGAGATAATAATAGACGGCATGACAATCCCCTATTCATGATCTGGATGCTGAACCTAAAAAACACACAAAAGGAGCATGAGGACCACACAGAGACCGGACCAGCCCGTTCTGAAACAGCAGCTCTCTGGCGCTCTCTCTCCGCTTCATTGTCCATCTCTCAGCTGTTGAATTAGTCGCATTAGAAATGCAGATTGTCACCGTCACATGTGGAGCATATGAAAGGTCTTCAGTTTACGTCCCAAATAGCACCACAAACCATTCATAGTGCACTACTTTTGACTAGGGGAGCATAGGGATCTTTGACTAGGGGAGCATAGGGATCTTTGACTAGGGGAGCATAGGGATCTTTGACCAGGGAGCATAGGGATCTTTGACCGGGGAGCATAGGGATCTTTGACCGGGGAGCATAGGGATCTTTGACCGGGGAGCATAGGGATCTTTGACTAGGGGAGCATAGGGATCTTTGACTAGGGGAGCATAGGGATCTTTGACCAGGGAGCATAGGGATCTTTGACCGGGGGAGCACAGGGATCTTTGACCGGGGGAGCATAGGGATCTTTGACAGGGGAGCATAGGGATCTTTGACCGGGGAGCATAGGGATCTTTGACCGGGGAACATAGGGATCTTTGACAGGGGAACATAGGGATCTTTGACCGGGGAGCATAGGGATCTTTGACCGGGCTCCGGGATGACCGGGGAGCATAGGGATCTTTGACCGGGGCAGGGATCATAGGGATCTTTGACCGGGGAGCATAGGGATCTTTGACCGGGGATAGGGATCTTTGACTAGGGAGCATAGGGATCTTTGACCATAGGGGAACATAGGGATCTTTGACCGGGGAGCATAGGGATCTTTGACCGGGGCGCATAGGGATCTTTGACCGGGGAGCATAGGGATCTTTGACTAGGGGAGCATAGGGATCTTTGACCGGGGAGCATAGGGATCTTTGACCGGGGAGCATAGGGATCTTTGACCAGGGAGCATAGGGATCTTTGACTAGGGGAGCATACTAGGGATCTTTGACCGGGAGCATAGGGATCTTTGACCGGGGAGCATAGGGATCTTTGACCAGGGAGCATAGGGATCTTTGACCAGGGAGCATAGGGATCTTTGACCAGGGAGCATAGGGATCTTTGACCGGGGAGCATAGGGATCTTTGACCGGGGAGCATAGGGATCTTTGACTAGGGGAGCATAGGGATCTTTGACCGGGGAGCATAGGGATCTTTGACCGGGGAGCATAGGGATCTTTGACCAGGGAGCATAGGGATCTTTGACCAGGGAGCATAGGGATCTTTGACCAGGGAGCATAGAGCTTTATATACCTCGGGGGGCAAAGCTTTTTTCAGGTTGCCTAGGTACAAACAGTGTTAATAATATCACACACTCACACACACACACACACGGTCAAAAGTTTTAGAACGCCTACTCATTCAAAGGTTTTTCATTACTTTTTACTACTTTCGAAATTGTAGAATAATATTGATGACATCAAAGCAAATAAATAAAACATATGGTATCATGTAGTAACAAAAAAAAGTGTTAAATATATTTGTGATTTGAGATTATTCAAATATCCACCCTGTGCCTTGATGACAACTTTGCACACTCTAGGCATTCTCTCAACCAGCTTCACCTGGAATGCTTTTCCTACAGTCTTGAAGGAGTTCCCACATATGCTGTGCACTTGTTGGCTGCTTTTGCTTCAGTCTGCGGTCCAACTCATCCCAAATCATCTAAATTGGTTGAGGTCTGGTGATTGTGGAGGCCAGGTCATCTGATGCAGCACTCCATCACTCTCCTTCTTGGTCAAAAAAACCTGAAGGTGAATGGGTCATTGTCCTGTTGAAAAACAAATTATAGTCCCACTAAGCACAAACCTGATGGGATGGCATATTTTTTTTATTTTTTTTTGAGAACACATTCTCATTTGCAGCAACGACCTGGGGAATAGTTACAGGGGAGAGGAGGGGGATGAATGAGCCAATTGTAAACTGGGGAATATTAGGTGACCGTGATGGTTTGAGGGTCAGATTGGGAATTTAGCCAGGACACCGGGGTTAACACCCCTACTCTTACGATAAGTGTTATGGGATCTTAAATGACCTCAGGGAGTCAGGACACCTGTTTAAAGTCCCATGGCCTTCCAGCAGCATCTGGTCTCCCATCCAGGGACTGACCAGGACCAACCCTGCTTAGCTTCAGAATCAAGCCAGCAGTGGTATGCAGGGTGGTATGCTGCTGGCATACCACCCTGGCATGCCACTATTATTCTATATTGCTGCAGATTGCTATGGTAAAAATGCTGGTTAAGTGTGCTTGAAATTATAAATAAATCATAGACAGTGAATCAGCAAAGCACCCCCACACCACCTCCATGCTTCATGGTGGGAACCACACATGCAGAGATCATCCATTCACCTACTCTTCGTCTCACAAAGACATGGCGGTTGGAACCAATAATATCACATTTGGACTCATCAGACCAAAGGACAGATTAATGTCTATTGCTCGAGTTTCTTGGCCCAAGCAAGTCTCTTCTTCTTATTAGTGTCCTTTTAATAGTTGTTTCTTTGCAGCAATTCGACCATGAAGGCCTGATTCACACAGTCTCCTCTGAACAGTTGTTGAGATGTGTCTGTTACTTGATCTCTGTGAAGCATTTATTTGGGCTGCAATTTCTGAGTCTGGTAACTAATTAACTTATTATTTTTATTTATTTTATTTAACCTTCATCTAGGAAATTCCGTTAAGAACCAATTCTTATTTACAATGACGGCCTACCAAAAGGCCTCCTGAGGGGACGGGGCTGGGATTACACATACAATATAAATATAGGACAAAACCAACATCACAACATGTAACTCTGGGTCTTCCTTTCCTGTGGCGGTCCTCATGAGAGCCAGTTTGATCATAGCGCTTGATGGTTTTTGCGACTGCACTTAAAGAAACTTTCAAGGTTCTTGAAATTTTCCGTATTGACTGACCTTCATGTCTTAAATTAATGATGGATTGTTGTTAATTGAGATGTTCTTACCATACTTTGGACTTGGTCTTTTACCAAATAGGGCTGTCTTCTGTATACCACCCCTACCTTGACACAACACAACTGACGCATTAAGGTAAGAAATTTCACAAATGAACATTTAACAAGGCACACCTGTTAATTGAAATGCATTCCAGGTGACCTCATGAAGCTGGTTGAGAGAATACCAAGAGTGTGCAAAGCTGTCATCAAGGCAAACGGTGGCTACTTTGAATATCAAATATAAAATATATTTTGATTTGTTTAACACTTTTTTTAAATAATGTTTATAATATTTGAGAAGTAACAATTTCCAAAATAAAAGCGAGACAGTCAGGGAGAGTAAAAAAACAAAAAAAACAATGAAGTAGCAGTATTTGGTTGAGCAAAAGAACAGCATTAGCCATGGCAAAACGCATTGAATTTCAGGAAATTTGCTTTGAAACTACAGCTTTTTCTCTCAACTCCATGCCAGGATATGTAGAATCGCAGGAAATGAGCTTTAAACGTGCTAAATGTTATCTGAACTGAATGGTAAACTGTGTAGAATTGCAGGGAATTTGCCAATCACCAACCAGCCACTATGAACAGAGAGAGGTCTGAAGAGGGGAGAGACCAGACAGTGGAACACCAATCAGCCACTATGAACAGAGAGAGGTCTGAAGAGGGGAGAGACCAGACAGTGGAACACTTCAAATGGAGTGGCCCAACTGCCCTTAACCACCTCTTTCCCCCTCTCTTCACCCTATCCTCAACCCTTCCCATACACTATAACAGCATTCTGTAACATTTCAATACCAGCCTGGTCCCAACACACCTGATTCAACGAGCCAAGAGCTTCATAATTAGTTGCTGAATCAGGATCAGTAGCAGGGCGGGTCGTTCCATGTCCTTTCAGCAAGTCATGACACTTACCATCTCAGAATGTTCAGATATTGTTTCTGTAGTTAGAAACAGTTAAGATTAGCATTCCTGCAACATTATTTTGTTGATATGTCATTTGACATGAGAAACTAAGCTAAATGATTACACCCAAATTGGTCCGTTTATATTTATTAGGATTCATATTATATTCAATAAATAAACTACCTGACATCTAGTAGTATGGAGATGCCACTTGGAGTATATTGCTTCTTCATCCTATGTAATGTATTCTCAGTGAATTGTGTGATGTTTTTGTTGAGAGAAATTAAAGTTATAAAAGTTTTTGTCTCATCTTCAAATCCCCCGAGCTGACAAGGTACAAATCTGTCGTTCTGCCCCTGAACTACCTTACCTTTGTCTGTACACTATGCCTTGAATCTATGCTATCGTGCCCAGAAACCTGCTCCTTTTACTCTCTGTTCTAAACATGCTAGACGGCCAGTTTGTATAGTCTTTAGCCGCACCCTTATCCTACTTCTCCTCTGTTCCTCTGGTGATGTGGAGGTTAATCCAGGTCCTGCAGTGCCAAGCTCCACACCCACTCCCCAGGTGCTCTCATTTGTTGACTTCAGTAAATGTAAAAGCCTTGGTTTCATGCATGTTAACATTAGAAGCCTACTTCCTAAGTTTGTTTTACTCACTGCTTTAACACACTCTGCCAACCTAGATGTATTAGCCGTGTCTGAATCCTGGCTTAGGAAAACCACCAAAAACCCTGAAATCTCCATCGCTAACTATAACGTTTTCCGCCAAGATAGAACTGCCAAAGGGGGCGGTGTTGCAATCTACTGCAAAGATAGAAAGTAATACAGAACTCTGCAGGCTAAGTCTGTACCAAAACAATTTGAGCTTCTACTTCTAAAAATTAATCTTTCCAGAAACAAGTCTCTCACTGTTGCCACTTGCTGTAGACCTCCCTCTGTCCCCAGCTGTGCCCTTGATACTATATGTGAACTGATTGCCCCCCATCTATCTTCTGAGCTCGTGCTACTAGGTGACCTAAACCGGGACATGCTAAACACCCCGGGCATCCTACAAACTAAGCTTGATGCCCTCAATCTCACACAAATGATCAATGAACCAACCAGGTACAACCCCAAATCAGTAAACACGGGCACCCTCATAGATGTCATCCTAACTGATTTGCCCTCCAAATACACCTCTGCTGTTTCAATCAAGATCTCAGCGATAACTGCCTCATTGCCTGCATCCGTAATGGGTCTGCGACCAAACGACCACCCCTCATCACTGTCAAACGCTCCCTAAAACACTTCTGCGAGCAGGCCTTTCTAATCGACCTGGCCAGGGTATCCTGGAATGACATTGACCTCATCCCGTCAGTCGATGATGCCTGGCTATTCTTTAAAAGTGCCTTCCTCACCATCTTAAATAAGCATGCCCCTCTCAAAAGATGTAGAACTAGGAATAGATATAGTCCTTGATTCACACCAGACCTGTCTGCCCTTGACCAGCACAAAAACATCCTGTGGCGTTCTGCATTAGCATCAAATAGCCCCCGTGATATGCAACTTTTCAGGGAAGTTAAGAACAAATATACACAGGCAGTTAGAAAAGCTAAGGCAAGCTTTTTCAAGCAGAAATTTGCATACTGTAGTACTAACTCAAAAAGTTCTGAGACACTAAAGTCCATGGAGAATAAGAGCACCTCCTCCCAGCTGCCCACTGCCCTGAGGCTAGGAAACATTGTCACCAACAATAAATCCGCTATAATTGAGCATTTCAATAAGCATTTCTCTACGGCTGGCCATGCTTTCCACATGGCTACCCCTACCCCGGTCAACTGCCCGGCATGCTCCACAGCAACCCGCCAAAAACACCACAATTTCTCCTTTACCCAAATCCAGATAGCCGATGTTCTGAAAGAGCTACAAAATCTGTACCCCTACAAATCAGCCGGGCTAGACAATCTGGACCCTCTCTTTCTAAAATTATCTGCCGAAATTGTTGCTAGCCTGTTCAACCTCTCTTTCGTATCGTCTGAGATTCCCAAAGATTGGAAAGCTGTCGCGGTCATCCCCCTCTTCAAAGGGGGTGACACTCTAGACCCAAACTACTACAGACCTACATCTATCCTACCCTTTCTTTCTAAGGTCTTCGAAAGCCTAGTTAACAAACAGATTACTGACCATTTCGAATCCCACCATACCTTCTCCGCTATGCAATCTGGTTTCAGAGCTGGTCATGGGTGCACCTCAGCCACGCTCAAGGTTCTAAACGACATCATAACCGCCATCGATAAGAGACATTACTGTGCAGCTGTATTCATCGACCTGGCCAAGGCTGATATCCACTAGATGGTTCTGTTACAGCTGTAAGTGTCCACCGACGCTCATATGGATGGAGTTCCCTGAACATAACTGATCCTTTTAGAAAGCTTGGCCAACCATTAATCTTTCTGTTTGGAACAGTGTAAATTAAAGGCGAAAGAAACACACACCAATTTAGGCGAGGTGCTGGCTAGCGGAGTAGAACACTTGAAAAATTAAAGGAGAGCCGCACACTCTAGGAGCTCAGATGGAATAATTGAATAACCGTATTACCAACGTTTCGACAAACAAGCTGTCTTCATCAGTGTAAACATTCCATTTAAAACATTTAAAAAATATATATTTTTATTCAACAAGGCAAATCAGTTAAGAACAAATTCTTATTTACAATGACGGCCTACCAGGGAACAGTGGGTTAACTGCCTTGTTCAGGGGCAGAATGACAGATTTTTACCTTGTCAGCTCGGGGATTCAATCTTGCAATCAATCTTCAATCTTCGGTTACTGGCCCAACGCTCTAACCACTAGGCTACCTGCTGGTTACTGGTCCAACGCTCTAACCACTAGGCTACCTGCTGGTTACTGGCCCAACGCTCTAACCACTAGGCTACCTACTGGTGACTGGCCCAACGCTCTAACCACTAGGCTACCTACTGGTGACTGGCCCAACGCTCTAACCATTAGGCTACCTACTGGTTGGCCCAATGCTCTAACCATTAGGCTACCTACTGGTTACTGGCTCAACGCTCTAACCACTAGGCTACCTACTGGTTACTGGCCCAACGCTCTAACCACTAGGCTACCTACTGGTTACTGGCCCAACGCTCTAACCACTAGGCTACCTGCTGGTTACTGGCCCAACGCTCTAACCACTAGGCTACCTACTGGTGACTGGCACAACGCTCTAACCACTAGGCTACCTGCTGGTTACTGGCCCAACGCTCTAACCACTAGGCTACCTGCTGGTTACAGGCCCAACGCTCTAACCACTAGGCTACGTACTGGTGACTGGCCCAATGCTCTAACCTGTAAGCTACCTGCTGGTGACTGGCCCAATGCTCTAACCTGTAGGCTACCTGCTGGTGACTGGCCCAACGCTCTAACCACTAGGCTACCTGCTGGTGACTGGCTCAACGCTCTAACCACTAGGCTCCCTGCTGGTGACTGGCCCAACGCTCTAACCACTAGGCTACCTGCTGGTGACTGGCTCAACGCTCTAACCACTAGGCTACCTGCTGGTGACTGGCTCAACGCTCTAACCACTAGGCTACCTGCTGGTGACTGGCTCAACGCTCTAACCACTAGGCTACCTGCTGGTTACTGGCCCAACGCTCTAACCACTAGGCTACCTGCTGGTTACTGGTCCAACGCTCTAACCACTAGGCTACCTGCTGGTTACTGGTCCAACGCTCTAACCACTAGGCTACCTGCTGGTGACTGGCTCAACGCTCTAACCACTAGGCTACCTGCTGGTTACTGGTCCAACGCTCTAACCACTAGGCTACCTGCTGGTTACTGGTCCAACGCTCTAACCACTAGGCTACCTGCTGGTGACTGGCTCAACGCTCTAACCACTAGGCTACCTGCTGGTGACTGGCTCAACGCTCTAACCACTAGGCTACCTGCTGGTGACTGGCTCAACGCTCTAACCACTAGGCTACCTGCTGGTTACTGGCCCAACGCTCTAACCACTAGGCTACCTGCTGGTTACTGGTCCAACGCTCTAACCACTAGGCTACCTGCTGGTTACTGGCCCAACGCTCTAACCACTAGGCTACCTGCTGGTTACTGGCCCAACGCTCTAACCACTAGGCTACCTGCTGGTTACTGGTCCAACGCTCTAACCACTAGGCTACCTGCTGGTGACTTGCTCAACGCTCTAACCACTAGGCTACCTGCTGGTTACTGGTCCAACGCTCTAACCACTAGGCTACCTGCTGGTTACTGGCCCAACGCTCTAACCACTAGGCTACCTGCTGGTTACTGGTCCAACGCTCTAACCACTAGGCTACCTACTGGTGACTGGCCCAACGCTCTAACCACTAGGCTACCTACTGGTTACTGGCCCAACGCTCTAACCACTAGGCTACCTACTGGTTACTGGCCCAACGCTCTAACCACTAGGCTACCTGCTGGTTACTGGCCCAACGCTCTAACCACTAGGCTACCTACTGGTGACTGGCACAACGCTCTAACCACTAGGCTACCTGCTGGTTACTGGCCCAACGCTCTAACCACTAGGCTACCTGCTGGTTACAGGCCCAACGCTCTAACCACTAGGCTACGTACTGGTGACTGGCCCAATGCTCTAACCTGTAAGCTACCTGCTGGTGACTGGCCCAATGCTCTAACCTGTAGGCTACCTGCTGGTGACTGGCCCAACGCTCTAACCACTAGGCTACCTGCTGGTGACTGGCTCAACGCTCTAACCACTAGGCTCCCTGCTGGTGACTGGCCCAACGCTCTAACCACTAGGCTACCTGCTGGTGACTGGCTCAACGCTCTAACCACTAGGCTACCTGCTGGTGACTGGCTCAACGCTCTAACCACTAGGCTACCTGCTGGTGACTGGCTCAACGCTCTAACCACTAGGCTACCTGCTGGTTACTGGCCCAACGCTCTAACCACTAGGCTACCTGCTGGTTACTGGTCCAACGCTCTAACCACTAGGCTACCTGCTGGTTACTGGTCCAACGCTCTAACCACTAGGCTACCTGCTGGTGACTGGCTCAACGCTCTAACCACTAGGCTACCTGCTGGTTACTGGTCCAACGCTCTAACCACTAGGCTACCTGCTGGTTACTGGTCCAACGCTCTAACCACTAGGCTACCTGCTGGTGACTGGCTCAACGCTCTAACCACTAGGCTACCTGCTGGTGACTGGCTCAACGCTCTAACCACTAGGCTACCTGCTGGTGACTGGCTCAACGCTCTAACCACTAGGCTACCTGCTGGTTACTGGCCCAACGCTCTAACCACTAGGCTACCTGCTGGTTACTGGTCCAACGCTCTAACCACTAGGCTACCTGCTGGTTACTGGCCCAACTCTCTAACCACTAGGCTACCTGCTGGTTACTGGTCCAACGCTCTAACCACTAGGCTACCTGCTGGTTACTGGTCCAACGCTCTAACCACTAGGCTACCTGCTGGTGACTTGCTCAACGCTCTAACCACTAGGCTACCTGCTGGTGACTGGCTCAACGCTCTAACCACTAGGCTACCTGCTGGTTACTGGCCCAACGCTCTAACCACTAGGCTACCTGCTGGTGACTGGCTCAACGCTCTAACCACTAGGCTACCTGCTGGTGACTGGCTCAACGCTCTAACCACTAGGCTACCTGCTGGTTACTGGTCCAACGCTCTAACCACTAGGCTACCTGCTGGTTACTGGCCCAACGCTCTAACCACTAGGCTACCTGCTGGTTACTGGCCCAACGCTCTAACCACTAGGCTACCTGCTGGTTACTGGTCCAACGCTCTAACCACTAGGCTACCTGCTGGTGACTTGCTCAACGCTCTAACCACTAGGCTACCTGCTGGTTACTGGTCCAACGCTCTAACCACTAGGCTACCTGCTGGTTACTGGCCCAACGCTCTAACCACTAGGCTACCTGCTGGTTACTGGTCCAACGCTCTAACCACTAGGCTACCTACTGGTGACTGGCCCAACGCTCTAACCACTAGGCTACCTACTGGTGACTGGCCCAATGCTCTAACCATTAGGCTACCTACTGGTTACTGGCCCAACGCTCTAACCACTAGGCTACCTACTGGTTACTGGCCCAACGCTCTAACCACTAGGCTACCTACTGGTTACTGGCCCAACGCTCTAACCACTAGGCTACCTGCTGGTTACTGGCCCAACGCTCTAACCACTAGGCTACCTACTGGTGACTGGCACAACGCTCTAACCACTAGGCTACCTGCTGGTTACTGGCCCAACGCTCTAACCACTAGGCTACCTGCTGGTTACAGGCCCAACGCTCTAACCACTAGGCTACGTACTGGTGACTGGCCCAATGCTCTAACCTGTAAGCTACCTGCTGGTGACTGGCCCAATGCTCTAACCTGTAGGCTACCTGCTGGTGACTGGCCCAACGCTCTAACCACTAGGCTACCTGCTGGTGACTGGCTCAACGCTCTAACCACTAGGCTACCTGCTGGTGACTGGCTCAACGCTCTAACCACTAGGCTACCTGCTGGTGACTGGCTCAACGCTCTAACCACTAGGCTACCTGCTGGTTACTGGCCCAACGCTCTAACCACTAGGCTACCTGCTGGTTACTGGTCCAACGCTCTAACCACTAGGCTACCTGCTGGTTACTGGTCCAACGCTCTAACCACTAGGCTACCTGCTGGTGACTGGCTCAACGCTCTAACCACTAGGCTACCTGCTGGTTACTGGTCCAACGCTCTAACCACTAGGCTACCTGCTGGTTACTGGTCCAACGCTCTAACCACTAGGCTACCTGCTGGTGACTGGCTCAACGCTCTAACCACTAGGCTACCTGCTGGTGACTGGCTCAACGCTCTAACCACTAGGCTACCTGCTGGTGACTGGCTCAACGCTCTAACCACTAGGCTACCTGCTGGTTACTGGCCCAACGCTCTAACCACTAGGCTACCTGCTGGTTACTGGTCCAACGCTCTAACCACTAGGCTACCTGCTGGTTACTGGCCCAACCGGGACATGTATCGCTCTAACCACTAGGCTACCTGCTGGTTACTGGTCCAACGCTCTAACCACTAGGCTACCTGCTGGTTACTGGTCCAACGCTCTAACCACTAGGCTACCTGCTGGTGACTTGCTCAACGCTCTAACCACTAGGCTACCTGCTGGTGACTGGCTCAACGCTCTAACCACTAGGCTACCTGCTGGTTACTGGCCCAACGCTCTAACCACTAGGCTACCTGCTGGTGACTGGCTCAACGCTCTAACCACTAGGCTACCTGCTGGTGACTGGCTCAACGCTCTAACCACTAGGCTACCTGCTGGTTACTGGTCCAACGCTCTAACCACTAGGCTACCTGCTGGTTACTGGCCCAACGCTCTAACCACTAGGCTACCTGCTGGTTACTGGCCCAACGCTCTAACCACTAGGCTACCTGCTGGTGACTGGCTCAACGCTCTAACCACTAGGCTACCTGCTGGTGACTGGCTCAACGCTCTAACCACTAGGCTACCTGCTGGTGACTGGCTCAACGCTCTAACCACTAGGCTACCTGCTGGTTACTGGCCCAACGCTCTAACCACTAGGCTACCTGCTGGTTACTGGTCCAACGCTCTAACCACTAGGCTACCTGCTGGTTACTGGTCCAACGCTCTAACCACTAGGCTACCTGCTGGTGACTGGCTCAACGCTCTAACCACTAGGCTACCTGCTGGTTACTGGTCCAACGCTCTAACCACTAGGCTACCTGCTGGTTACTGGTCCAACGCTCTAACCACTAGGCTACCTGCTGGTGACTGGCTCAACGCTCTAACCACTAGGCTACCTGCTGGTGACTGGCTCAACGCTCTAACCACTAGGCTACCTGCTGGTGACTGGCTCAACGCTCTAACCACTAGGCTACCTGCTGGTTACTGGCCCAACGCTCTAACCACTAGGCTACCTGCTGGTTACTGGTCCAACGCTCTAACCACTAGGCTACCTGCTGGTTACTGGCCCAACGCTCTAACCACTAGGCTACCTGCTGGTTACTGGTCCAACGCTCTAACCACTAGGCTACCTGCTGGTTACTGGTCCAACGCTCTAACCACTAGGCTACCTGCTCGTGACTTGCTCAACGCTCTAACCACTAGGCTACCTGCTGGTGACTGGCTCAACGCTCTAACCACTAGGCTACCTGCTGGTTACTGGCCCAACGCTCTAACCACTAGGCTACCTGCTGGTGACTGGCTCAACGCTCTAACCACTAGGCTACCTGCTGGTGACTGGCTCAACGCTCTAACCACTAGGCTACCTGCTGGTTACTGGTCCAACGCTCTAACCACTAGGCTACCTGCTGGTTACTGGCCCAACGCTCTAACCACTAGGCTACCTGCTGGTTACTGGCCCAACGCTCTAACCACTAGGCTACCTGCTGGTGACTGGCTCAACGCTCTAACCACTAGGCTACCTGCTGGTTACTGGCTCAACGCTCTAACCACTAGGCTACCTGCTGGTGACTGGCCCAACACTCTAACCACTAGGCTACCTGCTGGTTACTGGTCCAACGCTCTAACCACTAGGCTACCTGCTGGTTACTGGTCCAACGCTCTAACCACTAGGCTACCTGCTGGTTACTGGCCCAACGCTCTAACCACTAGGCTACCTGCTGGTGACTGGCTCAACGCTCTAACCACTAGGCTACCTGCTGGTTACTGGTCCAACGCTCTAACCACTAGGCTACCTGCTGGTTACTGGTCCAACGCTCTAACCACTAGGCTACCTGCTGGTGACTGGCTCAACGCTCTAACCACTAGGCTACCTACTGGTTACTGGTCCAACGCTCTAACCACTAGGCTACCTGCTGGTGACTGGTCCAACGCTCTAACCACTAGGCTACCTGCTGGTTACTGGTCCAACGCTCTAACCACTAGGCTACCTGCTGGTTACTGGTCCAACGCTCTAACCACTAGGCTACCTGCTGGTGACTGGCTCAACGCTCTAACCACTAGGCTACCTGCTGTATTACTTATAATTAAATAAAATGCTAACTAAAACCAGTCTGTTGTAACAAAAAACAAAAAAAATGTAAATAATTTATGCCAGCAAAGATGAAAAACAGCTGAATTTGTTTAAATGTCCTAGTCTGACACGTTGTGGTTGCATGCAGCTTGGAGCTCACGGAATCAGGAGGCTATTAAACACTCCAACAGGAAACAGAAGCAGGATCGGTCTTATTTCTGGAGATTTATGAAACCAGGTGCATTTATTACCAGTTACACTATTGATTATAGACCAAATTCAGTTGGGGTTTCCTCTCTCCTCAATTAAGACAAGGGCTGTTTTCTCCTCTCCTCACTCTGCTGCTGCCTCTACCACATTGTCCTCAACACCAATAAGCTGGTTAACGTTGCTATTATGCAAGTAGCAACTTGGGCTAGGAAAAGGCCATGGACTGTGACCTCTATCCAACATGGGAGAAAGCTCAATTGTTATAAAATTGTCTGATTTTTGGTACTAGTCCACTCAGACAGGCCCGAATCAGACGGGCCCGAATCAGACAGGCACACATCAGACAGGCACACATCAGACAGGCACACATCAGACAGGCACACGTCAGACAGGCACACGTCAGACAGGCACACGTCAGACAGGCACACGTCAGACAGGCACACGTCAGACAGGCACACGTCAGACAGGCACACATCAGACAGGCACACATCAGACAGGCACACATCAGACAGGCACACATCAGACAGGCACACGTCAGACAGGCACACGTCAGACAGGCACACATCAGACAGGCACACATCAGACAGGCCCGAATCAGACAGGCACACATCAGACAGGCACACATCAGACAGGCACACATCAGACAGGCACACATCAGACAGGCACACATCAGACAGGCACACATCAGACAGGCACACGTCAGACAGGCACACATCAGACAGGCACACATCAGACAGGCACACATCAGACAGGCACACATCAGACAGGCACACATCAGACAGGCACACATCAGACAGGCACGAATCAGACAGGCACACATCAGACAGGCACACATCAGACAGGCACACATCAGACAGGCACACATCAGACAGGCACGAATCAGACAGGCACACATCAGACAGGCACACATCAGACAGGCACACATCAGACAGGCACACATCAGACAGGCACACATCAGACAGGCACACATCAGACAGGCACACATCAGACAGGCACACATCAGACAGGCACACATCAGACAGGCACGAATCAGACAGGCACGAATCAGACAGGCACACATCAGACAGGCACGAATCAGACAGGCACACATCAGACAGGCACACATCAGACAGGCACACATCAGACAGGCACACATCAGACAGGCACACGTCAGACAGGCACACATCAGACAGGCACACATCAGACAGGCACACGTCAGACAGGCACACATCAGACAGGCACACGTCAGACAGGCACACGTCAGACAGGCACACGTCAGACAGGCACACGTCAGACAGGCACACGTCAGACAGGCACACATCAGACAGGCACACATCAGACAGGCACACATCAGACAGGCACGAATCAGACAGGCACGAATCAGACAAGTGTCTTGTGCACCAATCATTCTTTTTTTTTTGCGACCAAACAATCGACCAGTCCTATTAAATACATGTTTTAACACTGTTGAATTCCCTTTTAAAATGTCTGCATGATGGGATTCCTTCTGCGTTCACTGCATCACAGATTATACAGGGCCCTACATATAGAATCAGGAGAATGGCAACACATATTGTATCAGTAGCTAAGTATCACGATGGTACGGTCCCTGTTGCCCTATTGATCAGCCAGACGCTTCTCTCCCACAGTCCACAGACTAAACATCGCTGTTGTCAACACCCCCCCCTCAGGGACGTTGGTCAGTAAACACAGTATTCTCATGGGTTTTAGAGGGCCTAATATAGAAGGACACATCTGTCTCTGGATGGAATCACTTTGTCAACAGACACATATTTGCTTAAAAACATAGTTTGTCTCCCAGTAGAATAGATTGAACTTTAGAATGTTAAAAGAAGAACAAATTGTACATCATCACAGTGGATGAATTGCTGTTAACAGGACAGCAGTATTCACACTGATACTAACATGGACTGAGAAAACAATTCATCCACCATGTTGATGTTAACAGGACAGCAGCACTCACACTAATACCAACATATGGAAATACTGTACTGGCCTGGAAGGTCAAGACCTAAGGCGATGCTGATGACATCATACAATTATGAACAAAATGGAGTCCAAAGAATCCTGGCAAAATAGGTATATGCCTCCAGACTTGAAGTGGGGCAAAAAAGTATTTAGTCAGCCACCAATTGTGCAAGTTCTACCACTTAAAAAGATGAGAGAGGCCTGTAATTTTCATTATAGGTACACTTCAACTATGACAGACAAAATGAACAACAACAAAAAAATCCAGAAAATCACATTGTAGGATTTTTTATGAATTTATTTGCAACTTATGGTGGAAGAAGCTTTTCGTAAGAAGCATTTCAAGGTCCTGGAGTGGCCTAGCCAGTCTCCAGATCTCAACCACACAGAAAATCTTTGGAGGGAGTTGAAAGTCCGTGTTGCCCAGCAACAGCCCCAAAACATCACTGCTCTAGAGGAGATCTGCATGGAGGAATGGGCCAAAATACCAGCAACAGTGTGTGTAAACCTTGTGAAGACTTACAGACAACGTTTGACCTCTGTCATTGCCAACAAATGGGTATATAACAAAGTATTGAGATACATTTTTGTTATTGACCAAATACTTATATCCCACCATAATTTGCAAATAAATTCATTAAAAAATCCTACAATGTGATTTTCTCAATTTTTTTTCCTCATTTTGTCTGTCATAGGTGAAGTCTACCTATGGTGAAAATTACAGGCCTCTCTCATCTTTTTAAGTGGGAGAACTTGCACAATTGGTGGCTGAAGAAATCCATTTTTTGCCCCACTGTAACTCTTTCCCATAGAGCTGGGCAATATAAACAATTACATTCATTCCAAATGATGCTTTTGTACGATAGTCCAACATGTTTTCTTTCTTTACTTTTTTTAAATTATTTTATTTTTTTAAATTAGATTTTAGCGAGAAGTGAAACCTCTGCCTCTGGTACACACACACACCCCAAGCCCCTCCATGGCCACTCTCACAACAAAGATGATCACATCTTCCTCTCTGACAAGAGGTTCCAACTCACTATTTGCATTTGAGGTTCGTTCCAACACAGAATGTGTCTTATGGACACAAAACACACACGGACATTATTTTACCGGAATAGATGTCGAAATTATAATACCCTTTATTTATTTTTTATGTCTCGACTAATCAAGTTGGACACAGAGCAGACACTACTAAAACGAGAGAATCAATGAACATTGATTCTGGAAAATGAAAGCTCAGTTTGACACAAGTGGTATTGTGGCAGCGAGTACCGCTAGCAGCATTTTAGACAAAGACTGTTATACAAGCTGTCTAAGTCTGCATTTTATAAAATGTGCAATAAGCATAAAACAATTTTTTTTTTTGAAGGAATCGACAACTCGTTCTCATTCTGAGAAATATGGTAGGCCACATGATTTCAAAGTGTGAAATACAGAAAGTGGACAAGCTGTTCAGTTGGAGACGGACAGAAGGGTGTGATAACTGTTCAACCTTGTTAGCTAGCAAATAGATCCACTTTGGCTATACTTTACATATTAAAGATAAGCTGGCTACTCACTAGCACGTGGACTTGTGCTTGACAGATTGTTTAAGAGACCTGGGTTAATGATCTATAATGCCTGCTACTAGAAGTTAGACATAATTAGTGAATGTGCATTACGCATGGTTCTGGTTAAATCTGTTACAAAAAATATATATCATTTTTCATAGACAAACTTGAAAGTCTTATCAGTGATTATTGCAACAACAAAAAAGAAAGGTTAAACTATTTTGATGAAATAATTGAATGATTAGTGGGTCTGATGGTTGTGGAAGGCTTACATTCAGCCGAGGAATAACTTCACAAGTCCTGAATTCATTCGATTATTGCTGACTGTTTTAAATGCAGTGTATTTGACCTTTAATTGTGCAACAAAAAATATTTAGAGAAAACGTAAAAAAAAAAAAAACATTTTTAAAAAACAGGTTCTATCTATATTGTGAATCGCTCATAAATTTGAAATGTGTTTTTTTAGGCAATATCACCTAGCATTTCATCTACAATGACTCAGTGACGTGACATTAACAGATCTGCCGGTACTGACTCAGTGACATTAACAGATCTGCCGGTACTGACTCAGTGACATTAACAGATCTGCCGGTACTGACTCAGTGACATTAACAGATCTGCCGGTACTGACTCAGTGACGTGACATTAACAGATCTGCCGGTACTGACTCGGTGACATTAACAGATCTGCCGGTACTGACTCGGTGACATTAACAGATCTGCCGGTACTGACTCAGTGACATTAACAGATCTGCCGGTACTGACTCGGTGACATTAACAGATCTGCCGGTACTGACTCGGTGACATTAACAGATCTGCCGGTACTGACTCGGTGACATTAACAGATCTGCCGGTACTGACTCAGTGACGTGACATTAACAGATCTGCCGGTACTGACTCAGTGACATTAACAGATCTGCCGGTACTGACTCAGTGACATTAACAGATCTGCCGGTACTGACTCGGTGACATTAACAGATCTGCCGGTACTGACTCGGTGACATTAACAGATCTGCCGGTACTGACTCGGTGACATTAACAGATCTGCCGGTACATTAACAGATCTCGGTGACATTAACAGATCTGCCGGTACTGACTCGGTGACATTAACAGATCTGCCGGTACTGACTCTGTGACATTAACAGATCTGCCGGTACTGACTCAGTGACGTGACATTAACAGATCTGCCGGTACTGACTCAGTGACATTAACAGATCTGCCGGTACTGACTCAGTGACATTAACAGATCTGTCGGTGACATTAACAGATCTGCCGGTACTGACTCAGTGACATTAACAGATCTGCGGTACTGACTCAGTGACGTGACATTAACAGATCTGCCGGTACTGCCGGTACTGACTCAGTGACTCAGTGACATTAACAGATCTGCCGGTACTGACTCAGTGACATTAACAGATCTGCCGGTACTGACTCAGTGACATTAACAGATCTGCCGGTACTGACTCAGTGACTGACGTGACATTAACAGATCTGCCGGTACTGACTCAGTGACATTAACAGATCTGCCGGTACTGACTCAGTGACATTAACAGATCTGCCGGTGACATTAACAGATCTGCCGGTACTGACTCAGTGATGTGACATTAACAGATCTGCCGGTACTGATTCAGTGACGTGACATTAACAGATCTGCCGGTACTGACTCGGTGACATTAACAGATCTGCCGGTACTGACTCGGTGACATTAACAGATCTGCCGGTACTGACTCGGTGACATTAACAGATCTGCCGGTACTGACTCAGTGACATTAACAGATCTGCCGGTACTGACTCAGTGACATTAACAGATCTGCCTGGTACTGACTCGGTGACATTAACAGATCTGCCGGTACTGACTCGGTGACATTAACAGATCTGCCGGTACTGACTCGGTGACATTAACAGATCTGCCGGTACTGACTCGGTGACATTAACAGATCTGCCGGTACTGACTCGGTGACATTAACAGATCTGCCGGTCAGTGACATTAACAGATCTCAGACTGACATTAACAGATCTGCCGGTACTGACTCAGTGACATTAACAGATCTGCCGGTACTGACTCAGTGACATTAACAGATCTGCCGGTACTGACTCAGTGACACTCAGTGAATTAACAGATCTGCCGGTACTGACTCAGTGACATTAACAGATCTGCCGGTACTGACTCAGTGACATTAACAGATCTGCCGGTACTGACTCAGTGACATTAACAGATCTGCCGGTACTGACTCAGTGACATTAACAGATCTGCCGGTACTGACTCAGTGACATTAACAGATCTGCCGGTACTGACTCAGTGACATTAACAGATCTGCCGGTACTGACTCAGTGACATTAACAGATCTGCCGGTACTGACTCAGTGACATTAACAGATCTGCCGGTACTGACTCAGTGACATTAACAGATCTGCCGGTACTGACTCAGTGACATTAACAGATCTGCCGGTACTGACTCAGTGACATTAACAGATCTGCCGGTACTGACTCAGTGACATTAACAGATCTGCCATTAACAGATCTGTACTGACTCAGTGACATTAACAGATCTGCCGGTACTGACTCAGTGACATTAACAGATCTGCCGGTACTGACTCAGTGACATTAACAGATCTGCCGGTACTGACTCAGTGACATTAACAGATCTGCCGGTACTGACTCAGTGACATTAACAGATCTGCCGGTACTGACTCAGTGACATTAACAGATCTGCCGGTACTGACTCAGTGACATTAACAGATCTGTCGGTACTGACTCAGTGACATTAACAGATCTGTCGGTACTGACTTGACGACTCAGACATTAACAGATCTGCCGGTACTGACTCAGTGACATTAACAGATCTGCCGGTACTGATTCAGTGACATTAACAGATCTGCCGGTACTGACTCAGTGACGTGACATTAACAGATCTGCCGGTACTGACTCAGTGACGTGACATTAACAGATCTGCCGGTACTGACTCAGTGACATTAACAGATCTGCCGGTACTGACTCAGTGACATTAACAGATCTGCCGGTACTGACTCAGTGACGTGACATTAACAGATCTGCCGGTACTGACTCAGTGACGTGACATTAACAGATCTGCCGGTACTGACTCAGTGACGTGACATTAACAGATCTGCCGGTACTGACAACATTTTTCATGAAATAATGTTTTTATATTTTTGTTGATACCTCAAGGGGTCTTCGTATTCTAAATCAAATATCAAAAGGATCCTTGGTACGACCTTCTTAAAACAATTCCATATAGTTTAGTAGAAACCCCTCCCTACCCAAGCTTAGACAGGGATTAGACTCTTATGTGTTCATATTAACAGATATGATGTGTGTCAATTTAAGTCTAGAGGGGTTTGGAATGCATTGTTACAGCCAAACCAACACCTACAACAACATGAAAAGGAATGGGAGACCGAAGGCTTCATTCGTTCACACAAACAGCAGTAATCTCTGCTTGCTGTGCATTTTAAGATTTTCCATCCGATGCGGTTGGATCCAGGATGTGGGTTGTGGCCGCTACGCATTCGCAAATGAGATTTGTGGAGCTCTAACTAAGCACTTACATCATCAACGGGACAGGAAGGCTGAGGATCCACGACATTAGACTGGAACATAGATATGGAAAGATGACAACTCCAATCCTTACCATGGGGCTTTCTTTGAAAGAGCCATTAAACTATCTTAAAAGTAGTACATTTCTTATTTTTTTGGTTCTTCTTCTGAGTATGTTGGCAGTTTGTAAATAATCCCACCGAGCTTCCCACCGAGCTGACGACTTCAAAATGGCACTGCTCATTCTAAAACAAGCTTTGTTCCAAGTGCGCTCTCTAGCCAACTCTATGTACTGCAGTAACACCCTGGTCCAGATTAGCAGCTATTTCTATCAGCCTACTAGAGAGAGCAGAGCAGGCCAGGCCAGGATGTCCACACCAGGCCGCGCCAAGTACCACAGTTGATCCGTAGAACAACCAATGACTTCCAGGAACAGAACGCGAGTTTCCAAATTAAAGTTGTACCATCCAGAAACCTGCCAGGTTTCTGGGATTTCTGGGATTTTACTCCAAATGCTTCAGTATTCTAACCATAGACACATGTAGACAGACATCATCTAATATATGCCATTTTCCGGACACTTTTATTCATAGCAATTTACAGTCATGAATGCATACATTTAACGTACAGGTATTTCTGGGAATCGCACCCACTGTCCAAGTGTTGCAAGCACCATTCTACCAACCGAGCTACAAACGATCATAAAGGATATAGTGCAGCCTACAACACAGTGACTGATTCTACCTCAAAAGTTCACAGCCTTTCCATGTGCTGCCCACTGGCCATTGGCCACCATGGCTGACATCTAGGCAGCTCGGCTGAAATCACATTCTCCCTGAGAGAGATATTGACTAACAGGTCAATATGAGATGCCGTGTGCAAATAGGCATGGGTGGAAATTAATGGCAAACTCAAATATAGCTCAATGCTTTCAGTAGCTGTTAGATGTATCTAGATTGGGAAAAGGCTACAGGCACATTCTTTGGTGATCAACAGATGGCTGCGTTGGGAGGAAAGCATTAATGTCTGTCTATGGCAGCGTGCTGGGACAGTTCAGAGTTGAAAGAGTTTAAAACATACTTTGCCAAGCTGGCTAATAACTAGTGGTACCAAATGTATTATATCAGGGAGTGTGTCATACGCATAAATCTAGCTTTAAGTAAAACAAAAATTGCCAGGATGATGTTGAAAACGACCATCTCCTTGGATGCAGCGGGTGCAGTATGTCTCTACTTGACGTTCAAACGGAAAACTATTCCCTGGTGTTGGCCCTGGTCCAAAATAGTGCACTAAAGTACTGGGAAAAGTTACACACCCATTGCCAATTGACTCAACTAATCTTCTGTCAATCACCAAGACTCGAGTCACCCATACACAGTTGTCTAGGGCAATTCCACGGTGACTCTAGGGCAATTCCACGGCATTCCAACTCGATGAACAAAGACTAACAATTTACACTAAACATTTTACAAAAACACATGGAAGAACTTTGCAGATACAAAGTTGGGTAACAAAACGTTGTTTTGTAACGTTTTTCCAAAACGATTTTATTTTATTTTTAAAAAAGGGACATGACACCTTGAATAAAAAAAAAATCTCTCTCTCTCTTTGATTATTGAACTACAGTAAATTAAGTGGATTTACACCCGGTAACAAGTCAGAATTGCATCATTGCTTCCGTGATCTGTACTACACAGAAATACATAATGATGGATATGAATGTCATTCTCTTCATGGTGATGTGTCCTAAATATGTACAAGAAAGGTAGAAATATTTAATATGCTCCTGTTGCATATTTGGGTATTATTCTACACACTGGCTATTATTTTGATGAGCTTAGCCACCAAACAAGACCACATCTGGTTGGTCCAGACCTGAACCAATCACAGACGACCGGACAATACCTGAACCAATCATAGACGACGGGACAATACCTGAACCAATCATAGACGACGGGACCATATCTGAACCAATCACAGACGACCGGGACAATACCTGAACCAATCACAGACGACCGGGACAATACCTGAACCAATCACAGACGACCGGGACAATACCTGAACCAATCACAGACGACCGGGACAATACCTGAACCAATCACAGACGACGGGACAATACCTGAACCAATCATAGACGTTAGAGATGTGCATCATTCTCTAACAAAGTGATTGGATACGTACCTAAGATACATGGGCTCTGGTACGATACAGGAACAATACATTGAGTTTGAAACAATTCGGTGTGATTCGGTTTCATTAGAGAAACAAATCGATGAGATTTGGTTCAATGCACAATTATATTTTTTTCCATTTTCCATTCTAAATTCAAATCTGCTACAGTTGGAGGTCTGAGCTGAATCTGCCTGAGCCGATTTCTCTGTGTGCTTGAAGATGATTTAAATGGTGTATGTACACTGAGTGGACAAAACATTAGGAACACTTTACTAAATTTAGTTGCACTCCCTTTTGCCCTCAGAACGCAGTCTCCTCTGAACAGTTGATGTTGAGATGTGTGTATATGTTACTTGAACTCTGAAGCATTTATTTGGGCTGCAATTTCTGAGGATGGAAACGTGAATCAACCAAATAGGGCTGTCTTCTGTATACCACTCTTACCTTGTCACAACACAACTGATTGGCTCAAACACGTGAAGGAAAGGAATTCCACAAACTAACTATTAACAAGGCACACCTATTTATTGAAATGCATTCCAGGTGACTACCTCATGAAGCTGGTTGAGAGAAGGCCAAGCTCGTGCAAAGCTGTCATCAAGGAAAAGGGTGGCTACTTTGAAGAATCTATTTTGATTTGTACATTTGTTTAGCTTACTACATGATTACATGTGTTATTTCATCATTTGATGTCTTCACTATTCTTCTACAATGTAGAAAATTGGTTTAAAAAAAATGAAAAACCCTTGAATGAGTAGGTGTGTCCAAACTTTTGACTGGCAAAACAAAGACACTGGACAGAGGAACTCTGCCTAGAAGGCCAGCATCCCAGAGTCACCTCTTCACTGTTGACGTTGAGACTGGTACTATTTAATGAAGCTAACAGTTGAAGACTTGTGAGGCGCCTCGTCTGTTTCTCAAACTAGACACTCTAATGTACTTGTCCTCTTGCTCAGTTGTGCACTGGGGCCTCCCACTCCTCTTTCTATTCTGGTTAGAGTTTGCGCTGTTCTGTGAAGGGAGTAGTACACAGCGTTGTACCAGATCTTCAGTATCTTGGCAATTTCTCACTTGCAATAGCCTTAATTTCTCAGAACAAGAACAGACTGACAAGTTTCAGAAGAAAGTTCTTTATTTCTAGCCATTTTGAACCTGTAATCGAACCCACAAATGCTGATGCTCCAGATATTCAACTAGTCTATAGAAGGCCAGTTTTATTGCTTCTTTAAATCAGAACAACAGTTTTCAGCTGCGCTAACATAATTGCAAAAGGGTTTTCTAATGATCAGTTGGCCTTTTAAAATGATAAACTTGGATTAGCTAACACAATGTGCCTTTGCAACACAGGAGTGATGGTTGCTGATAATGGGCCTCTGTACGCCTATGTAGATATTCCTTTAAAAAAATCTGCCGTTTCCAGCTACAATAGACATTTACAACATCATCAATGCCTACACTGTATTTCCAATCAATGTGATGTTATTTTAAATGGACAATGTTTTTTTTGTTACTTTTTTTTCAAAAACAATGACATTTCTAAGTGAATCCAAACTTTTGTACGGAAGTACATAAAATAAAAAATATATCAAATTGTATTAGTCACATTACGAGCCCCTAACCAACAATGCCGTTTTTATTAATATATATAATATTTTAAACGGCATAAATATTTTAAACATATATATTTATCTATGGCAATGTTGTTATATATATATATATAACACACACACACACACACACACACACACACACACACAGTAAAATAACAAAAGCAAAACGGGGTTGCCGGTACAGAGTCAATGTGTGAGGGCACGGTTAGTCGAGTTAATTGAGGTAATATGTACATGTAGGTAGAGTTATTATGCATAGATGATAACAACAGAGAGTAGCAGTGGTGTAAAAGAGGGGGGGGGGGGGGCAATGCAAATAGTCTGGGTAGCCATTTGATTATAAGTTCAGGAGTCTTATGGCTTGTAAGTAGAAGCTGTTTAGAAGCTTCTTGGACCTAGGATACCTCAATACATTCTAAAATAGTTTGACAACCCTGTTTGTAAGCTTTTAAAGACATTCTCTGGAACTTTGGTGACTAGTATTTCTTTTTTACCTCCCGCTTTGGGCTGGATTTGTCATTGTGTAGTTTATACATGCATAATCTATGAGCAGAAATACAATTTACCTCAATTAGCCACGAAATCCCTAGTTTAAAAGTGACCGTTTACTGGAAGCTGTGAGGTGCCATTTTCCCTACATTTTCCTCCCTCTTGGGCCAACCCTCCCTCTTGGGCCAACCCCTCCCTCTTGGGCCAACCCCTCCCTCTTGGGCCAACCCCTTATCAATCCAAGTTCAATCCAAGTTCTCGCCCTTTGAGTAACAGCATGCAAGAGAAAAACACAACAGAGTGCTGCACATACGGTCTCTGCACACGCGAATCTCTTTAAATAATATCAAACTCAACCGTTTATATTTTCCAGTGATGAAGACATGGATGTCTCATGGTATGGTGGGGGTGTGCAAAATGGGTCAACTTTGAGCACCTCTTATGTCCTGAATATTTTGGCATTCAGGTCCATAATGTCACTTTGACTACTTCTACCATGGGAAAATATGTATGGAAAGTGTTGTTCAAATCAAATATGGGTGTGGTCAAAAAGTGATTGAAATCAAATGGAATGACCCCATATAGAAATAGCAGGTTACTGAAAGAACATCTGCCCAGAACACATTCACTTCATTGTTTCTTCATAGACTGTCGATGACTCTAATATCGCACAATAATTGTCCATAATAACCATGACGATCTGACACTGCTTTGCCCGACTATATTAGAGAAAAAAAAAACTGCCTTCCACGACGGTCGGTGTCGGCGCAATGGATATGAAATATACCCTAGCCTACAATTAAGAGTGTTAATCTACGACCTCAGAGTCCATCCCAAACATCCATCATAAAAACATCCATCCCAAACATCCATCCCAAACATCCATCCCAAACATCCATCCCAAACATCCATCCCAAACATCCATCCCAAACATCCATCCCAAACATCCATCCCAAACATCCATCCCAAACATCCATCCCAAACATCCATCCCAAACATCCATCCCAAACATCCATCCCAAACATCCATCCCAAACATCCATCCCAAACATCCATCCCAAACATCCATCCCAAACATCACAAAGCAACAAAGTTATTTTTAGAGAAGCAAAAATTCACACCACTCCCGCTGTTCAATTAAGCATTAACACTATCTAGACCAGAAACGAAAAGACACGACTGAAGTAGCTACAGATGTAGGATCTTCATTTGATCAGCCTAGCTGTTAAGAGCATTGGGCCAGTAACCGAAAAGACACTGGTTTGAGAATCCCAGAGCCGACTATCTATGTGCCTTTGAGCAAGGCACTTAAACCGAATTGCTCCTGTAAGATGATCTGGATAAGAGCGTCTGCTAAATGACTCAAATCAACATAAAACGTTTTGTTGAGAATTTTCCCACGCCGCAGGAAATGCAAATGAGCTGTGTGATTTACATACATTCACTGAAAACACACTAACACACACAGGATTGCACTTTTCACAAAGTCCATTTTTAGCAAGCTAATAGCCTAACCATTGATCAAGCAACTTCATGGACTAAACATTAAAAATGTTGCTTTGACAATATAGGTCCAATTAAGATCCTACATCTGTGCATATAAAATAAAACAGTCTCTTAACCTGATCATTGTGGCATCCTCGTCTGACAAGTCCCAGCTCTTATGACCAGAGAAGTACAGTCGCATCCAGCAGTTAAGAACACCCCTTGTTCACCACTCTTCTGTCAGTACAGAGCTAGCCATGCCGTGCTGTGGTAGTCCATACTCTTCGTCCTATAGAACATTAAGTGGCACTCAGTTTAACAGACCATCCAATGCTCAGCGTTCAAAAAGGGGGAGGGATTAAAGCCTTGTATTTCTGTGACATAACAAACTGCATTCCTTCCTGTACAGCCAGTTTCAGTCTACCTCCAGTAAATTCCCCAATCCAACACTCCAACCCACATGAAAAACAAAATGTATAGTATACTATGGTATAAATACTTTAGTTTTCACCCGTGTATCTGCAGACTAAAGTGAGCAAAAACACCACAGTCAATACTGTAGAACTTACCGTTAACATACTGTAGTATTTACAGTTAACTGGAGTATAAATAATGCAGTATTCACTGTAGTATTTACAATTATCTATAGAATAAATAATGTAGTAAAATAAATCTACTGTACATACTACTACAGTAATTGATGGAGGGTTTTTGCAGATTGTAGTATTGTTTTTGTATTATTATCTTTGACATAGAAGTGGAGGCTTTCTCTGAGAAACCCTGCTGGAGAACTAGTCAAATGAGCACATTCAATAACCTGTAGTTAGGAAGGACGGGGGTCTGAACGTGTTTTTGCAGATATTATTGTCCTAATTACTATAGTATTCGAGAGACATTTCAAGAGACGTGAACCCTCTAAGCCTCTTTAGTGTGGCGACAGTCCTGTTTGCAGCCAGGCCAGGGCCATGGACAGACCCATGGACAGACCCAGGGACAGACCCAGGGACAGACCCAGGGACAGACCCATGGACAGACCCATGGACAGACCCATGGACAGACCCATGGACAGACCCAGGGACAGACCCAGGGACAGACCCAGGGACAGACCCAGGGACAGACCCAGGGACAGACCCAGGGACAGACCCAGGGACAGACCCAGGGACAGACCCATGGACAGACCCAGGGACAGACCCAGGGACAGACCCAGGGACAGACCCAGGGACAGACCCAGGGACAGACCCGTGGACAGACCCATGGACAAACCCAGGGACAGACCCAGACCCGTGGACAGACCCAGGGACAGACCCAGGGACAGACCCAGGGACAGACCCAGGGACAGACCCAGGGACAGACCCAGGGACAGACCCAGGGACAGACCCAGGGACAGACCCAGGGACAGACCCGTGGACAGACCCATGGACAAACCCAGGGACAGACCCAGACCCGTGGACAGACCCAGGGACAGACCCAGGGACAGACCCATGGACAGGGCCGTGGACAGACCCAGACCCAGGGACAGACCCAGACCCGTGGACAGACCCAGGGACAGACCCAGGGACAGACCCATGGACAGGGCCGTGGACAGACCCAGGGACAGACCCAGGGACAGACCCAGGGACAGACCCAGGGACAGACCCAGGGACAGACCCAGGGACAGGGCTGGGGGGACATTAGACTTCTGTGTCACTCCACAATTATCACCTGACTGATCTGTTGCAACGGCGACTGGACGCATTGAGCTAATCATAACTGACGGCCATCTAGGAATTAGGGTGTGAATCCAGGCTAACGCCATTCACACTGACTAGAGATGGGCACAATTGTTTGACTATTCAAACAGGCGGCAGGTAGCCTAGTGGTTAGAGCGTTGGGCCAGTAACCGAAAGGTTGCTTGATCAAATCCCCGAGCTGACAAGGTAAAACACAACTTCACACTGGTCACTGATATTCACACCATTACTGAACACAACACATATTGAATTAACTTCACACTGTATATTAAAATAGTCCACAGAATGTCTGATTTGCTCATATTTGCAAAGGCCTACCAGTGATTTCGATGGAGGAATGGCAGGACAGGAATGTACTGTACAAGCATGATGATCTGCAAGCCATTGTGGCCGTAAGGTGAAAACACGGTGTGAAACCTTAACTCTTCAGTAAACAGAGCCACACACTCTCCCTCCCTCAAAACACACACATCACTCTCTCCCACAAGCACACACTGCTCCCAACTTAGTATATATGTAAAATCTAATGCAACATTGTTTCTTGAGCTGAAATAAAACATCCCATAAATGTTCCTTACGTACAAACACTTCAAATGTTCAAATGCACAAATTTGTTAACATACCTGTTCGCCAGCCTCTCTCAGTTCTAAAGATACAACATCCATCTGACGGGTGTGGCATATCAAGAAGCTGATTAAACAGCATGATCATTACACAGGTACACCTTGTGCAGGGGGACAATAAAAGGCCACTAAAATGTGCAGTTTTGTCACACAACAATGCAACAGATGTCTCAAGTTGAGAGAGCGTGCAAATGGCATGCTGACTGCAGTAATGTCCACCAGAGCTGTTGCCAGAGAATTTAATGTTCATTTCTCTACCATAAGCCGCCACCAATGGTATTTTAGAGAACTTGGCAATATGTCCAACTGGCCTCACAACCGATGACCACATGTTACCATGCCAACCCAGGACCTCCACATCCGGCATCTTCACCTGCGGAATCGTCTGAGACCAGCCACCCAGAGAGCTGATGAAACTGAGGAGTATTCTGACTGACTGGGACCGGCTCCCCAGAGGGTGGGCCCATGCCCTCCCAGGCCCACCCATGTCTGAGCCCCTGCACAGTCATGTTAAATCAATAGATTAGGGCCTAATTAATTTATTTCAATTGTCTGATTTTCTTATATGAACTGTAACTTTGTAAAATCATTGAAATTGTTGCAAGCTGCATTTATATTTTTGTTCAGTATAATTTAGTCTTCCATTAAGGCCTATACGAATCACACCTATACGAGTCACACCTATACGAGTCACACCTATACGAATCACACCTATACGAATCACACGAATACGAATCACACGAATACGAATCACACGAATACGAATCACACGAATACGAATCACACGAATACGAATCACACCTATACGAATCACACAAATACGAATCACACAAATACGAATCACACCTATACGAATCACATCTATACGAATCACACCTATACGAATCCTACCTTTGAAACACATCTCATGAGAAGCAGACTCTTTTCCCCTCTTCCTTGGCCAATCAAATTAGCCTCTCAAGTTAGCAGGTTGTCAGCTTGGTAACGTGACTGAACAACGTTGTTTATCAAACCAATAATTAGTGACCCTGGATTAGTATAAAACAGCCCACAAAAGTTTGTGAAATTATATCTAATCTGTGCAAATAAATAAATAAATCACACAAGGAAAAAAAATAGTGCTGGTAAAATGGGTATTTGCTGTAAATCTGCAAGCATGACAGTCACGAAGCTGTGCTGTATGTGTCGTCTCTGGCACTCAGAGGCTGCGTGACAGTAAACTTGTAAAAGCCTACTCAGACTGGTCCTTTGTTTTATGAAATTATACAAATGCATCAACTTTGCTCGCTCGGCATGCTGCTCCAATGTAACATCTAATCTAACAACAGAAGACTCATCAGGGACTGCATATCCACTCTCCCTCACGGCTAAATTTATATTTATATATATTTATAATCTATTGATTTAACATGACTGTGCAGGGGCTCAGACATGGGAGGGCATGGGCCCACCCTCTGGGGAGCCGGTCCCAGTCAGTCAGAATACTCCTCAGTTTCATCAGCTCTCTGGGTGGCTGTTCTCAGACGATATATATATATATTTTATGATGAATCGACGTGCAAGAAGAGAGTATTGAGAGAAGCAGGCGAGTTATGACTAGAAGGGGACGTGGCTGCCAACTACAGCTCCCACACGTGATGCGTGCATGATTTCTATTCATCATTTTTGCACAAAATGTCAAAGTGAGAGTAAGATTCTAACATTATTTTGTGTAAATCGTTGACAACAAAAAAAAGACAATGTGGAAAAAGTCAAGGGATGTGATTAATGTCTGAAGGCACCGTACATCAAAATAGAATTACAATTACGGGAATTAAGTTAGTTACAATGAGAAGGAGATGGCTACAATGAGCAGCCATCTGGTAGGCTGTTGTTTAATGGAGTTGTTGTAGACATGGACAGGGAGTGTAGAAAAACAGCCTAACTTAGCGGGCTATCTTGGCTAGCTTCTTTACATGGATTTGCCGCAGTGAAGACAGGCACTACCAGATGGGGTGATTAGGGAACTCTGCCGTAGGTTATCTAAGTGGCAATGCTTTTATACCCCGGTCCCTGCCCATCCCTTGCAGCAAGCAAGCTGAGCAGCACTTCTCCTAAGTCACGCAGGCTGCATAGGAAGCCAGACTCCAAGTTGCAACAATGCATTTCGACTATACCCCCAATTCCTCAGTAAAAAGGCATATGACAACCCACTTGGAGTTTGCAAAAAGGCACCTAGGACTCTCAGACAATGAGAAACAAGATTCTCTGGTCTGAGGAAACCATGATTAAAATCTTTGGCCTGAATGCCAAGCGTCACGTCGGGAGGAAACCTGATTAGTCAGGATTAAGAGAAAGATGAACGGAGCAAAGTACAGAGAGATCCTTGATGAAAACCTGTTCCAGAGCGCTCAGGACCTCAGACTGGGGCAGAGGTTGATCTTCCAAACAGGACAGTGCAGGAGTGGCCATGGCTTGCTATATAAAGCAGGCAGACAGGCATCGAGACATTCAGTTACTGTTCCATTGAACGTTAGAATGGGCAAAACGAGTGACCAAGCGTGGTATGATCGTCGGTTACCGTATCTCAGAAACGTCCGGCTTCCTGGGCTTTTTACAAACAACAGTGTCTAGGGTTTACCAAGAATGGTGCGACAAACAAAAAAAACATCTAGTCAGACTCTCAATCTCACAGACACAAACATGACTTGAGTTGCATTACCATTTATTTTACCTTTATTTAACTAGACAAGTCAGTTAAGAACAAAATTCTTATGTTCAATGACGGCCGAGGAACAGTGGGTTCAATGTTGGTCTAGGAACAGTGGGTTAACTGGTCTAGGAACAGTGGGTTAACTGCCTGTTCAGGGGCAGAACGACAGATTTGTATCTTGTCAGCTCAGGGATTTGAACTTGCAACCTTTCGGTTACTAGTCTAACACTCCAACCACTAGGCTACCCTGCCGCACCATGGTAACCTCCTGCCCTTCAACATTGTCTTATCTGTGATATTTTTGTTAAAAGACTCAGGTCACAAACATTTTTAATTAAACAATACAGCACATTACTTCTTACTAGTTATACACCTATGTTTTAAAAATACTACAAAGCATGCTCGTCCATTTTTTGTGTTTTGTTGGTGTAATGTTAGCAGGGGGAGAAAAAAAAATATTTTAGCTGGTAAAAAAATCTGAGTGGCTGGTGTCCCATAAAGTTAATTTAGGCCCTGCGGCCTGCCCTGATAAACGGCCACAGAAACAGCCAACCAGAACTGATAAATCAGATAACTGACAGGCCCTGACCTTAACCACCATAGCAAACAGAGCTCTGTGTGTGTGTGTATGCGTGTGTGAGATTGATTGAAAGGCACCAACAGCATCTCTTCAGCTATCAGGGTGGTTTTCCAGCCCATATAAAAACACCATGGCTCAGACACTGCTTCTGCTTAACCAGTCAGTCTGTCTTCACCCTGCTTCTGCTTGACCAGTCTGTCGGTCTTCAACGATTCCATCCCAAATGGAGCTCTGGTCAAAAGAAGTGCACTACATAGGACATAGGGTGCCATTTGGGAAGTGTCCATGATGATACTGTGCACTGACAAAACAACAGCACTCATGTGGGAAGACAAGGAGGAAGTTACAGTTATTAGAGGCACCCTCTTCCTTTTGGGCCCTGGTCGAAAATAGTGCACTACATTGGGAATAGGGTGCAATATGGGACGCATACATGATGGGCTTTGGGCCCTGGTCGAAAGTAGTGCACTATATAGGGAATAGGGTGCCATTAGGGAGGGATCCATGATGTGCCTACATCGGTCGTGTGTGTTGACTCGTGGTAAGCCATTCCAGGATATGTAGTCGGGAGACCGGATGAGAGAAAGCAGATTCTGATTTGTGCAATGAGCCCTAAGCAATTACCCACAATCCTGTAATCTTCCCAACAACCTGCTTGTGACTTTATATCCAAGCCTCTGTGTGTGTCTTCCCATTGACAGTTAGAGCAACTACAATAGAGTTTCATTACACACTTTCTGACTAATTCATATTTATGCCTATCAGTTAGAGAGGAGAGACAGCAACTGAAGGGTTGCCAGTTCGAATCCCGGGTCCGAAGGGAAAAAAATATTGTGGGAAATGAGCTGGAACCAGAGGGTTGCTGGTATCAAATCCTAGGCACTAAACCGCCACAACAACAGCAGCCCCCCCACCACAACCTATGTGTGTATGTGTCTTTCAGAGGGGTTGGGTTAAAGGAGGAAGTCAATTCAGGTTGGGTCTTGTGTGTAAATGTCCAATAAAGTGGCTAATTCATCTTAATCTCACTAGTACAGCAGGCATGTGTTCACAACTACCACAGATATCCTAATAAATGAAGGGAATCATTGCATGTTTCAACTGAAATGGTTTAAAATGGATACAGTATTGTTCCATCGTTTCTCTAGCAGGCTGATACAGAGAGAGACTCATCCATGCTTGTATTACAAACAGGCTTGACTACTGTAATGCTCTCACGCCTGGTCTACCCAATAAAGCCATTGGTCAACTGCAAAACACACATGGGTACCTACAAAGACCAGACGGAGAGCACACATTAAACCCTGTTTAAAGGTTTCTACACTGGGTGCTTGTGTCATTTGGAATTCATTGTAGGATTATTCTATTGGTTTTTAAATCAATCAATGATTGTTTACCCCAATACATGTCAGACTTGCTTTTAAGTTATGTACCCAGTAGGTCCCTCAGGCCTTTTAACTATCCCAAAGCCTAGGTCCAGGAGGCATGGAAAAATAACCTTTTAACTATCCCAAAGCCTGGGACCAAGAGGCATGGAGAGGTAGCCTTCTAACTATCCCAAAGCCTGGGACCAAGAGGCATGGAGAGACAGCCTTTTAACTATCCCAAAGCCTAGGACCAAAGGGCATGGAGAGACAGCCTTTTAACTATCCCAAAGCCTAGGACCAAACGGCATGGAGAGACAGCCTTTCGTTACTATTTACCTTATATTTCACTAAGCATGTCAGTTAGGAACAAATTCTTACTTACAATGATGGCCTACCGGGGAACAGTGAGTTAGCTGCCTTGTTCAGGTGCAGAACAACAGATTTTTACCTTGTCAGCTCTGGGATTCGATCCAGCAACCTTTTGCTGTTACTGGCCCAAATAGGTTACCTGCCGCCCCTAACCACTAGGCTACATTCTATACCACTGTCAGCTTCAGTACACAAGGGAGGTCACCCAGACGGGGGGGGGGTACTGCTGCACAGTCGGGAACTAGAAGCATTTCGCTACACTCATAATAACATCTGCTAACCTTGTGTATGTGACCAATACCATTTTAATTTTTTTGTATTTGGAAAGTGGCTCGGCATGGAAAAAGACACATTCGACAGGTGACACGAATGCTAATTGATGAGGCACGGCCCAGCGGGGAGGCAGGCAACAACCCTAGGTCTGTGGTGATGTTGAGAGGGCTGGGGGGGCTAGAGGATTGAAGCCTGGAGGTGTTGACATGGGCAGAGAGGGGATGGGGATTCTCTGGAAGTCTGTCAGTCAGCCTGGCCTGCCAGTTTACAAGAGTTCCTAATGACACTGCTATTGTCTTTCTCTCTCATTAAAAATATAAGAGGAGCAAGTAAGGTAACAACGGAACATATGAATCCATGTCCAGGCAGAGGTCCACCTGACTTGCCAGTCATTTCAAGGGCAGAGTATGACGGGCCACTGTATAACACTGATGATACTAGAGAACACTGATGATACTAGAGAACAGATACTGGACATGACAAGAGCAGCTATTTAACGTTACTGCAGTTTATAGTTAGCTAACGTTATAACAATCACGGTTCATGTTTATAATTAAGCTAACATTAGCTAGCTATCACAGACATTGCAGTAACAACAACCAAACATTGCAAAGATCTTTATATTGTAAAGTAGTTAGCTGATACCATTGTTCGTGGATCATCTGACATTAGCTAGATAGATAAACAACGTTAGTCACATACCTAGCTAACCTTGTTACCAAAATATGTATGGTAAAAAAACAATATATTTCAGATTATCTCAGCCAGATAGCTAGCAAACCAACGTTTATGACAATGCAAGCTTCACAGCTAAGTTAGTTACACATTAAACCAACGTTAGCAAACGTTGTTTACTTACCAGGTTTTGTGAATCCTCAGTTTAACAGATGGAAGCAAATCGGTGAAATCCCAGATAGAAAGGCAAACAATGACAGACCCACTGAATGAAGTTGTCGTTCCCGAAAATATTTTTTTTTATGTCCCTAGCAGCTAACGTGTAGCCTGTGTGACTGCAATTTAACTAGACTAGCAAACTAACTATAACTAACGTTACCTAGATCTGGGTAACTCACGTTAATGTAGCTCAATAGAAATGTACTTGCAACCTGAGACCAAGTCTCCAGCTAACTGTTAGCTAGCTAACATTAGTTATCTAACGGTACTCTGGTTAACCCTTAGCTAGCTAACAGTTAGCGTAGCTAAATATCGGAGTACATTAACTAGGTAATTTACTGTACGTTCGTTTGGCTAGCTAGTTGGTCGCCAGTTCGCTTCTGGCATTGTTAAGTTTGCCCCTGGGTTAGCACAATAGCTAACTAATTTGGGTCCTTCAATTTAGACAACAATATATATATATGTGTGTGTGTGTCCCTCTCCCGTCTGAAACCACGACTCAACCCAATAATAATGTCAGGTCGTAACATCGACCATTCACCCTCATAACATTACTAAGCTACGACGAGCTATCTACACAATGTTTTATGTAGCTTGAATAAAAAATTGACAACCAGTAGCTAATTCTATACAATTGTGAATCAGTTTGTAACCCAAGAAATTATGTTTAAAAATAATAAAATTAAATGTTTTGACACTGCGAGTCGGATAATTTCCTGATGTAGCGCTGTTGTCACCTAGCGACAGGGCTGGGTGGTGAAGTTCGCAACTTCCGGTTGCCTTTTTATGAATCATTAGTTTCTAAATAAACGTCTAAATAAATCCGCTCCATAAAAAATAACTTTTACTCATTCAATAAATTTTATTTTATTTTTTATTCTAAAGAATACACACACACACGCACACGATTTAAAATAAAATTAAAGTGGCTGGTCAGGTTCATGTCAGGATGAGCCTGCAGGAAGTGTACCACATGAGGGGGGAGGAGGTCTTCCCTGTAACACACAGCGTTGAGATTGCCTGCAATGACAATAAAATCAGTCCAATGATGCTGTTGTCTTGCTTTGCACACTTTGTAAAAAAAAAATTAAAAAATGCAGTACTACAGGATATTTCTTAACGTGGCTCTTTATTAGCTAGTTTTAACTGTCGTGTTCAAGTATCACCAACCAGGATCAAACTGCCCATGACCTAACCATTTGGGTGGTCTTAACCAATCATAGCACAGTATGATATGGCGGTAAAATGCATCCAATTACAATTCAGTATGTTTACACATATGAATATTACACCCCCCTTCTTTTAAAACAAAATAAAAATGTTTACATGTTCTAAAGGTTTCTTTTGAAAACATGCTCTGTAGTTTGAACTCAAGGTCAGTAACCATTTATATTGCCTACTACACCAACTGAATCAACATAGACTCTTAAACAATAATCCAACATACTGTTACTTTTCAAACAAGGGATTCTCAGCAACTCAGCTTTCACTGTAGAAATAACATCTTAACATTTGAAACAAATACAATACCAAAGCATTTCAAGTGAACTTTCAATAACAAGTTTCCAGTCTGGAGCTCTTTTAGGGCAGCGATCCGCCGACACCCTTTGACATTTCACAGGTCTAGGACAGCTCTGGGCTTGACCTCTCTTCCTGACCTTGTGCGATATGATGCTGAGCATGCTTCTGTGTCAGTCAACAGTTATTGTGGTGTTGCAGGTAAGTATGGTGTATGTTGTGCTGTGTGTGTGTGTTTAGTCCATCACGTTCTCTTTCAGGGGAACAGTTAATCTCATCAGTGTGTTGTTCTCTTGTGTTCAGTACGGCGGTACACCGCTCCTTCTGCGGTGCGGACGTGATATGAACGTTCAGTGTCAGCTGGCTGGATGACGACTGCTGGCTTCCAGAGGCCATGCTCCTGGATTCTAACTGACTCTCTGTCGTTCAGTGTCAGCTGGCTGGATGACGACTGCTGGCTTCCAGATGCCATGCTCCTGGATTCTAACTGACTCTCTGTCGTTCAGTGTCAGCTGGCTGGATGACGACTGCTGGCTTCCAGAGGCCATGCTCCTGGATTCTAACTGACTCTCTGTCGTTCAGTGTCAGCTGGCTGGATGACGACTGCTGGCTTCCAGAGGCCATGCTCCTGGATTCTAACTGATTCTCTGTCGTTCAGTGTCAGCTGGCTGGATGACGACTGCTGGCTTCCAGATGCCATGCTCCTGGATTCTAACTGACTCTCTGTCGTTCAGTGTCAGCTGGCTGGATGACGACTGCTGGCTTCCAGAGGCCATGCTCCTGGATTCTAACTGATTCTCTGTCGTTCAGTGTCAGCTGGCTGGATGACGACTGCTGGCTTCCAGATGCCATGCTCCTGGATTCTAACTGATTCTCTGTCGTTCAGTGTCAGCTGGCTGGATGACGACTGCTGGCTTCCAGATGCCATGCTCCTGGATTCTAACTGACTCTCTGTCGTTCAGTGTCAGCTGGCTGGATGAGTGTCGATGACTGCTGGCTTCCAGATGCCATGCTCCTGGATTCTAACTGATTCTCTGTCGTTCAGTGTCAGCTGGCTGGATGACGACTGCTGGCTTCCAGATGCCATGCTCCTGGATTCTAACTGATTCTCTGTCGTTCAGTGTCAGCTGGCTGGATGACGACTGCTGGCTTCCAGATGCCATGCTCCTGGATTCTAACTGATTCTCTGTCGTTCAGTGTCAGCTGGCTGGATGACGACTGCTGGCTTCCAGAGGCCATGCTCCTGGATTCTAACTGACTCTCTGTCGTTCAGTGTCAGCTGGCTGGATGACGACTGCTGGCTTCCAGATGCCATGCTCCTGGATTCTAACTGATTCTCTGTCGTTCAGTGTCAGCTGGCTGGATGACGACTGCTGGCTTCCAGATGCCATGCTCCTGGATTCTAACTGACTCTCTGTCGTTCAGTGTCAGCTGGCTGGATGACGACTGCTGGCTTCCAGAGCCATGCTCCTGGATTCTAACTGACTCTCTGTCGTTCAGTGTCAGCTGGCTGGATGACGACTGCTGGCTTCCAGATGCCATGCTCCTGGATTCTAACTGATTCTCTGTCGTTCAGTGTCAGCTGGCTGGATGACGACTGCTGGCTTCCAGATGCCATGCTCCTGGATTCTAACTGACTCTCTGTCGTTCAGTGTCAGCTGGCTGGATGACGACTGCTGGCTTCCAGATGCCATGCTCCTGGATTCTAACTGATTCTCTGTCGTTCAGTGTCAGCTGGCTGGATGACGACTGCTGGCTTCCAGATGCCATGCTCCTGGATTCTAACTGACTCTCTGTCGTTCAGTGTCAGCTGGCTGGATGACGACTGCTGCCATTGGCTTCCAGGCTGCTCCTGGATTCTAACTGAGGCCATGCTCCTGGATTCTAACTGACTCTTCTAACTGATTCTCTGTCGTTCAGTGTCAGCTGGCTGGATGACGACTGCTGGCTTCCAGATGCCATGCTCCTGGATTCTAACTGATTCTCTGTCGTTCAGTGTCAGCTGGCTGGATGACGACTGCTGGCTTCCAGATGCCATGCTCCTGGATTCTAACTGATTCTCTGTCGTTCAGTGTCAGCTGGCTGGATGACGACTGCTGGCTTCCAGATGCCATGCTCCTGGATTCTAACTGATTCTCTGTCGTTCAGTGTCAGCTGGCTGGATGACGACTGCTGGCTTCCAGAGGCCATGCTCCTGGATTCTAACTGACTCTCTGTCGTTCAGTGTCAGCTGGCTGGATGACGACTGCTGGCTTCCAGATGCCATGCTCCTGGATTCTAACTGATTCTCTGTCGTTCAGTGTCAGCTGGCTGGATGACGACTGCTGGCTTCCAGAGGCCATGCTCCTGGATTCTAACTGATTCTCTGTCGTTCAGTGTCAGCTGGCTGGATGACGACTGCTGGCTTCCAGAGGCCATGCTCCTGGATTCTAACTGATTCTCTGTCGTTCAGTGTCAGCTGGCTGGATGACGACTGCTGGCTTCCAGATGCCATGCTCCTGGATTCTAACTGATTCTCTGTCGTTCAGTGTCAGCTGGCTGGATGACGACTGCTGGCTTCCAGATGCCATGCTCCTGGATTCTAACTGACTCTCTGTCGTTCAGTGTCAGCTGGCTGGATGACGACTGCTGGCTTCCAGATGCCATGCTCCTGGATTCTAACTGATTCTCTGTAGTTCAGTGTCAGCTTGCTGGATGACGACTGCTGGCTTCCAGATGCCATGCTCCTGGATTCTAACTGACTCTCTGTCGATCAGTGTCAGCTGGCTGGATGACGACTGCTGGCTTCCAGAGGCCATGCTCCTGGATTCTAACTGACTCTCTGTCGATCAGTGGTGGCAGTGGTCTAGCTGACCTGTCGTAGTATCTCTTTTGTTGTTGTCTCTGTGCACATTTTCCATGCACTTCCTTGTAGCTGACAACCTCAGGTTGCAGTTGCTGGTGAATGCTGGGAAGGATTCATCAACAGCTGGGCTGGTGATTTGAAGTTGTCAACTGGAGTGTTGCGGTATTCAAGGAGACTGAGATGGGGGTCTCTCTTGTCTGCTTTTGCTTCGTCCATGAGTGATTTAGCAATCTGCACAGATTTTTCAGCAAGGCCATTACTTTGAGGGTAATGTGGGCTTGTGGTGACATGTGTGAATTCCCATGCTTTTGTGAAGGATTCAAACTCATTTGATTTGTAACAGGGCCCATTGTCAGATATTAAAGTCTCTACAATGCCATGCCTGGCGAAGGCTGCTTTCAGCTTGTGTATCACAGCTGCAGATGTGGTGCTGTGAAGCTTGTCGAGTTCGAAGTATCTGCTGTAGTAGTCCACTGTTACGATGTAGTCCTCGTTGTTCCAGGTGAACAGATTGGTTGCCACGACCTGCCAGGGTCGGTCTGGGATACAGTGAGGTAACATTGGCTCTTTGGTGTTTGAGTGGCGTCATTCAAGACATATGGCGCATTTACAAACAATGTCCTCTATTTGTTTGCACATTCCCGGCCAAAACAAAATGTCCCGTGCTCTGTGTTTGCACTTTTCCATGCCCATGTGTCCAGCATGGATCTTTGTCAAAATCTCTTCTCTGAGACTGGAAGGAATAATGATTTTCTCTCCTTTGAAAATTATTCTGTTGATCTGTGATAGTTCATCAAAATGATTCCAGAATTCTGAGACGCTCTGAGGGCATTTTCTCCTCTCCTCAGGCCATGCATCCATCCTGTATGACTTTCCTCAGCTGTGTGAGTTGTGAATCTTTTTCTGTTTCTGCTTGGATCTCCTTCAGTTTTGTGTCACTAACTGGTAAGTTGCTGTACACAGTGTACACTTACATGTCCATGCCTTCACTGAGGCTGCTGTCCTTATAGGTAAGACTCTTCCTGAGAGTGTGTCTGCGACAGGGATGTCTTTGCCTGGACGTTGAGTGATTGTGAAGTCGTATTTTTGTAGTTGAAGGATCATTCTCTGTAGCCTTGGCGGGGCTGCGGCTAGTGGTTTCCCCATGATTGACTCAAGGGGCTTGTGGTCAGATTCCCCAATGACTTGTCGTCCATATATGTACTGATGGAAATGTTTACATCAGAACAGAATGGCGTAGAGCTCCTTTTCGATTTGAGGGTAGTTGATTTCACAGTCTGTGAGAGATTTGGAAGCGTAGCCGATGGGCTTTCCTTCTTGCAGTAGCACTGCACCTAGTCCATACTTGGACGTGTCCACTTGGAATCTGAGCTCTTTGTCGGGGTCGTAGTAGGCAAGGATTGGTCCTGGTTCTCTCGTGATCAAGTTTTTCACATTCTGGAAAGCAATGTCGTGTTGCTTGTCCCAGAGAAACTCACTGGACTGCTTTAGCAGTTGACGCAGGGGTGCATTAGCATTGGAGAGGCTGGGTGCGAACTTGGCTAAGTAGTTGACCATGCCAAGCACTGTTTCTAGCTCTGCTCGGTTCTTTGGTGGCTCCATTTCTTTTATGGTTAAGATCTTCTGTGGATCTGCTTGATTCCAGTCGCTGTGAGAAGATGTCCAGTAGCTGACCTCTGTAGCGCCGGCTGTGTTCCTCTCGGGGTTGAGCCGGACTCCTCTCTCTCGGGACCTTTGCAGCATCGTGCGGAGGTTTCGGTCGTGCTCCTCTTTGGTTCAACCATAGACAAGGATGTCATCCACAATTGCCACAACTCCGTCGTACATCGATCTTTCGCTGAAACTCGTCTTGGGCTGAGATAATCCCAGAAGGCAGGCGACGGGACCTGTAGCGTCCAAACGGTGTGTTGAATGTTGAGCTTAGATTACTCTTCTGTGAGCTTGATAGCCCAGTAGCCTGATCTAGCGTCCATGACACTGAAGTAGTGTGCTCCCGCTAGCTTGTGTGTGACGCCATCTAGCGTCGGTAAAGGATAATGGGGGTGTTTGATAGCCTTGTTCAAGTCTCTTGGGTAGAGACATACTCGGAGCTTGCCTGTGCGTGGTTTCTCCACCACCACTAACCCAGTCAGTCGGTTCTGTAACCTTGGTGACTATGTCAGGTTGCTCCATGCTCTCCAACTCTTTCTTCAGACGGGCACAGAGAGCAAGGGGAATCTTTCTCGGTGGATAGACCACAGGGGTTGTGTCTGGGTCAAAGTAAATGGTACATTCTCCTGGGAATAATCCTATTCCTGTAGAAACATCAGCAAACTCCTCCATTTTCTGTCTCTACTGGTGCTGTCACTGATCAAACTAGCTTGATGAGGTCCATGTTTAAACATGCTTTAAGACCGAGCACTGCAGGTGCTCTAGTGTCAACAACATAAAAGTCCAACATCATGTCACTTTCCTTGTATTTGCATGTGCCTTTTACTGAGAGCTGTTCACCATCATAACCAGTCAGTCTGCGCGTGGTGGGCTATGGCTCCTACTCAGATGTCAAGCTGCGGTACTTATTCAGAGGAATAATGTTTACTTGTGCACCAGTGTCTAGTTTGAACTTTAACTTTGTGCTTTGTGTTCCTATCTCAATGTCAGCAAAGGCTTGCTCTTTCTCTGATATTTGACTTTTCTGTGTCACTGAATCAATAAACAGTTCATCAGCGTTTGACTCTTTGATTGACATTTCATCTTCACTCACTGTGTGTACTGTTTTTCCACGGTAAGCTCTGCACACTTTTGCAAAGTGAATCCATTTTCCACATTTAGTACACTGTCCGCCTTTAGCTGGGCAATTTCCTTGTTCGCCATACACATATCCACAATATCCACATGTTTTGGGGCGTTTTGAGTCTGTGTCGCTCTGTTTTGGAGTTATGTCTCTCTCCATTCTAAAACGCTCTTTGTGCACCAGGGGTGTGCTTTGATGTCTGCCTGACTGCTTGTTCACGTGATGCCAACCAGGATCAAACTGCCCATGAGCAAACCATTTGGGTGGTCTTAACCAATCATAGCACAGTATGATATGGCGGTAAAATGCATCCAATTACAATTCAGTATGTTTACACATATGAATATTACAGCTTTTTTATTTTACCTTTATTTAACCAGGCAAGTCAGTTATCTTATTTTCAATGATGGCCTAGGAACAGTAGGTTAACTGCCTGTTCAGGGGCAGAACGACAGATTTGTACCTTGTCAGCTCAGGGGTTTGAACTTGCAACCTTCTGGTTACTAGTCCAACGCTCTAACCACTAGGCTACCCTGCCGCCCCGATTGAATGTCAGGAATTGTGGAAAACTGAGTTTAAATGTATTTGGTAAGGTGTATGTAAACTTCCCATTTCAACAAGATACAGGACAGACACTCCAGAACAGTCTTTCGTTTTTTGGGGGGGGGGATCCAGCATGTTGTTCCATGTGTTAATGTGGCTAATAAGGGTCTTAAAATAAAATAGCAAATGATCTTTTGTATAAAAATAATTAAAATAAATAATTCCATATAACTTAGAACTTAGAACCCCCCCCAGGTTAGACTATTATGGAAAAATTTGGTAACATCGTACACTGTGACGTGATAACCCTAAAATGAAGAATATGTATAATGTATCCCATAATGTATCCATAATGTTTCCATAATGTATCTATAATGTATCCATAATGTATCTGTCACGCCTTGGTCTTAGTATTTTGTGTTTTAGTTAATTAGTTGGTCAGGCCAGGGTGTGACATGGGTTTATGTTATTGTGTTGTCGTATTGGGTTTTTTGTAGGCATTGGGATTGTGGTTGATTAGGGGTGTGTTTAGTTTAGGTTTGGCTGCCTGAGGCGGTTCTCAATCAGAGTCAGGTGATTCTTGTTGTCTCTGATAGGGAACCGTATTTAGGTAGCCTGGGTTTCACTGTGTATTTCGTGGGTGATTGTTCCTGTCTCTGTGTAGTTTCACCAGATAGGCTGTAATTAGGTTTCCATTTCCGTTTTTGTTGTTATTTATTTATATCAGTTATTTCATGTACCGCGATTCATTCATTAAAAACATGAGTAACCAACACGCTGCATTTCGGTTCGACTCTCTTTCAACAAACAAAGAACGCCGTTACAGTATCCATAATGTATCCATAATGTATCTATAATGTATCCATAATGCATCCATAATGTATCCCATAATGTTTCCATGATGTATCCCATAATGTATCCATAATGTATCCATAATGTATCCATAATGTATCCATAATGTTTCCATAATGTTTCCATAATGTTTCCATAATGTATCTATAATGTATCCATAATATATGAAATGATTAACGCAGCAGTTCACAAAGGTTCATTTGAAAGAGATATGAATACAGCACTAATTTAGCTTTTAATTAAAAAAAGGTTAAGGACGCCACCTTCTCACTATCGCCCCGTATCTCTGATAAACACATATTAAACTATTTATTTAAAGAGGTTAAGGACGCCACCCTCTCACTATCGCCCCGTTAAACACAGATATTAAACTATTTTATAAAATTACACTTACCCAGACTGGTACATCCGGACCAAAGTTAGTAAAAGAAAAAGGATTCTCCTCAGATAATCTCTGTCGTCTCTCTGACTATCGCTTTTACATCTGACATCCTTCATATCTCTGATTAATCTGACATCATATTAAAACTTATAACATTCATTTTGAAGTTCATGAACGGAAATATTAAAATGCGTTGAATCGACTGTTACTTAACGATGGTAGCTCCTTGAATCTCTCAAGCAATCAGAGATGATTACTACTGGCAGGCAGAAATACCGCTAATAAAAATGTTGACTTTTAGATGACAGTTACTATTAGAAGTTAAAACATTAGAATTATTCCACATGAATTAGACAGCCTCGACGTATTCCACATGAATTAGACAGCCTCGACGTATTCCACATGAATTAGAATTAGACACCTCGACGTATTCACACAATGACAGCCTCGACTTTAGAATTAGACAGCCTCGACGCCTCGACTTATTCCACATGAATTAGACAGCCTCGACGCACAGCCTCGACGTATTCCACATGATGAATTAGACAGCCTTCCATGAATTAGACAGCCTCGACTTATTCCACATGAATTAGACAGCCTCGTTATTCCACATGAATTAGACAGCCTCCCTTCTCACATGAATCAGCCTCGACGTCGACGTATTCCACATGAATTAGACAGCCTCGACTTATTCCACATGAATTAGACACATGAATTAGACAGCTATTTTATGAATTAGACAGCCTACTTACCACATGAATTAGACAGCCTCGGATTCCAAATGAATTAGACAGCCTTAGTAATTCCACATGAATTAGACAGCCTCGACTTATTCCACAGATTAGACAGCCTCTCTGAATTAGACAGCCTCGACGTATTCCAGATGAATTAGACATGACTTATTCATATGAATTAGACAGCCTCGACGTTTCCACATGAATTAGACAGCCTCGACGTATTCCACATGAATTAGACAGCCTCGATTCCACATGAATTATTTCCATGAATTAGACAGCCTCGAACATGAATTAGACAGCCTCGACGTATTCCACATGAATTAGACAGCCTTTATTCCACATGAATTAGACAGCCTTATTCCAGACAGCCTCGACTTATTCCACATGAATTAGACAGCCTCGACGATTCCACATGAATTAGACAGCCTCGTTATTCCACATGAATTAGACAGCCTTACTTATTCCACATGAATTAGACAGCCTCGATTCCAGATGAATTATTCTCACATGAATTAGACAGCCTGACTTATTCCACATGAATTAGACATCCTCTGAATTAGACAGCCTCGACTATTCCACGTGAATTAGACAGCCTCGACTTATTCCACATGAATTAGACAGCCTCGACTTATTCAACATGAATTAGACAGCCTCGACGTATTCCAGATGAATTAGACAGCCTCGACTTATTCCACATGAATTAGACAGCCTCGACGTATTCCACATGAATTAGACAGCCTCGACTTATTCCACATGAATTAGACAGCCTCGACGTATTCCAGATGAATTAGACAGCCTCGACTTATTCCACATGAATTAGACAGCCTCGACGTATTCCACATGAATTAGACAGCCTCGACGTATTCCACATGAATTAGACAGCCTCGACTTATTCCACATGAATTAGACAGCCTCGACGTATTCCACATGAATTAGACAGCCTCGACGTATTCAACATGAATTAGACAGCCTCGACTTATTCCAGATGAATTAGACAGCCTCGACTTATTCCACATGAATTAGACAGCCTCGACTCCTCGACGTATTCCACATGAATTAGACAGCCTCGACGTATTCAACATGAATTAGACAGCCTCGACTTATTCCACATGAATTAGACAGCCTCGACGTATTCCAGATGAATTAGACAGCCTCGACTTATTCCACATGAATTAGACAGCCTCGATTTCCATGAATTAGACATGAATTAGACAGCCTCGACTTATTCCACATGAATTAGACAGCCTCGACGTATTCCACATGAATTAGACAGCCTCGATGAATTAGACAGCCTCGACTTATTCCACATGAATTAGAATTATTCCACATGAATTAGACAGCCTCGACGTATTCCACATGAATTAGACAGCCTCGACTTATTCCACATGAATTAGACAGCCTCGACGTATTCCACATGAATTAGACAGCCTCGACGTATTCAACATGAATTAGACAGCCTCGACTTATTCCACATGAATTAGACAGCCTCGACGTATTCCAGATGAATTAGACAGCCTCGACTTATTCCACATGAATTAGACAGCCTCGACGTATTCCACATGAATTAGACAGCCTCGACTTATTCCACATGAATTAGACAATTAGACAGCCTCGCCACATGAATTAGACAGCCTCGACTTATTCCACATGAATTCAGCCTCGACGTATTCAGATGAATTAGACAGCCTCGACTTATTCCACATGAATTAGACAGCCTCGACGTATTCCAGATGAATTAGACAGCCTCGACTTATTCCACATGAATTAGACAGCCTCGACGTATTCCACATGATTCCACATGAATTAGACAGCCTCGAATTAGACAGCCTTATTCCACATGAATTAGACAGCCTGAATTAGACAGCCTTTATTCCAGATGAATTAGACAGCCTCGACTTATTCCACATGAATTAGACAGCCTCGACTTATTCCACATGAATTATTCCACATGAATTAGACAGCCTGAATTAGACAGCCTCTTATTCCACATGAATTAGACAGCCTCGACTATTCCACATGAATTAGACAGCCTCGACGTATTCCACATGAATTAGACAGCCTCGACTTATTCCACATGAATTAGACAGCCTCGACTTATTCCACATGAATTAGACAGCCTATTCCACATGAATTAGACAGCCTCGACGTATTCCACATGAATTAGACAGCCTCGACGTATTCCACATGAATTAGACAGCCTCGACGTATTCCACATGAATTAGACAGCCTCCACATGAATTAGACAGCCTCGACTTTAACATGAATTAGACAGCCTTATTCCACATGAATTAGACAGCCTCGAGCCAGATGAATTAGACAGCCTCGACTATGAATCAGCCTCGACATTCCACATGAATTAGACAGCCTCCAGATGAATTAGACAGCCTATTCCACATGAATTAGACAGCCTCGACTTATTCCACATGAATTAGACAGCCTCGACTTATTCCACATGAATTAGACAGCCTCGACTTATTCCACATGAATTAGACAGCCTCGACGTATTCCACATGAATTAGACAGCCTCGACTTATTCCACATGAATTAGACAGCCTCGCCTCGAATTAGACAGTATTTCCACATGAATTAGACAGCCTCGACATGAATTAGACAGCCTCGACTTCCATTCCCTCGACATGATGATTAGACAGCCTCGACTTTCCATTCCACATGAATTAGACAGCCTCGACGTATTCCACATGAATTAGACAGCCTCGACGTATTCCACATGAATTAGACAGCCTCGACTTATTCCACATGAATTAGACAGCCTCGACGTGAATTCCTCGACATGAATTAGACAGCCTCGACTTATTCCACATGAATTAGACAGCCTCCACATGAATTAGACAGCCTCGACTATTCCACATGAATTAGACAGCCTGAATTAGACAGCCTCGACTTATTCCACATGAATTAGACAGCCTCGACTTATTCGTTATTCCAGATGATTAGACAGAATTCCACATGAATTAGACAGCCTCGACTGTATTCCACAGCCTCGACTGAATTAGACAGCCTCGACGTATTCCACATGAATTAGACAGCCTCGACTTATTCCACATGAATTATTCCACATGAATTAGACAGCCTCTGAATTAGACAGCCTCGACTTATTCCACATGAATTAGACAGCCTCGACGTATTCCACATGAATTAGACAGCCTCGACGTATTCCAATGAATTAGACAGACGTATTCCAGATGAATTAGACAGCCTCGACTTATTCCACATGAATTAGACAGCCTCGACGTACCAGATGAATCCACATGAATTAGACAGCCTCGACTTATTCCACATGAATTAGACAGCCTCGACGTATTCCACATGAATTAGACAGCCTCGACGTATTCCACATGACAATTAGAATTAGACAGCCTCGACTTATTCCACATGAATTAGACAGCCTGAATTAGACAGCCTCGACTATTCCACATGAATTAGACAGCCTCGACTTATTCCACATGAATTAGACAGCCTCGACGTATTCCACATGAATTAGACAGCCCACTTATTCCATGAATTAGACAGCCTCGACGTATTCCAGATGAATTAGACAGCCTCGACTTATTCCACATGAATTAGACAGCCTCGACTTATTCCACATGAATTAGACAGCCTCAATTAGACAGCCTCGACGTATTCCACATGAATTGGACAGCCTCGACTCCACATGAATTAGACATGAATTAGACAGCCTCGACGTATTCCAGATGAATTAGACAGCCTCGACTTATTCCACGTGAATTAGACAGCCTCGACGTATTCCACATGTTGTGTTACAGCCTGAATTCAAAATGGATGACACACAATACCCCATAACGACATTTTTAATGAATTATTTATTTTAATGTTTGTAAATGTTTTGAAAATACAGAAATCTCCTTCACATACGTATTCACACCCCTTTGCTATGACACTCACACCCATTTCCTTTGACCATCCTTGAGATGTCACTGCAACTTCATTGGAGTCCAACCTGTGGACAATTCATTTGTTTGGACATGATTTAGAAAGATCCATGCCTGTCTATATAAGTGTTCCGACAGTTAACAGTGCAGAAACTATAACAAGAAACTGTCTGTAGATCTCTGAGTAAGAATTAGAGACATAGCCGGTATTTGGGGATAAAACAATTATCTAGAGTGCTAAACGTTTCCAAGAGCGCAGTGGTCTCCATTATTGTGAAATGGAAACAATATGGAACTACCCAGACTGCCTAGCCATCTGCCCAAACTGAGCATCCAGGCATGAAGGACCTTGGTCAGGGAGGTGACCAAGAAACCAATGAACACATTGACAGAACTACAGAGTTCCTTGGCCGAGATGGGAGAACCTGGCAGAAGGACAACAGTCTCTACAGGACTTCACCAATCTGGGCTTCATGGGATTGGCCAGACAGAAGCCGTGACAGAGTTCCTTGGCCGAGATGGGAGAACCTGGCAGAAGGACAACAGTCTCTACAGGACTTCACCACTCTGGGCTTCATGGGATTGGCCAGACAGAAGACACTCCTGACAAAAAGGCACATGACAACACGACTAGAGTTTGCAAAAAAGGCACCTGAAAGACAGAGCATAAGGCAAAAGATTCTGTGGTCTGATGAGATACAAATGTAACTCTTTGGCTTGAATGCGGAGCACTATGTCTGGCGAAAACCACGCACAGCTCATTAAATACAGGCAACTCCTTGATGAAAACCTGCTTCAGAGTGCAAACGAACTTAGACTGGGGGCGAAGATTTACGTTTCGACAGGGACAATGACCCCAAGCATACAGCCAAAGCAACGCTGGACAGGCTTCAGAACAAAGATGTGAAAGTCCTTGAGTGGCCCTGCCAAAGCTGGAGAAAATCTCCAAGGAAGTGTGGGAGAAAATCCCCAAATCCAGAGGTGCACAAGCTGATACAGACAAGCCCAAGATGACTCAATGTTTTAATCGCTGCCTAAGGAGCTTCTACAACCTATTGACTCAGGGTGTGATTGGCACAATTTTCTAAAAACAGGTTTTCACTTTGTCATTATGAGGCATTGTGGGGCATTGATGGGTGAGAGAGAAAACAAATCTTTTGAATCCGTTTTGAATTCAGGCTGTAGCACCATGTGGAATGAGTCAAGTGGTATGAATACTTTCTGAAGGCTCTTATGTTTTTTAAGTTATTTGAAAGATTATTGCCCGTCTGTGATTGGCTACCTACACGCGGGGCGGGGCGGGCGGGGCAGGGCAGGGCGGGGCGGGGCGTTAGTCATTTTCTTTTTATCGGGACAGGAAGTTTCTGGGGTTATAAGAACTGTTGCAGGATTTGGACAGAGAAAAAAGAGACAGGGCAGGAATGGATTTTCACTCCTGTGTCAACCTCTACAATAATGCTACTCCCTCCCCTCGAAAATATACAAAGCCATTCATTGGTAATTACTGTGTTGTTACATTGAACCATGCAATTTCTTAGCAACTAACATTTTCTGGTTTAAAACGTTTCCTGTTGAAATTCCCTAATAAACCTGACTCTGGTTAGCAGCGGTGGTCTAAAAAGGGACATTCTCTATTGAACATGCGTTTCTGTACAGTTCCTAGGCTTAATCTGTGGTGGCAGGGTAGGCAGGGTAGGCAGGGTAGGCAGGGTAGGCAGGGTAGCCTAGTTGTTAGAGCGTTAGACTAGTAACCGAAAGGTTGCAAGTTCTGCCCCTGAACAGGCAGTTAACCCACTGTTCCTAGGCCGTCATTGAAAATAAGAATTTGTTCTTAACTGACCTTTCCCTAGTTAAATAAAAAATCTGTGTCTTGGAAACCGTTCCTAAAGTGTTTTTACCCTCTATGGGGTGTGGTGGGCAGACGATGAGAGTCTGCTGGAAGGGCTCAGTCTGGCAGGCCAGGCCGTTGGGTCGTGCCTGCAGGGGAACACTCTGCTGGGCCAGACCAGGGATGTTGATGGTGGCCTGCTGGTAGAGGGCTGGCTGGTAGTTCAGGATAGGAACAGCTCCCCCTGCTGACGGCACCTGGTTGTACAGCAGTTAGAATACTGGTCACAGTTAGTTAGTTCATAGTGATGAATACAATTCTGTTCTGTTTAAAGGGAAATTCCATTTAAATGTATTCAGTGATTACAACATATTGTTTTGTATCATTTTATGATGTCATGTCGTCTATTGACAGTTTAGAGGAGAGCAAAATGGGAAACTCCTACTAAACTCCATTACGTACATGAGCAGGAATCCTGAACATGACTCATCAAAAAATATGGACAGTCATTTTCAGCAACCTATATAACAAGTTTGTAGTTCTCTGATCTCATTGGTTGGAACTGGAACTGCCAAAGACATTTTCATACTCAATCAAACGTCCACTGTATGACGTTGCTGAAAGTATACAGTGGTCTTAACTTGTGTGTGTGTGTGTGTGTGTGTGTGTGTGTGTGTGTGTGTGTGCATCTGGCTGAGCTGGTTGCTGAAGGTGACAGTGTGTGTGTGTGTGTGTGGCTGAGATGGTGATTGCTGAAGGTAACAGTGTGTGTGTGTGTGTCTGGCTGAGCTGGTTGCTGAAGGTATAAGTGTGTGTGTGTGTCTGGCTGAGATGGTTGCTGAAGGTAACAGTGTGTGTGTGTGTGTCTGGCTGAGCTGGTTGCTGAAGGTAACAGTGTGTGTGTGTGTGGCTGAGCTGGTTGCTGAAGGTAACAGTGTGTGTGTGTGTGTGTCTGGCTGAGCTGGTTGCTGAAGGTAACAGTGTGTGTGTGTGTGTCTGGCTGAGCTGGTTGCTGAAGGTAACAGTGTGTGTGTGTGTGTGTCTGGCTGAGCTGGTTGCTGAAGGTAACAGTTGTGTGTGTGTGTGTCTGGCTGAGCTGGTTGCTGAAGGTAACAGTGTGTGTGTGTGTGTCTGGCTGAGCTGGTTGCTGAAGGTAACAGTGTGTGTGTGTGTGTCTGGCTGAGCTGGTTGCTGAAGGTAACAGTGTGTGTGTGTGTCTGGCTGAGCTGGTTGCTGAAGGTAACAGTGTGTGTGTGTGTCTGGCTGAGCTGGTTGCTGAAGGTAACAGTGTGTGTGTGTGTCTGGCTGAGCTGGTTGCTGAAGGTAACAGTGTGTGTGTGTCTGGCTGAGCTGGTTGCTGAAGGTAACAGTGTGTGTGTGTGTCTGGCTGAGCTGGTTGCTGAAGGTAACAGTGTGTGTGTGTGTGTCTGGCTGAGCTGGTTGCTGAAGGTAACAGTGTGTGTGTGTGTCTGGCTGAGCTGGTTGCTGAAGGTAACAGTGTGTGTGTGTGTCTGGCTGAGCTGGTTGCTGAAGGTAACAGTGTGTGTGTGTGTGTCTGGCTGAGCTGGTTGCTGAAGGTAACAGTGTGTGTGTGTGTCTGGCTGAGCTGGTTGCTGAAGGTAACAGTGTGTGTGTGTGTCTGGCTGAGCTGGTTGCTGAAGGTAACAGTGTGTGTGTGTGTCTGGCTGAGCTGGTTGCTGAAGGTAACAGTGTGTGTGTGTGTCTGGCTGAGCTGATTGCTGAAGGTAACAGTGTGTGTGTGTGTGTGTGTGTCTGGCTGAGCTGGTTGCTGAAGGTAACAGTGTGTGTGTGTCTGGCTGAGCTGGTTGCTGAAGGTAACAGTGTGTGTGTGTCTGGCTGAGCTGGTTGCTGAAGGTAACAGTGTGTGTGTGTGTCTGGCTGAGCTGGTTACTGAAGGTAACAGTGTGTGTGTGTCTGGCTGGCTGAAGGTAACTGGTTGCTGAAGGTAACAGTGTGTGTGTGTCTGGCTGAGATGGTTGCTGAAGGTAACAGTGTGTGTGTGTGTCTGGCTGAGATGGTTGCTGAAGGTAACAGTGTGTGTGTGTCTGGCTGAGCTGGTTGCTGAAGGTAACAGTGTGTGTGTGTCTGGCTGAGCTGGTTGCTGAAGGTAACAGTGTGTGTGTGTCTGGCTGAGCTGGTTGCTGAAGGTAACAGTGTGTGTGTGTCTGGCTGAGATGGTTGCTGAAGGTGTGTGTCTGGCTGAGATGGTTGCTGAAGGTAACAGTGTGTGTGTGTGTCTGGCTGAGCTGGTTGCTGAAGGTAACAGTGTGTGTGTGTCTGGCTGAGCTGGTTGCTGAAGGTAACAGTGTGTGTGTGTCTGGCTGAGCTGATTGCTGAAGGTAACAGTGTGTGTGTGTGTGTGTGTCTGGCTGAGATGGTTGCTGAAGGTAACAGTGTGTGTGTGTCTGGCTGAGCTGGTTGCTGAAGGTAACAGTGTGTGTGTGTCTGGCTGAGCTGGTTGCTGAAGGTAACAGTGTGTGTGTGTCTGGCTGAGGTTGCTGAAGGTAACAGTGTGTGTGTGTGTCTGGCTGAGCTGGTTGCTGAAGGTAACAGTGTGTGTGTGTCTGGCTGAGCTGGTTGCTGAAGGTAACAGTGTGTGTGTGTCTGGCTGAGATGGTTGCTGAAGGTAACAGTGTGTGTGTGTGTCTGGCTGAGCTGGTTGCTGAAGGTAACAGTGTGTGTGTGTCTGGCTGAGCTGGTTGCTGAAGGTAACAGTGTGTGTGTGTCTGGCTGAGCTGGTTGCTGAAGGTGACTGTGAGGTTGCCGGTGGCAGCACTAGGAAGAGTGTTGGTGGAGAAGAGAGTTTTGTTGTTGTTGTTGTTGTTGTCGAACGATGAGCTCCTACGTTTACAGAGCTCCATGTTCTGAAAGCAAGACTTCATACTGCAAAGGTGCGAGACAATCAAATCATTTAACCAATCAACCAATCAAATCATTTAACCAATCAACCAATTAAACAATTTAACCAATCAACCAATCAAACCATTTAACCAATCAACCAATTAAATCATTTAACCAATCAACCAATCTAATTATTTAATCAATCAACCAATCAAATCATTTAACCAATCAACCAATCAAATCTCAAAGTCAAATGTAATAACACCCCACCCTGAGACGCCCACAAGTACCTCCTTCCACACACAGTGACATGTGTACGTACTGAGAGCTGTGAGGGAAGTCCAGCAGGTGACTCATGGTGACGAAGGGGTGGGCGTGATCCTCTTGTCAGCGTCCAATCGGAGCATCCGCTTCAGCAAGTCGATGAACTCCCTCCTATCAGCTTTCTCCGCCAGCATGTCTGTCCCCTCCAGGTGAGACGAGAGGTTGACCTGCATCTGGAGGTGGAAGGAACAAGTGATGCAACAGGATGGAAGTGGTGAGGTTGAATGAAGGGTGAAGATATTGCTAAAGACACTGAGCTGAGGTCTGTTCGGTCTGCCACTTCGGGCCGGGTCTGCCACTTCGGGCAGTGTCTGCCACCTAGCCACCTGCCTACCTATCAGCACCATGTAGCCTACCTAGCAGCACCATGTAGCCTACCTAGCAGCACCATGTAGCCTACCTAGCAGCACCATGTAGCCTACCTAGCAGCACCATGTATCCTACCTACGTGTGCCATGTAGCCTACCTAGCATCACCATGTAGCCTACCTAGCAGCACCATGTAGCCTACCAAGCTGGAACATGTAGCCTACCTAGTAGCACCATGTAGCCTACCTAGCAGCACCATGTAGCCTACCTAGCAGCACCATGTAGCCTACCTACCTGCACCATGTAGTCTACCTAGCAGCACCATGTAGCCTACCTAGCAGCGCCATGTAGCCTACCAAGCTGGAACATGTAGCCTACCTAGTAGCACCATGTAGCCTACTTAGCAGCACCATGTAGCCTACTTAGCAGCACCATGTAGCCTACCTAGCAGCACCATGTAGCCTACCTAGCAGCACCATGTAGCCTACCAAGCTGGAACATGTAGCCTACCTATCAGCACCATGTAGCCTACCTATCAGCACCATGTAGCCTACCTAGCAGCACCATGTATCCTACCATGTAGCCTACCTAGTAGCACCATGTAGCCTACCTAGCAACACCATGTAGCCTACCAAGCTGGAACATGTAGCCTACCTATCAGCACCATGTAGCCTACCTATCAGCACCATGTAGCCTACCTAGCAGCACCATGTATCCTACCTACGTGCGCCATGTAGCCTACCTAGCATCACCACGTAGCCTACCTAGCAGCACCATGTAGCCTACCTAGCAGCACCATGTAGCCTACCTATCAGCACCATGTAGCCTACCTACCTGCACCATGTAGCCTACCTCCCTGCACCATGTAGCCTACCTCCCTGCACCATGTAGCCTTCCTACCTGCACAATGTAGCCTACCTACCTGCACCGTGTAGCCTACCTAGCAGCACCGTGTAGCCTACCTACCTGCACCATGTAGCCTACCTAGCAGCACCATGTAGCCTACCTACCTGCACCATGTACCCTTCCTACCTGCACCTTGTAGCCTTCCTGCCTGCACCATGTAGCCTACCTCCCTGCACCATGTAGCCTTCCTACCTGCACCATGTAGCCTTCCTACCTGCACCATGTAGGCTACCTACCTGCACCATGTAGCCTACCTAGCAGCACCGTGTAGCCTACCTACCTGCACCGTGTAGCCTACCTACCTGCACCGTGTAGCCTACCTAGCAGCACCATGTAGCCTACCTACCTGCACCATGTAGCCTACCTCCCTGCACCATGTAGCCTTCCTACCTGCACCATGTAGCCTACCTACCTGCACCATGTAGCCTACCTCCCTGCACCATGTAGCCTTCCTACCTGCACCATGTAGCCTACCTACCTGCACCATGTAGCCTTCCTACCTGCACCATGTAGCCTACCTCCCTGCACCATGTAGCCTTCCTACCTGCACCATGTAGCCTACCTCCCTGCACCATGTAGCCTTCCTACCTGCACCATGTAGCCTACCTAGCAGCACCATGTATCCTACCTCCCTGCACCATGTAGCCTACCTCCCTGCACCATGTAGCCTACCTACCTGCATCATGTAGCCTACCTAGCAGCACCATGTATCCTACCTCCCTGCACCATGTAGCCTACCTCCCTGCACCATGTAGCCTTCCTACCTGCACCATGTAGCCTACCTAGCAGCACCATGTAGCCTACCTAGCAGCACCATGTATCCTACCAACCTGCACCGTGTAGCCTACCTACCTGCACCATGTAGCCTACCTAGCAGCACCATGTATTCTACCAACCAGCACCATGTAGCCTACCTACCTGCACCATGTATTCTACCAACCAGCACCATGTAGCCTACCTCCCTGCACCATGTCGTCCAGACAGTTGAAGATGTATTTCCTGGCCTCGTGCTCTGATGGAGTCTATTAAACACAGAAATGATTTTTGTTACACTCCTCATATTCACAAGGCTCAATTTGTACCTTTATTAAACTTTATTTAACCTTTACTAAACTTTGCAAGTCAGTTAAGAACAAATTCTTATTGGTTAGGTTTATGCCTAACCAATTACTAGATTGTTGCAGCAGAGCAGTGAGGAGGGGTGTAATACCTTGATTCTCCAATGGGGGTAGCTGGAGTCAGGTCCTCTCTTAAAGAAGCGGCTTGTCTTGGTGCCGGCACTCAGCAGGTACTCTGCAGGCAGGCCCTGGGTGTGGGAGATGTACCGGATCTAGTGGAGGAGGAAAGGAAGCAAGGAAGGAATTACACAATAGACTATCAACAGTTTGATATGGCTTGGTATATTACCATCATAACAGTTGAGGATGAAATAACAATGTGTTTGTTTGTGTGTCTGTAGCAGTACTAACCTGGTCGTACTCTGATGCACCGGGATAGAGGGGCCAGCCCAGGAACAGCTCAGCTATAACACAGCCCAGAGACCACATGTCTATAGCCTCGCAGAACGGCAAGCCCAGGATAATCTCTAGAGCCCTGAGGAAGAAAACATAGAACTCATTATACCAAGACTGTAGTGGAATAACCACCTGGACTCATTATACCAAGACTGTAGTGGAATAACCACCTGGACTCATTATACCAAGACTGTAGTGGAATAACCACCTGGACTCATTATACCAAGACTGTAGTGGAATAAACACCTGGACTCATTATACCAAGACTGTAGTGGAATAAACACCTGGACTCATTATACCAAGACTGTAGTGGAATAACCACCTGGACTCATTATACCAAGACTGTAGTGGAATAAACACCTGGACTCATTATACCAAGACTGTAGTGGAATAACCACCTGGACTCATTATACCAAGACTGTAGTGGAATAACCACCTGGACTCATTATACCAAGACTGTAGTGGAATAACCACCTGGACTCATTATACCAAGACTGTAGTGGAATAACCACCTGGACTCATTATACCAAGACTGTAGTGGAATAACCACCTGGACTCATTATACCAAGACTGTAGTGGAATAACCACCTGGACTCATTATACCAAGACTGTAGTGGAATAACCACCTGGACTCATTATACCAAGACTGTAGTGGAATAACCACCTGGACTCATTATACCAAGACTGTAGTGGAATAACCAAGACTGTAGTGGAATAACTGGACTCATTATACCAAGACTGTTGTGGAATAACCACCTGGACTCATTATACCAAGACTGTTGTGGAATAACCACCTGGACTCATTATACCAAGACTGTTGTGGAATAACCACCTGGACTCATTATACCAAGACTGTAGTGGAATAACCACCTGGACTCATTATACCAAGACTGTAGTGGAATAAACACCTGGATCATTTACAAGTCTCAGATTCTCAAAACCACCTTGGATAATTTACTTTTTATATGTGATTCACCTGTATAAACACCAAGACTGTCAGTCAAAATGTTAGCTTTACCTGGACCATAATGTCAGATATACCTGTACCATAATGTAGATATACCTGTACCATAATGTAGATATACCTGTACCATAATGTAGATATACCTGTAATACGAGCGTCTGCTAAATGACTTAAATGTAAATGTAAATGTAAAACACTGTACCATAATGTAGATATATCTGTACCATAATGTCAGATATACCTGTACCATAATGTAGATATACCTGTACCATAATGTAGATATACCTGTACCATAATGTAGATATACCTGTACCATAATGTAGATATACCTGTAATACCTGTACCATAATGTAGATATACCTGTAATACCTGTACCATAATGTAGATATACCTGTACCATAATGTCAGATATACCTGTACCATAATGTAGATATACCTGTACCATAATGTAGATATACCTGTACCATAATGTAGATATACCTGTAATACCTGTACCATAATGTAGATATACCTGTACCATAATGTAGATATACCTGTACCATAATGTAGATATACCTGTAATACCTGTACCATAATGTAGATATACCTGTAATACCTGTATAATGTAGATATACCTGTACCATAATGTAGATGTACCTGTACCATAATGTAGATATACCTGTACCATAATGTAGATATACCTGTAATACCTGTACCATAATGTAGATATACCTGTACCATAATGTAGATGTACCTGTACCATAATGTAGATATACCTGTACCATAATGTAGATATACCTGTAATACCTGTACCATAATGTAGATATAGCTGTACCATAATGTAGATATACCTGTAATACCTGTACCATAATGTAGATATACCTGTAATACCTGTACCATAATGTAGATGTACCTGTACCATAGGATAATTAGGTTACAGTTAGGAAAATGGTTAATAACTTGGCTAGGGTTAGCTAAAGTGCCCACACAAAAGGCAAATGATACCTATTATATTGACAAGAACCGCTCTAGTAAGGAACCGATGGACCATTCTGGCCAATGAGAGGGCAGATAGTGTGTGAACGAGAGGCACAACTAAAATCCTTTACTCAAAGTTGTCGAATGCCACGTTGTATGCCTGTCATCCATCCATCCATCCATCTGTCCATGCCCTTTCGTCATCCATCCATCCATCCATCCATCCATCCATCCATCCATAACTTGTCCATGCTTTCGTCATCCATCCATCCATCCATCCATCCATCCATCTGTCCATGCCCTTTCGTCATCCATCCATCCATCCATCCATCCATCCATCTGTCCATGCCCTTTCGTCATCCATCCATCCATCCATCCATCCATCCATCCATCTGTCCATGCCCTTTCGTCATCCATCCATCCATCCATCCATCCATCCATCCATCCATCCATCCATCTGTCCATGCCCTTTCGTCATCCATCCATCCATCCATCCATCCATCCATCCATCCATCTGTCCATGCCCTTTCGTCATCCATCCATCCATCCATCTATCCATCCATCCATCTGTCCATGCCCTTTCGTCAACACATTACAGCCTAAACATTATGAAACAGCTATTCGATCAAATAAGCCTCAAATTATTCGACACTCTCTCATAGACCTCCGTACAAAAACAAGGTTTTGGGTTGAGTAAATCCTCTACCTTCGCCTCTTCCTCTCTGCCAAAATCAGCTGCTAAACTCTGTAAGGTAAATATAGGAAGAGCTCGTGCACCGATGGGTGGATTGGATTATGCTAAACCGCGGGTCACTGGTCTATGGCCCGTGACGTGAAATGGTTTAAAATGGTAAGGGAAGAGCTCATCAACAGTAATCTGCCAGGTCAGTTGTCATTTGTCAACAATGGTAGTGTAAAGTACTTGAACTGTGCCTCTTATCTAGAAGAGATAATGCTTCCATTCAACTGATTCTGTACATAAACACTACAATAACCAGGCACGTACACAGAGAGGGTTCTACACAGAGAGGGTTCTACAAGTACACAGAGAGGGTTCTACAAGTACACAGAGAGGGTTCTACAAGTACACAGAGAGGGTTCTACAAGTACAACAGAGAGGGTTCTACAAGTCCACAGAGAGGGTTCTACAAGTCCACAGAGAGGATCTACAAGTCCACAGAGAGGGTTCTACAAGTCCACAGAGAGGGTTCTACAAGTCCACAGAGAGGGTTCTACAAGTCCACAGAGAGGGTTCTACAAGTCCACAGAGAGGGTTCTACAAGTCCACAGAGAGGGTTCTACAAGTCCACAGAGAGGGTTCTACAAGTCCACAGAGAGGGTTCTACAAGTACACAGAGAGGGTTCTACAAGTACACAGAGAGGGTTCTACAAGTCCACAGAGAGGATCTACAAGTCCACAGAGAGGATCTACAAGTCCACAGAGAGGATCTACAAGTACACAGAGAGGGTTCTACAAGTACACAGAGAGGGTTCTACAAGTACACAGAGAGGGTTCTACAAGTACACAGAGAGGGTTCTACAAGTACACAGAGAGGGTTCTACAAGTCCACAGAGAGGATCTACAAGTCCACAGAGAGGATCTACAAGTCCACAGAGAGGATCTACAAGTCCACAGAGAGGGTTCTACAAGTCCACAGAGAGGGTTCTACAAGTCCACAGAGAGGGTTCTACAAGTACACAGAGAGGGTTCTACAAGTACACAGAGAGGGTTCTACAAGTCAACAGAGAGGGTTCTACAAGTACACAGAGAGGGTTCTACAAGTACACAGAGAGGGTTCTACAAGTCAACAGAGAGGGTTCTACAAGTCCACAGAGAGGGTTCTACATGTCCACAGAGAGGGTTCTACAAGTCCACAGAGAGGGTTCTATTAAAGCGTTCCACAAGGATCCTTGCCCACGTTCATGCCGATGCTTCCCAAAGTTGTGTCCAGTTGGCTGGATGTCCTTTGGCTGGTGATGGACCATTCATGATACACACGGGAAACTGTTGAGCGTGAAAAATCCGGTGGCATTGCAGTTCTTGACCCAAACTGGTGCGCCTGGCACCTACTACCATATCCCGTTCAAAGGCACTTAAATCTTTGGTCTTCTGAATGGCACAGGTATACAATCCATGTCTCAATTTTCTCAATGCTTAAAAATCCTTCTTTAACCCGTCTCCTCCCCTTCATCTACACTGATTGACATCAATAAGGGATCATAGCTTTGAATTTTGTCTCCTCCCCCAAAGCTTAAAATAGGAGCACACACACTCTTCTCTCTCACACACAAAGTTTTGTCGTAGGATAGTTGGTCGCTGTGCTGAAAATCTTCTTCATGGCTTATCAGAAAAACCTGTCAGCCTGTTGATTTAAGATACGTTATCACATTAGATATGTTTACATAGTGCCAGTGATGAAGTCACTGAGTCTAATTTAACATCTTAATGTCTTGTGCAGGTTCCTGACCTACGCTCCTAAGCACAGATCTAGGATCAGCTCATCCTCATCAAGTCCAAACCTGGACCTTAATAAACCACAAGGGGAACACTGACCTCAGACCAGCGTTTAAACCCCACGTCTTCCTGCCAAGACACTGACACTCCGTCCAGAATTTATCTGCGCTCCAGCCGTCCATCCATCCATCCATCCGTCCCTCCATCCGTCCATCCATCCATCCATCCATCCATCCATCCGTCCATCCATCCATCCATCCATCCATCCATCCATCCGTCCATTCAGCCATCCATCCAGCCATCCATCCATCTATCCATCCATCCGTCCATCCACCCATCCATCCATCCATCCATCCATCCATCCACCCATCCATCCATCTACCCATCCATCCGTCCATCCACCCATCCATCCATCCATCCATCCGTCCATCCACCCATCCATCCGTCCATTCAGCCATCCATCCATCCAGCCATCCATCCATCCAGCCATCCATCCATCCATCCATCCATCCATCCATCCATCCATCCGTCCATCCATCCATCCATCCATCCATCCAGCCAGCCATCCATCCATCCATCCATCCATCCATCCATCCATCCATCCATCCATCCATCCATCCATCCATCCATCCATCCATCCGTCCATTCAGCCATCCATCCATCCAGCCATCCATCCATCCATCCATCCATCCATCCATCCATCCATCCATCCACACCCCAGCCAGCCAGCCATGGGTCTGATGAGTGAGGACATGAAGTGCTGTGTCTGCCTCCAGCTCTACTCTCGCAGGGAGAAGATCCCTCGGATGCTCCACTGTAAGCACACATTCTGTGGGCTGTGCTTGCAGGCGATGTCCAGGCTCCAAAGCGGCCTACTGACAGTCTGCTGCCCCCTGTGCCGTTGGATCACCTGCACCGAGCCCAGCCTCACCCTGCCGGGGTCGCTGTGGGTTAACACTGAGATCTGGGACCAGATACTAGACAGACAACAGGAAGAGAAGGAGGAGGAAGAGGAGGAAGAGTGGAAGGGAGCTCACAGACAGACACAGCCCACTACACAGTACACATGGTGAGTACCCCAGGCAAATGTGGATGGATTGATAGACTGATTTAGAAACTAGGAGAAACCTGGAGAAACCTTCCTCTGTTCTCTGATCTTCCTCTCATTTTGTTCTGTCTCTTTTCTGCTCTCTCTGCTATCACTCTCTACTCTCACTCTCTGCTATCACTCTCTACTATCACTCTCTCTATCACTCTCTCTTTTGCTGCGCTCTCTCTTCTCTCTCTCTCTCCCTCTCCTCTCTCTCTCTCTCTCTCTCTCTCTCTCTCTCTCTCTCTCTCTCTCTCCCTCTCTCTCTCTCTCTCCCTCTCTCGCTCTCTCTCTCTTCTGTTTATTTCCCCCCTCTCTCATGTCCTCTAGTTCTCCATCAAGGCATTGTGGCCTGAGGCTCAAACTACAGAATTTCCTGAGGAGGATGAAGCACAATGTACTGTAAACCGAGAAGACGAAGAGCAGAGAAAGAAGACTGGATTTTCCCATCTCAGAGCAGGAGATACTCATTGAGTAATGAAGCTAATTCATAAAACAGGACCCACCGGTGATTTTCCATAATGAAGCAAGATTGAACCAATTATTCATATGCTTTGTGTTTGATTGACTTTGGGTATGTGTAATGTTCTCAGTCAACTTACCTGGTAAAATAAGGGTTAAATTATAGTATTAATCATAAAGGATGGATAGGTGGAGGAAATAAAAATAAGATATTAAATGGATTGAGGAAGAAAGAAAGAATAAGGAAGTTATGAATAGATGGACAGACAGACAGACAGACAGACAGACAGACAGACAGACAGACAGATAGATAGATAGATAGATAGATAGATAGATAGATAGATAGATAGATAGATAGATAGATAGATAGATAGATAGATAGATAACCTTTCGGCCACCCCATTGTATTGGTCACTCGGCTGTCTTGAAACCATGAAAAGCTCTTCAAACAGACAAATAGACAGTTTCAGAAATGGCACCTATTTCTTATATAGTATACTACTTAGACCAGGGCCCGGCTAGTACAGTATATAGTATACTACTTAGACCAGGGCCCGGCTAGTACAGTATATAGTATACTACTTAGACCAGGGCCGTGCTCCATCCACCCTGTTATCTAATCTAACCCCCATACATACCATTCCTTATATAGTATACTACTTTTGTCAGGGCCGTGCTCCATCCACCCTGTTATCTAATCTAACCCCCATACATACCATTCCTTATATAGTATACTACTTTTGTCAGGGCCGTGCTCCATCCACTCTGTTATCTAATCTAACCCCCATACATACCATTCCTTATATAGTATACTACTTTTGATCAGGGCCGTGCTCCATCCACCCTGTTATCTAATCTAACCCCCATACATACCATTCCTTATATAGTATACTACTTTTGTCAGGGCCGTGCTCCATCCACTCTGTTATCTAATCTAAATCTAACCCCATACATACCATTCCTTATATAGTATACTACTTAGACCAGGGCCGTGCTCCATCCACCCTGTTATCTAATCTAACCCCCATACATACCATTCCTTATATAGTATACTACTTTTGTCAGGGCCGTGCTCCATCCACCCTGTTATCTAATCTAACCCCCATACATACCATTCCTTATATAGTATACTACTTAGATCAGGGCCGTGCTCCATCCACCCTGTTATCTAATCTAACCCCCATACATACAGTACATCAGAATGTTGTAGTTGGTCTTTCTCTTTCTACATATCTTCCGTTAATGACTAACTATTGTTTTTTTCCTCTCTTAGTTGGAAAAGAGGAGGGAGCTGTTGGTTAACAAATAAATTACGCTTTTATGTGACAGTTTGTATGATGACTCATTCAATTACAGGAAAGTTTGCATACAAATGGTAGACCCAAAACACTGAGACACTAACCCTTAGGACATGCTGTCTGTTTGTCTCTGTCTGCCTACCTGTCTCTCTGTTTGTCTGTCTATCTGCCTTTATCTCTCTCTCTGTCTCTGCCTGTATCTGTCTCTGTCTGCCCTCTCTGTCTCTATCTGTCTCTGTCTATCTGCCTGTCTCTCTCTCTGTCTCTCTGCCTGTATCTGTCTCTGTCTGCCCGTCTCTCTGTCTCTGTCTATCTGTCTGTCTCTCTATCTCTGACTCTGTCTCTGCCTGTATCTGTCTCTGTCTATCTGCCTGTCTCTCTCTCTGTCTCTCTGCCTGTATCTGTCTCTGTCTGCCCGTCTCTCTGTCTCTGTCTATCTGCCTGTATTTCTGTCTCTGTCTGTCTGATTGTCTGTCTGTTTCTGTCACATTGAATGACGCTGTTGAGACGACGCCGGAACGTGGAGTAAAACATTGAATTATAAGATATAAGAGACGATACAGGAACAGAGTCAGAAACCAATTCAAAAGACAAAAAACAATGAATGCAGCAGCGGAGAACAGAGCTGGGGAACAGACAGATATAGGAGAGGAAATAACAGGTGATGAGTGAGTCCAGGGGAACAGAGCTGGGGAACAGACAGATATAGGAGAGGAAATAACAGGTGATGAGTGAGTCCAGGGGAACAGAGCTGGGGAACAGACAGATATAGGAGAGGAAATAACAGGTGATGAGTGAGTCCAGGGGAACAGAGCTGGGGAACAGACAGATATAGGAGAGGAAATAACAGGTGATGAGTGAGTCCAGGGGAACAGAGCTGAACAGACAGATATAGGAGAGGAAATAACAGGTGATGAGTGAGTCCAGGGGAACAGAGCTGGGGAACAGACAGATATAGGAGAGGAAATAACAGGTGATGAGTGAGTCCAGGGGAACAGAGCTGGGGAACAGACAGATATAGGGGAGGAAATAACAGGTGATGAGTGAGTCCAGGGGAACAGAGCTGGGGAACAGACAGATATAGGAGAGGTAAATCGAGTCCAGGTGAGTCCAATAACACTGATGCTGGTGACCAGGGAAGGCAGGTGTGATGCAGGGTAATCTGACGCCCTCAAGAAGGGAAGAGCGGGAGCAGACATGACAGTTTCTCTGTCTGTCTGTCTCTGTCTGCCTGTTCTGTCTGCCTGTTCTGTCTGCCTGCCTCTGTCAGCCTGTTCTGTCAGCCTGCCTCTGTCAGCCTGCTCTGTCAGCCTGCTCTGTCTGCCTGCCTCTGTCAGCCTGTTCTGTCTGCCTGTTCTGTCTGCCTGTTCTGTCTGCCTGTCTCTGCCTGCCTGTTCTGTCTGCCTGTTCTGTCTGCCTGTTCTGTCTGTCTGTCTCTGCCTGCCTGTCTCTGTCAGCCTGCCTGTCTCTGTCAGCCTGTCTCTGTCAGCCTGTTCTGTCTGTCTGTCTCTGTCTGCCTCTGTCTGCCTGTCTCTGCCTGCCTGTTCTGCTGTTCTGTCTCTGTCTGCCTGCCTGTCTCTGTCAGCCTGTCTCTGCCTGCCTGTTCTGTCTGTCTGTCTCTGCCTGCCTGTCTCTGCCTGCCTGTCTCTGTCTGCCTGTCTCTGTCTGCCTGTTCTGTCTGTCTGTCTCTGTCTGCCTGTTCTGTCTGCCTGTCTCTGCCTGCCTGTTCTGTCTGATTATGTCTGTCTGATTATGTCTGCCTGTTCTGTCTGCCTCTGTTCTGTCTGACTCTGTCTGACTCTGTCTGTCTGTCATTACAACGCTACTGACCCACTCAAACATTATTTTTATATAGAGAAATATGTACCTAGTAGACACTGTGGGTAGGTTGGTGAATTAGGACCATTAAACAGAGAAATATGGACCTAGTAGACACTGTGGGTAGGTTGGTGAATGAGGATAATTGTGTATATATACTAGTGGTATAATTAGGTTACCAATGTGATGGTGGTTAAGTGTACTATAAAACACTGAACTGGTTTACTGCTACATTCCTTGTCTCCAAATACCACGTCAAACTGCCTGTGTTTGGTGGATCTCATGTCTGTTTTATTTTGTGTACGTTTCCATACATGATGTGAGTTATTGAATTGGTCACGAGACTGTCTTGAAACCATGAAAAGCTCTTCAAATAGACAGACAGGTTGTGTCTGAAATGGCACCTATTCCTTATATAGTATACTACTTCAGACCAGGGCCCAACTAGTACAGTATATAGTATACTACTTCAGACCAGGGCCCAACTAGTACAGTATATAGTATACTACTTTAGACCAGGGCCCAACTAGTACAGTATATAGTATACTACTTTAGAACAGGGCCTGACTACTACAGTATATAGTATACTACTTTAGAACAGGGCCTGACTACTACAGTATATAGTATACTACTTTAGACCAGGGCCCAACTTGTACAGTATATAGTATACTAGTTTAGATCAGGGCCAGGCTCGTGCAGTATATAGTATACTACTTTAGACCAGGGCCCAACTTGTACAGTATATAGTATACTACTTTAGATCAGGGCCAGGCTCGTGCAGTATATAGTATACTTCTTTAGAACAGGGCCCGGCTACTACAGTATATAGTATACTACTTTAGACCAGGTGTCACGCCCTGGTCTTAGTATTTCGTGTTTTCTTTATTTATTTGGTCAGGCCAGGGTGTGACATGGGTGTTGGTATGTGTTGTGTTTCGTTTTGGGGTTTTTCATAGGTTTTGGGATTGTGGCTTAGTGGGGTTTGCTAGCAAAGTCTATGGCTGTCTGAAGTGGTTCTCAATCAGAGGCAGGTGTTTATCGTTGTCTCTGATTGGGAACCATATTTAGGCAGCCATATTCTTTGAGTGTGTCGTGGGTGATTGTCCTTGTTCCTGTCTCTGTGTTAGTTTGCACCAGTATAGGCTGTTTCGGTCTTCGTGTTACGTTTCTTGTTTTGTAGTGTTTGTGTTTAGTTGTTTTATTAAACATGAATCGAAATAGCCACGCCGCATTTTGGTCTGACTCTCCTTCACATAAAGAAAACCGTTACAGAATCACCCACCACAACAGGACCAAGCGGAGTGGTGAAGGGCAGCTGGAGCAACAGCAGCAGCAACAGAAGCAGCAGCAGCAGCAGTGGTAGAGGCTGCACTATTTGGATAAATGGACTTGGGAGGAGATCCTTGACGGAGAAGGACCCTGGGCACAGCCTGGAGAATATCGCCGCCCCAGAACTGGAGGCGACGAAAGCGGAGAGGCGCTGGTATGAGGAGGCAGCACGGCGACGCGGATGGAAGCCCGAGAGTCAGCCCCAAAAATGTCTTGGGAAGTGTGGCGAAGCCAGGTAGGAGACCTGCTCCAACTTCCTGTGCTTACCGGGGGGCGAGAGAGACCGGACAGGCACCGTGTTATGCAGTGGTGTGCACTGTGTCCCCAGTGCGGGTGCATAGCCCGGTGCGGTACATACCAGCTCCGCGTATTGGCCGGGCTAGAGTGAGCATCGAGCCAAGTGCCATGAAGCCGTCTCTACGCATCTGGTCCCCAGTGCGTCTCCTTGGGCCGGCTTACATGGCACCAGCCTTGAGCACGGTGTCCCCGGTTCAAGGCCCGGCAAGTACAGTATATAGTATACTACTATTGACCAGTGCCCAACTAGTGCAGTATATGGTATACTACTTTTGACCAAGCCCGGCAAGTACAGTATATAGTATACTACATTCGACCAGGGCCCAACTAGTACAGTGAATAGTATACTACTTTAAACCAAGGCCCAACTAGTACAGTATATAGTATACTACTTTTGACCAGGGCCCAACTAGTACAGTATATAGTATACAACTTTTGACCAGGGCCCGGCTGGTAAAGTATATAGTATCTACTTTAGACTGGGCCCCGGCTAGTGCAGCATATAATATACTACTTTAGACCAGGGCCAGACTACTACAGTATATAGTATACTACTTTCGACCAGGGCCCAACTAGTACAGTGAATAGTATACTACTTTTGACAAGGGCCTGACTACAGTATATAGTATACTACTTTAGATCAGGGACCAGCTAGTACAGTATATAGTATAATACTTTAGACCAGGACCCGGCTAGTACAGTATATAGTATACTACTTTAGATCAGGGCCCTGCAAGTGCAGTATATAGTACACTACTTTAGACCAGGGCCCGACTACTACAGTAGTAATATATGTGTCAGCTCAGGGGTTTGAACTTGCAACCTTCCGGTTACTAGTCCAACGCTCTAACCACTAGGCTACCCTGCCGCGACCAAGGCCCGGCAAGTACAGTATATAGTATACTACATTAAACCAGAGCCCAACTAGTACAGTGTATAGAATACTACTTTTTACCAAGGCCTGGCTAGGACAGTATATATTATACTACTATTGACCAGGGCCCAACTAGTACAGTAGACAGTATACTACTTTTGACCAGGGCCCGGCTAGTACAGTATATAGTATCTACTTTAGACCAAGGCCCGGGAAGTATAGTATACTACTTTAAACCAGTGCCCAACTAGTACAGTATATAGTATACTACTTTTTACCAAGGCCTGGCTAGGACAGTATACAGTATACTACTTTTGACCAGGGCCCAGCTAGTACAGCATATAATATACTACTTTAGACCAGTGCCGGCTAGTTCAGTATATAGTATACTACTTTAGACCAGGGCCCGGCTAGTACAGTATATAGAATATTACGTTAGACCAGGGCCCGGCTAGTACAGTATATGGTATACTATATTCGACCAGGGCCCAACTAATACAGTGAATAGTATACTACTTTAAACCAAGGCCCAACTAGTACAGTATATAGTATACTACTTTCAACCAGGGCCTGGCTAGTGCAGTATATAGTATACTACTTTAGACCAGGGCCCGACTACTACAGTATATAGTATACTACTTTAGACCAGGGCACGGGTAGTTCAGTATATAGTATACTACTTTTGACCAGGGCCTGACTACTACAGTATATAGAATACTACTTTAGACCAGGGCCCAGCTAGTACAGTCGCCTGTCCCTGGGTGTGTCCCAATTGGATCCCTATTCCATGTATTATCCACTACGACAAAGCTCTTTCAATCTCTTGTTCTGGCCCTTTAATGATAGGAATTCATTTGTGAGTTACACCCAGATTTCATGCTTATTTCACGTGAAATTGTATCATGGAAAATATTAACCTGCTTCGCAGGCGATTTGAAAGAACAAATGTTTGGTGGTTCTTTATACTTAGTGTTTGTTTGTGTGTGTCTGTTGTGCGTGCGTGGCACTTAGCTGACATGGTGAATAGACAAGCGTGTTTCACCTGGAATTTCCAGTTGAACAAAAAGTAGAGCCGTCATAAATTGTCAATTCAAAAACAACCCGGTGACTGTTTTCCAATTGACTGGTTAGGGGTTGTTTACAAGGTTTCCACTGAATTTGTGACTTGGTTTTATTAGAAACACGTGACTTTAAAACTAAAACAACACAGCAGCCTGAAACTCTCCTGATTGGTGTTTCATTCATCCATCACTTCATCAATGTTTATGGTAAAATAACTGGACAGCCCACTCACTCATTACCACCTGACATTTCCATGGAGTCCTGGGATCCATATACACTATAAAAAACCTCATTCACAATATACAGGAAAACAATATACTGTAAGATAAGTGAGTCATTAAAGGGTCATAGGAGAAGTTCAACAAAAACCAGGCACGTACACAGAGAGGGATCTACAAGTCCACAGAGAGGGATCTACAAGTCCACAGAGAGGGATCTACAAGTCCACAGAGAGGGATCTACAAGTCCACAGAGAGGGATCTACAAGTCCACAGAGAGGGTTGTACAAGTGCTTCCCCCTCTCTAGTGAAAATTCCCCTACAAATATTGATCCGTCATAAACTGGACTTAGACTGAGTGTACAAATGGTGTTCCTAATGTTTGGTACACTCAGTGTATGTCAAGGAAAGAGCATGTGTTCTTAATGTTTTGTACACTCAGTGTTCGTGCCCTTTGTAGACATGAACACCTGCCCTGAAAATGTTATTACACGCCCCTGGCAATTCTCCTGAAGTGTCCTACTATGCTATAGAAGTGACCTAGAAGTGTTTAACTCGTTCCATGGAACTTTCCTTCCTCACCTGAGAGTTGAGGTGAGAGACCGCCCTTTCTGGGAAAATAACTACATTTTGTCTCCTCCCCCAAAGCTTAAAATAGGAGCACACACACTCTTCTCTCTCACACACAAAGTTTTGTCATAGGATAGTTGGTCGCTGTGCTGAAAATCTTCTAGAATCTGTAAGTAAAATATTGTCTCTCATTGATAATGATAAAAGTGAAAAGCTTTGTGTATATCTGATAACTATGGATGTTATAAATGTGTGTGATATTTTTCAAGATATTTTTTTCTTCATGGCTTATCAGAAAAACCTGACAGCCTGGTGATTTAAGATACGTTATCACATTAGTTATGTTTACATAGTGCCAGTGATGAAGTCACTGAGTCTAATTTAACATCTTAATGTCTTGTGCAGGTTCCTGACCTACGCTCCTAAGCACAGATCTAGGATCAGCTCATCCTCATCAAGTCCAAACCAGGACATTAACAAACCACAAGGGGAACACTGACCTCAGACCAGCGTTTAAACCCCACGTCTTCCTGCCAAGACACTGACACTCTGTCCAGAATTCCTCTGCTCTCCAGCCATCCATCCATCCATCCAGCCATCCATCCATCCAGCCATCCATCCATCCATCCACACCCCAGCCAGCCAGCCATGGGTCTGATGAGTGAGGACATGGAGTGCTGTGTCTGCCTCCAGCTCTACTCTCGCAGGGAGAAGATCCCTCGGATGCTCCACTGTAAGCACACATTCTGTGGGTTGTGCTTGCAGGCGATGTCCAGGCTCCAAAGCGGCCTACTGACAGTCTGCTGCCCCCTGTGCCGTTGGATCACCTGCACCGAGCCCAGCCTCACCCTGCCGGGGTCGCTGTGGGTTAACACTGAGATCTGGGACCAGATACTAGACAGACAACAGGAAGAGGAGGAGGAGGAAGAGGAAGAAGAGTGGAAAGGAGCTAACAGACAGACACAGACCACTACACAGTACACATGGTGAGTACCCCAGGCAAAGGTGGATGGATTGATAGACTGATTTAGAAACTAGGAGAAACCTTCCTCTGTTCTCTGATCTTCCTAACATTTAGTTCTGTATCTTTTGGTCCCTCTTTCTCCTCTCTCTCTCTCTCTCTTACTCTCTCTCTCTCTCTCTTACTCTCTCTCTCTCTGTCTCTCTCTGTCTCTCTCTCTCTTCTGTTTATTTCACCCTTCTCTCATGTCCTCTAGTTCTCCATCAAGGCATTTTGGCCTGAGGCTCAAACTACAGAATTTCCTGAGGAGGATGAAGCACAATGTACTGTAAACCAAGAAGACGAAGAGCAGAGAAAGAAGACTGGATTTTCCTATTTCAGAGTAGGATATACTCATTGAGTAATGAAGCTAATTCATAAAATAGGACCAACAGGGGATGTTCCATAATGAAGCAAGATTGAATCAATTATTCATATGCTTTGTGTTTGATTGACTTTGGGTATGTGTAATGTTCTCAGTCAACTTACCTGGTAAAATAAGGGTTATATTATAGTATTAATCATAAAGGATGGATAGGTGGAGGAAATAAAAATAAGATAATAAATGGATTGAGGAATAAAGAAAGATAAAGGAAGTTATGAATAGACAGACAGACAGACAGATAGATAGATAGGTGAAGGTTAGAGACTGTGTGCTGTACAATGTGTGCTGTGTACAATACAATATGCTGTGAACAATGTTTAGATAGATATTTACATATTTATGCTTATTTATTTTCCCTTGTGTACTTTAACCATTTGTACATTGTTACAACACTGTACACTGTACACATATGTATAATATGACATTTGTAATGTCTTTATTGTTTTGAAACTTTTTATTGGTTATTTCACTTTTGTATATTATCTACTTCACTTGCTTTGGCAATGTTAACACATGTTTCCCCTGCCAATAAAGCCCCTTGAATTGGATAGATAGGTAGATAGATAGATAGATGGGTGTAGGTTAGAGACTGTGTGCTGTACAATGTGTGCTGTGTACAATACAATATGCTGTGAACAATGTTTATAATAGATGTTTAATGATTTGATAGAAGGTGTATTACTGCGTGAAGGAAGTGAAGGTTTAGTATTTATTATGACATCATTTTAGAACAGCTTCAATGTTGCAGATTGTTTCTTTTATCAATGTAATTGTCTGCATCATTTCCAGTCCCCCATCTGTTCTGTTTGAAGAGCAGGTTTTTTATACTGGAATTATATGTATTGGTTAATAAATACATCCACTTTAAAATAACCCTGTCTTAGAGTTGTGAAATTGCTTATTGTTACCATTACATTAGGAGAGTAACTGTCTAATATCCACCTAGTTATGGACCCCAAATAGAGTTGGGGGTGTTAATACACTTCAGATTGTGTCTGAAATGGACCCTATTCATTATAGTATACTACTTTTGACCAGGGCCCAGCTAGTACAGTTATAGCATACTACATTTGACCAAGGCCAGGCAAGTACAGTATATAGTATACTACTATTGACCAGGGCCCAACTAGTAGAGCATATAGTATACTTCTTTTGACCAAGCCCGGCTAGTACAGTATATAGTATATTACTTTAGACCAGGGCACAACTAGTACATTATATAGTATACTACTTTTTACTAAGGCCCGGCTAGGACAGTATATAGTATACTACTATTCACCAGTGTCAGGATTTGGCCAGGGTTGTTCCGGGTTTTGGGCACTAGATGCCCCCATTGTGCTTTTTGACCTTATGTTTTTTCCTTGTTCCCCATTATTATTTGCACCTGTGCCTCGTTTCCCCTGATTGTATTTAAACCCTTAGTTTCCCTCAGTTCTGTGCTCTGTGTTTGTGTTAGCACCCAGCCCTAGTGTTCTGTGTATTCTTGTCGATTCCGGTGGATGCTCTTGTGGAATTCTGTTTTTGGTTTTTGAGTATCTCTTGAGGCTTTTTTGTGCTATTCCTACCACCTTTTGGATTTGCCATTTTTGTATTTAAGGACTTCTCCTTTTTACTTTATTAAATACACCGTCTTAAGTACTGCTGTGTCTGCCTCATCTTCTGGGTTCTGCTGACTATTCGTGGCTCAGTTGGTTAAGTGACTGTTTCTCACTCCGGAGACCCAGGTTCGTAACCGGGTCCTGACAACCAGGGCCCAACTAGTGCAGTATATAATATACTTCTTTTGACCAAGCCCGGCTAGTACAGTATATAGTATATTACTTTAGACCAGGGCACAACTAGTACATTATATAGTATACTACTTTTAACCAGGGCCCGGCTAGTACAGTATATAGTATACTACTTTAAACCAGGGCCCAACTAGTACAGTATATAGTATACTAGTTTAGACCAGGGCCCGACTACTACAGTATATAAAATATTACGTTAGACCAGGGCCCGGCTAGTACAGTATATAGAATACTACGTTAGACCTGGGCACGGCGAGTGCAGTATATAGTATTCTACTTTTGAACAGGGCTCAACTAGTACAGTATATATTATACTACTTTTTACTAGGGCCCGGGTAGTACAGTATATAGTATACTACTTTAAACCAGGGCCCAGCTAGTACAGTATATAGTATACTACTTTTGACAAGGGCCAAGCAAGTGCAGTATATTGTATACTACTTTTGACCAAGGCCCGGCTAATACATTATAGTATAGTACTTTGACGAGGGACCGGCTGGTACAGTATATAGTATTCTACTTTACACTAGGGCCCAACTAGTTTAGTATATAGTATACTACTTTTGACCAAGGCCCGGCAAGTACAGTATATAGTATACTACTTTTGACCAGGGCCCAACTAGTACAGTATATAGTATACTACTTTTGACCAAGGCCCGGCAAGTACAGTATATAGTATACTACTTTTGACCAAGGCCCGGCAAGTACAGTATATAGTATACTACTTTTTACCAAGGCCCGGCTAGGACAGTATATAGTATACTACTATTGACCAGGGCCCAACTATTGCAGTATATAGTATACTACTTTTGACCAAGCCCGGCTAGTACAGTATATAGTATATTACTTTAGAGCAGGTCCCGACTACTACAGTACATAGAATATTACGTTAGACCAGGGCCCGGCAAGTACAGTATATAGTATACTACTTTAGAACAGGGCCCGGCTTGTACAGTATATAGAATACTGCTTTAGACCTGTGCCCGGCTCGTACAGTATAGAGTGTACTACTTTTTACCAAGGCCCGGCAAGTACAGTATATAGTGTACTACTATTGACCAGGGCCCAACTAGTGCAGTATGTGGTATACTACTTTTGACCAAGCCCGGCTAGTACAGTATATAGTATACTACTTTAGACCAGGTCACAACTAGTACAGTATATAGTATACTACTTTAAACCAGGGCCCAACTAGTACAGTATATAGTATACTACTTTTGACCAGGGCCCGGCTAGTACAGTATGTAATATACTACTTTCGACCAGGGCCCAACTAGTACAGTGAATAGTTTACTACTTTAAACCAAGGCCCAACTAGTACAGTATATAGTATACTCCTTAAGACCAGGGCCCGGCAAGTTCAGTATACAGTATACTACTTTTGACAAGGGCCCGACTACTACAGTATATAGTATACTACTTTAGATCAGGGACCAGCTCGTACAGTATATAGTATACTACTTTCGACCGGGCCCGGCTAGTGCAGTATATAGTATACTACTTTAGACAAGGGCCCGACTGCTACAGTATATAGAATATTACGTTAGACCAGGGCCCGGCTAGTACAGTATAGAGTATAATACTTTTTACCAAGGCCTGGCAAGTACAGTATATAGTGTACTACTATTGACCAGGGCCCAACTAGTGCAGTATATAATATACTACTTTAGACCAGGGCCCGACTACTACAGTATATAGAATTCTACTTTAGACCAGGGCTTGGCTAGTACAGTATATAGTATACTACTTTAGACCAGGGCCCGGCTAGTACAGTATATAGTATACTACTTTAGACTAGGGCCCGGCTAGTACAGTATATAGACTACTACTTTAGACCAAGCCTGGCTAGTACAGTATATAGTATACTACTTTAGACCAGGGCCCAACTAGTACAGTATATAGTATATTACTTTAAACCAGGGCCCAACTAGTACAGTATATAGTACACAGCTTTTGACTAGGGCCCGGCTAGTACAGTATATAGTATACTACTTTAGACCAGGGCCCAACTAGTACAGTATATAGTATACTACTTTAGACCAGGGCCCAACTAGTACAGTATATAGTATACTACATTAGACCAGGGCCCAACTAGTACAGTATATAGTATACTACTTTAGACCAGGGCCCAACTAGTACAGTATATAGTATACTACTTTAGACCAGGGCCCAACTAGTACAGTATATAGTATACTACTTTAGACCAGGGCCCAACTAGTACAGTATATAGTATACTACTTTAGACCAGGGCCCGGCTAGTGCAGCATACTGTACAGGGATGCCATTTCAGACAGACGGCGATATGAATTGACACGTCTTGGGTTGTGTTCGTTGCCAGTCAGTCAACCGGTCAGTCAACCCATGATACAATCAGTTCAGTCCGTGAGTCTTCCTAACTGTGCTGAGGCAGGGATTTCGAGACCAATATGTTTAGATATCCAAAAGACTTAGCTAACTAGTATAGCTACAACTCAACAGTCTATACAGACCTTAATGAGGAGACAGCAGTCTATATAGGCTCGAATGAGGAGACAACAGTCTACATAAACCCTAATGAGGAGACAGCAGTCTATATAGGCTCGAATGAGGAGACAACAATCTATATAGGCCCTAGTGAGGAGACAACAGTCTATATAGGGTCTAATGAGGAGACAACAGTCTATATAGGCCCGAATGAGGAGACAACAGTCTATATCGGCCCTAAAGAGGAGACATAGTCTATAATAGACCATAATGAGGAGACAACCGTCTATATAGACCATAATGAGGAGACAACAGTCTATATAGACCCTAGTGAGGAGACAACAGTCTAAATAGACCCTTGTGAGGAGACAACAGTCTATATAGACCATAATGAGGAGACAACAGTCTATATAGACCCTAATGAGGAGACAACAGTCTTTATAGACCCTAGTGAGGAGACAACAGTCTATATAGACCCTTGTGAGGAGACAACAGTCTATATAGACCATAATGAGGAGACAACAGTCTATATAGACCCTAATGAGGAGACAACAGTCTATATAGACCCTAGTGAGGAGACAACAGTCTATATAGACCCTAGTGAGGAGACAACAGTCTATATAGACCCTAGTGAGGAGACAACAGTCTATATAGACCCTATATATAATCTTTGTGTTTAATATGTATATTTTACGGCTCCTATTTGGTTTGTTTTTCTTAATTTTTCTTGATAATTGTAGCCTTGAGGTGTCTTTCAGAGAAATAGGCAGCTCTATTGTCCCTGGGTGTGTCCCAATTGGATCCCTATTCTAAATGTAGTCCACTGCTTTTGAGCAGAGCCTTTGCCTTTAAAGCAGTGCACTATGTAGGGAATAGTGTTCCATTTGGGACAAAGTCCCTGTGTTCCAACTAGTACAGTATATAGTATACTACTTTAAACCAGGGCCCAACTAGTACAGTATATAGTATACTACTTTTGACCAGGGCCCGGCTAGTACAGTATGTAATATACTACTTTCGACCAGGGCCCAACTAGTACAGTGAATAGTTTACTACTTTAAACCAAGGCCCAACTAGTACAGTATATAGTATACTCCTTAAGACCAAGGCCCGGCAAGTTCAGTATACAGTATACTACTTTTGACAAGGGCCCGACTACTACAGTATATAGTATACCACTATGTAGGGAATAGTGTTCCATTTGGGACAAAGTCCCTGTGTTACCAAACAGGGCTGACGTTAGAGCTGGTTACCGTTCCTGGCTAACAGAATTACTCATCATTTACTGTCATTTAGCTCACGTTGCTTTAGTGTGCAGCTTACTCGTGACTCCAAAAAGCAGAAAAATAACCATTAGAAACTAGCAGAAGACTTCGACAAAGCTCTTTCAGTCTCTTGTTCTGGCCCTTTAATGATAGGAATTAATTTGTGAGTTACACCCAGATTTCTTGCTTATTTCACGTGAAATTGTATGTTTCTTTCATGGAATATATTAACCTGCTTCGCAGGCGATTTTAAAGAACAAATGTTTGGTGGTTCTTTATACTTAGTGTTTGTTTGTGTGTGTCTGTTGTGCGTGCGTGGCACTTAGCTGACATGGTGAATAGACAAGCGTGTTTCACCTGGAATTTCCAGTTGAACAAAAAGTAGAGCCGTCATAAATTGTCAATTCAAAAACAACCCGGTGACTGTTTTCTAATTGACTGGTTAGGGGGTTGTTTACAAGGTTTCCACTGAATTTGTGACTTGGTTTTATTAGAAACACGTGACTTTAAAACTAAAACAACACAGCAGCCTGAAACTCTCCTGATTGGTGTTTCATTCATCCATCACTTCATCAATGTTTATGGTAAAAAAACTGGACAGCCCACTCACTCATTACCACCTGACATTTCCATGGAGTCCTGGGATCCATATACACTATAAAAAACCTCATTCACAATATACAGATAAACAATATACTGTAAGATAAGTGAGTCATTAAAGGGTAATCGGAGAAGTTCAACAATAACCAGGCACGTACACAGAGAGGGGTCTACAAGTACACAGAGAGGGATCTACAAGTACACAGAGAGGGTTCTACAAGTACACAGAGAGGGTTCTACAAGTACACAGAGAGGATCTACAAGTCCACAGATGGGATCTACAAGTCCACAGATAGGATCTACAAGTCCACAGAGAGGGTTCTACAAGTCCACAGATAGGATCTACAAGTCCACAGAGAGGGTTCTACAAGTCCACAGAGAGGACCTACAAGTCCACAGAGAGGGCTCTACAAGTCCACAGAGAGGACCTACAAGTCCACAGAGAGGGTTCTACAAGTCCACAGAGAGGGTTCTACAAGTACACAGAGAGGGTTCTACAAGTCCACAGAGAGGACCTACATGTCCACAGAGAGGGTTCTACAAGTCCACAGAGAGGACCTACAAGTCCACAGAGAGGGTTCTACAAGTCCACAGAGAGGGTTCTACAAGTCCACAGAGAGGACCTACAAGTCCACAGAGAGGGTTCTACAAGTCCACAAAGAGGACTTACATGTCCACAGAGAGGGTTCTACAAGTCCACAGAGAGGACCTACAAGTCCACAGATAGGGACCTACAAGTCCACAGAGAGGGATCTACAAGTCCACAGAGAGGGATCTACAAGTCCACAGATAGGGATCTACAAGTCCACAGAGAGGGTTCTACAAGTACACAGAGAGGGATCTACAAGTCCACAGAGAGGGTTCTACAAGTCCACAGAGAGGGTTGTACAAGTCCACAGAGAGGGTTGTACAAGTGCTTCCACCTCTCTAGTGAAAATTCCCCACAAATATTGATCCGTCATAAACAGGACTTACACTGAGTGTACCAAACATTAGGAACACCATTTGTACACTCAGTCTATGTCAAGTAAAGAGCATGTGTTCTTAATGTTTTGTACACTCAGTGTACGTACAGACATGATCACCTGCCCTGAAAATTTTATTATTTTATTTTATTACACACATTTTATTCAGGCAATTCTCCTGAAGTGTCCTACTATGCTATAGAAGTGACCTAGAAGTGTTTAACTCGTTCCATGGAACTTTCCTAACTCACCTGAGAGTAGAGGAGGTGAGAGACCGCCCTTTCTGGGAAAATAACTACATTTTGTCTCCTCCCCAAAGCTTAAAATAGGAGCACACACACTCTTCTCTCTCACACACAAAGTTTTGTCGTAGGATAGTTGGTCGCTGTGCTGAAAATCTTCCAGAACCTGTAAGTAAAATATTGTCTCTCATTGATAATGATAAAAGTGAAAAGGTTTGTGTATATCTGATAACTATGGATGTTATAAATGTGTGTGATATTTTTCAAGATATTTTTTTCTTCATGGCTTATCAGAAAAACCTGACAGCCTGGTGATTTAAGATACGTTATCACATTAGATATGTTTACATAGTGCCAGTGATGAAGTCACTGAGTCTAATTTAATTTAACATCTTAATGTCTTGTGCAGGTTCCTGACCTACGCTCCTAAGCACAGATCTAGGATCAGCTCATCCTCATCAAGTCCAAACCAGGACATTAACAAACCACAAGGGGAACACTGACCTCAGACCAGCGTTTAAACCCCACGTCTTCCTGCCAAGACACTGACACTCCGTCCAGAATTCCTCTGCGCTCCAGCCGTCCATCCATCCATCCATCCATCCTTCCTTCCTTCCATCCATCCATCCATCCTTCCTTCCATCCATCCATCCATCCGTCCATCCACACCCCAGCCAGCCAGCCATGGGTCTGATGAGTGAGGACATGGAGTGCTGTGTCTGCCTCCAGCTCTACTCTCGCAGGGAGAAGATCCCTCGGATGCTCCACTGTAAGCACACATTCTGTGGGCTGTGCTTGCAGGCGATGTCCAGGCTCCAAAGCGGCCTACTGACAGTTTGCTGCCCCCTGTGCCGTTGGATCACCTGCACCGAGCCCAGCCTCACCCTGCCGGGGTCGCTGTGGGTTAACACTGAGATCTGGGACCAGATACTAGACAGACAACAGGAAGAGAAGGAGGAGGAAGAGGAGGAAGAGTGGAAGGGAGCTCACAGACAGACACAGCCCACTACACAGTACACATGGTGAGTACCCCAGGCAAAGGTGGATGGATTGATAGACTGATTTAGAAACTAGGAGAAACCTTCCTCTGTTCTCTGATCTTCCTAACATTTAGTTCTGTATCTTTTGGTCCTTCTTTCTCCTCTCTTCTCTCTCTCTCTCTCTCTTTCTCTCTCTCTCTCTCTCTTTCTCTCTCTTTCTCTCTCTTTCTCTCTCTTTCTCTCTCTCTTCTGTTTATTTCACCCTTCTCTCATGTCCTCTAGTTCTCCATCAAGGCATTGTGGCCTGAGGCTCAAACTACAGAATTTCCTGAGGAGGATGAAGCACAATGTATTGTAAACCGAGAAGACGAAGAGCAGAGAAAGAAGACTGGATTTTCCCATCTCAGAGCAGGAGATACTCATTGTGTAATGAAGCTAATTCATAAAACAGGACCAACAGGGGATGTTCCATAATGAAGCAAGATTGAATCAATTATTCATATGCTTTGTGTTTGATTGACTTTGGGTATGTGTAATGTTCTCAGTCAACTTACCTGGTAAAATAAGGGTTAAATTATAGTATTAATCATAAAGGATGGATAGGTGGAGGAAATAAAAAATAAGATAATAAATGGATTGAGGAATAAAGAAAGATAAAGGAAGTTATGAACAGACAGACAGACAGACAGACAGACAGACAGACAGACAGACAGACAGACAGACAGACAGACGGGTGAAGGTTAGAGACTGTGTGCTGTACAATGTGTGCTGTGTACAATACAATATGCTGTGAACAATGTTTAGATAGATATTTACATATTTACATATTTATGCTTATTTATTTTCCCATGACATTTGTAATGTCTTTATTGTTTTGAAACTTTTTATTGGTTATTTCACTTTTGTATATTATCTACTTCACTTGCTTTGGCAATGTTAACACATGTTTCCCCTGCCAATAAAGCCCCTTGAATTGAAAAGATAGATAGATAGGTAGATAGATAGATGGGTGTAGGTTAGAGACTGTGTGCTGTACAATGTGTGCTGTGTACAATACAATATGCTGTGAACAATGTTTATAATAGATGTTTAATGATTTGATAGAAGGTGTATTACTGCGTGAAGGAAGTGGAGGTTTAGTATTTATTATGACATCATTTTAGAACAGCTTCAATGTTGCAGGTTGTTTATTTTATCAATGTCATTGTCTGCATCATTTCCAGTCCCCCAAATCAGGGATGTTGGATTTGTTTATCCTCATTGGACATGTTTAATTCATCTGTTCTGTTTGAAGAGCAGGTTTTTTATACTGGAATTATATGTATTGGTTAATAAATACATCCACTTTAAAATAACCCTGTCTTAGAGTTGTGAAATTGCTTATTGTTACCATTACATTAGGAGAGTAACTGTCTAATATCCACCTAGTTATGGACCCCAAATAGAGTTGGGGGTGTTAATACACTTCAGATTGTGTCTGAAATGGACCCTATTCATTATAGTATACTACTTTTGACCAGGGCCCAGCTAGTACAGTTATAGCATACTACATTTGACCAAGGCCAGGCAAGTACAGTATATAGTATACTACTATTGACCAGGGCCCAACTAGTAGAGCATATAGTATACTTCTTTTGACCAAGCCCGGCTAGTACAGTATATAGTATATTACTTTAGACCAGGGCACAACTAGTACATTATATAGTATACTACTTTTTACCAAGGCCCGGCTAGGACAGTATATAGTATACTACTATTGACCAGGGCCCAACTAGTGCAGTATATAGTATACTTCTTTGACCAAGCCCGGCTAGGACAGTATATAGTATACTACTATTCACCAGTGTGAGCTGCTATGGATACCTACATTAAGGACGCTCTGGAAGCAGGCCTCATGCGTCCATCCACCTCCCCGGCGGGAGCAGGGTTTTTCTTTGTGGCCAAGAAAGACGGTGGATTACGTCCTTGCATCGACTACCGGGGACTCAATGCCATAACCGTCCGTAACCGTTACCCGCTACCCCTTATGGCCACAGCCTTCGAGCTGCTCCAGGAAGCAGTTGTTTTCACTAAGCTTGACCTGCGGAACGCATACCATCTTGTGCGGATCAGACCTGGTGACGAGTGGAAGACCGCTTTCAACACGCCTACTGGTCACTATGAATACTTGATGATGCCCTTCGGCCTGACCAAGGCCCCAGCGGTGTTCCAAGCGCTCATAAACAATGTGCTTAGGGATATGCTTAACATCTTTGTGTTCGTTTACTTGGATGACATCCTCATCTTTTCGAGCTCCCTTCAAGAACACACTAAGCATGTCAGACAAGTACGCCTCCTGGACAGCCATCTGTACGTTAAGCCGGAAAAATGTGAATTCCATTCATCCCGAGTACAATTCCTGGGATTTGTAGTGGAACCCGGTCGAGTCCAAATGGACCCCAGGAAGGTAGGGGCGGTAGCGGATTGGCCCACCCCCAAATCCGTTAAGGAAGTTCAGCGTTTCCTGGGCTTCACAAACTTCTACCGCAAGTTCATCAAGAACTTCAGCTTGGTGGCAGCCCCTCTCTCAGCTTTAACCAAGGGTGGCAATGCAAGGTTTTTGTGGGGAAGAGAAGCTGAGACGGCCTTCCAAGGACTCAAGCAGCGCGTTCTCTCTGCTCCCATCCTGATACTACCGACTACGGATGAACCATTTGTGGTGGAGGTAGACGCATCAGAGGTTGGTGTTGGAGCTGTCCTGTCTCAGAGGGGTGAAGACAAGAAGCTTCATCCGTGCGCTTTCTTCTCACACCGGCTTACCCCGACTGAGAGGAACTACGATGTGGGGATCGTGAACTCCTAGCGGTTAAGATGGCATTGAAGGAATGGAGACACTGGCTCGAGGGGCTTCTCACCCGTTTCAAGTGCTTACGGACCACAAAAATCTGGAGTATATCCAGCAGGCGAAGCGGTTGAACTCTAGACAAGCTAGATGGTCTCTTTTCTTCAATCGATTCCAGTTTATCCTCACCTATCGGCCCGGGTCGAAGAATCTCAAACCGGATGCCCTGTCCCGAGTCTACGCTCCTGCCATTCGAGATGACACGGACATGCCTGTCCTTCCTGCTGCTAAGATTGTGGCTCCGATCTCGTGGCAAGTTGAGGATACCGTGAGACGTGCTCAAGCTAGCGAACCGGACCCGAAAGGAGGTCCTGCCAATCGGTTGTTTGTCCCCAAGGCAGTGAGGACTCAGGTCCTTCTGTGGGGGCACTCCTCTCGCCTCACCTGTCATCCGGGCGTAGGTCGCACCTTGGAGTTCATCCAGCGTAAGTTCTGGTGGCCTACCATAAGAGAAGACGTTGCCACTTTCGTCAATGCCTGTCCCGTGTGCTGCCAGGGCAAATCTTCTCACCTCCGCCCTCAAGGACTCCTTCACCCTTTACCTGTTCCCCACAGACCCTGGTCCCATATCTCATTGGACTTTATTACTGGACTTCCTCCATCCCATGGCAATACTACTATCCTAGTCATAATCGACAGGTTTTCAAAGGCGGCCAGGTTCGTCCCTCTGACTAAGTTACCTTCTGCCAAGGAAACGGCTGAGTTGGTAATTAATCATGTGTTCCGAGTCTTCGGCATTCCTCAAGATATGGTTTCTGACAGAGATCCCCAGTTCGCCTCAAGGTTTTGGAAGGCCTTCTGCCAACTCATGGGGGCTTCTGCCAGTCTATCTTCAGGGTACCATCCGGAGTCCAATGGCCAAACAGAGAGGATGAATCAAGAGCTGGAAACCACCCTCCGATGTATGACTCGTGACAACCCGTCCACATGGTCATCCTTTATTGTTTGGGCCGAATACGCGCACAACACCTTGCGTTCCTCCTCCACTGGTATGTCCCCGCACGAGTGTCAGTTTGGCTATGCTCCTCCATTGTTCCCGGACCAGGAGGCAGAAGTCAGAGTGCCTTCAGCCTTGAAGTTCGTCAGACGCTGTCGGCTTATATGGAGGAAGACCCGTCTTAATCTTATGCGTTCCTCACAGAGGTACCAACAACAAGCCAACAGACGTTGCCGTCCCGGGCCTACCCTGCGCCCCGGCCAGAGAGTCTGGCTCTCCACAAGAGACTTACCTCTACGGGTGGAGTCTCGCAAGCTGTCCCAAAAATACATCGGTCCCTTCAAGGTTGCCAGGAGAGTTAACCCAGTTTCTTATCGCCTACACTTACCCAGATCCCTTAAGATTAATCCCACATTTCACATTTCATTGTTAAAACCTGTTGTTTTTTCTCCCCTTGTCCCGGCAGACAGACCTCCCCTCCGCCTCGTGTCATTGGAGGCCAGCAGGCTTATACCGTCCATCGGATACTGGATTCCCGCCGGGTGCAGCGGTCCTGGCAGTATCTGGTGGACTGGGAAGGCTACGGTCCCGAGGAGTGCTCCTGGGTTCCTGCCAAAGACATCCTGGACCCTGACCTCATTCGTCAGTTCAGGGCCCTCCACCCTGAGAGAGCTGGTAGGAACGTCAGGAGCCATTCCTAGGGGGATTCTGTCAGGATTTGGCCAGGGTTGTTCCGGGTTTTGTTCACTAGATGCCCCCATTGTGCTTTTTGACCTTATGTTTTTTCCCTTGTTCCCCATTATTATTTGCACCTGTGCCTTGTTTCTCCCTGATTATATTTAAACCCTTAGTTTCCCTCAGTTCTGTGCTCTGTGTTTGTATGTTAGCACCCAGCCCTAGTGTTCTGTGTATTCTTGTCGATTCCGGTGGATGCTCTTGTGGAATTCTGTTTTTGGTTTTTGAGTATCTCTTGAGGCTTTTTTGTGCTATTCCTACCACCTTTTGGATTTGCCATTTTTGTATTTAAGGACTTCTCCTTTTTACTTTATTAAATACACCGTCTTAAGTACTGCTGTGTCTGCCTCATCTTCTGGGTTCTGCTGACTATTCGTGGCTCAGTTGGTTAAGTGACTGTTTCTCACTCCGGAGACCCAGGTTCGTAACCGGGTCCTGACAACCAGGGCCCAACTAGTGCAGTATATAATATACTTCTTTTGACCAAGCCCGGCTAGTACAGTATATAGTATACTACTTTAAACCAGGGCCCAACTAGTACAGTATATAGTATACTAGTTTAGACCAGGGCCCGACTACTACAGTATATAAAATATTACGTTAGACCAGGGCCCGGCTAATACAGTATATAGAATACTACGTTAGACCTGGGCACGGCGAGTGCAGTATATAGTATTCTACTTTTGAACAGGGCTCAACTAGTACAGTATATATTATACTACTTTTTACTAGGGCCCGGGTAGTACAGTATATAGTATACTACTTTAAACCAGGGCCCAGCTAGTACAGTATATAGTATACTACTTTTGACCAGGGCCCAACTAGTACAGTATATAGTATACTACTTTTGACCAGGAAATAGTATACTACTTTAGACCAGGGCACAACTAGTACAGTATATAGTATACTACTTTTGACCAGGGCCCAGCTAGTACAGTATATAGTATACTACTTTTGACAAGGGCCAAGCAAGTGCAGTATATTGTATACTACTTTTGACCAAGGCCCGGCTAATACATTATAGTATAGTACTTTGACGAGGGACCGGCTGGTACAGTATATAGTATTCTACTTTACACTAGGGCCCAACTAGTTTAGTATATAGTATACTACTTTTGACCAAGGCCCGGCAAGTACAGTATATAGTATACTACTTTTGACCAGGGCCCAACTAGTACAGTATATAGAATACTACTTTAGACCAGGGCCCGGCTAGTACAGTATATAGTATACTACTTTAAACCAGGAACCAACTAGTACAGTATATAGTATACTACTTTTTACCAAGGCCCGGCTAGGACAGTATATAGTATACTACTATTGACCAGGGCCCAACTATTGCAGTATATAGTATACTACTTTTGACCAAGCCCGGCTAGTACAGTATATAGTATATTACTTTAGAGCAGGTCCCGACTACTACAGTACATAGAATATTACGTTAGACCAGGGCCCGGCAAGTACAGTATATAGTATACTACTTTAGAACAGGGCCCGGCTTGTACAGTATATAGAATACTGCTTTAGACCTGTGCCCGGCTCGTACAGTATAGAGTGTACTACTTTTTACCAAGGCCCGGCAAGTACAGTATATAGTTTACTACTATTGACCAGGGCCCAACTAGTGCAGTATGTGGTATACTACTTTTGACCAAGCCCGGCTAGTACAGTATATAGTATACTACTTTAGACCAGGTCACAACTAGTACAGTATATAGTATACTACTTTAAACCAGGGCCCAACTAGTACAGTATATAGTATACTAATTTTGACCAGGGCCTGGCTAGTACAGTATGTAATATACTACTTTCGACCAGGGCCCAACTAGTACAGTGAATAGTTTACTACTTTAAACCAAGGCCCAACTAGTACAGTATATAGTATACTCCTTAAGACCAGGGCCCGGCAAGTTCAGTATACATTATACTACTTTTGACAAGGGCCCGACTACTACAGTATATAGTATACTACTTTAGATCAGGGACCAGCTCGTACAGTATATAGTATACTACTTTCGACCGGGGCCTGGCTAGTTCAGTATATAGTATACTACTTTATACCAGGGCCCGACTGCTACAGTATATAGAATATTACGTTAGACCAGGGCCCGGCTAGTACAGTATAGAGTATAATACTTTTTACCAAGGCCTGGCAAGTACAGTATATAGTGTACTACTATTGACCAGGGCCCAACTAGTGCAGTATATAATATACTACTTTAGACCAGGGCCCGACTACTACAGTATATAGAATTCTACTTTAGACCAGGGCTTGGCTAGTACAGTATATAGTATACTACTTTAGACCAGGGCCCGGCTAGTACAGTATATAGAATACTACTTTAGACCAGGGCTTGGCTAGTACAGTATATAGTATACTACTTTAGACTAGGGCCCGGCTAGTACAGTATATAGACTACTACTTTAGACCAAGCCTGGCTAGTACAGTATATAGTATACTACTTTAGACCAGGGCCCAACTAGTACAATATATAGTATATTACTTTAAACCAGGGCCCAACTAGTACAGTATATAGTACACAACTTTTGACTAGGGCCCGGCTAGTACAGTATATAATATCTAATTTAGACCAAGGCCCGGCAAGTACAGTATATAGTATACTACTTTTGACCAGGGCCCAACTAGTACAGTATATAGAATACTACTTTAGACCAGGGCCCGGCTAGTACAGTATATAGTATACTACTTTAAACCAGGAACCAACTAGTACAGTATATAGTATACTACTTTTTACCAAGGCCCGGCTAGGACAGTATATAGTATACTACTATTGACCAGGGCCCAACTATTGCAGTATATAGTATACTACTTTTGACCAAGCCCGGCTAGTACAGTATATAGTATATTACTTTAGAGCAGGTCCCGACTACTACAGTACACAGAATATTACGTTAGACCAGGGCCCGGCTAGTACAGTATATAGTATACTACTTTAGAACAGGGCCCGGCTTGTACAGTATATAGAATACTGCTTTAGACCTGTGCCCGGCTCGTACAGTATAGAGTGTACTACTTTTTACCAAGGCCCGGCAAGTACAGTATATAGTGTACTACTATTGACCAGGGCCCAACTAGTGCAGTATGTGGTATACTACTTTTGACCAAGCCCGGCTAGTACAGTATATAGTATACTACTTTAGACCAGGTCACAACTAGTACAGTATATAGTATACTACTTTAAACCAGGGCCCAACTAGTACAGTATATAGTATACTACTTTTGACCAGGGCCCGGCTAGTACAGTATGTAATATACTACTTTCGACCAGGGCCCAACTAGTACAGTGAATAGTTTACTACTTTAAACCAAGGCCCAACTAGTACAGTATATAGTATACTCCTTAAGACCAGGGCCCGGCAAGTTCAGTATACAGTATACTACTTTTGACAAGGGCCCGACTACTACAGTATATAGTATACTACTTTAGATCAGGGACCAGCTCGTACAGTATATAGTATACTACTTTCGCCCGGGCCCGGCTAGTGCAGTATATAGTATACTACTTTATACCAGGGCCCGACTGCTACAGCATATAGAATATTACGTTAGACCAGGGCCCGGCTAGTACAGTATAGAGTATAATACTTTTTACCAAGGCCTGGCAAGTACAGTATATAGTGTACTACTATTGACCAGGGCCCAACTAGTGCAGTATATAATATACTACTTTAGACCAGGGCCCGACTACTACAGTATATAGAATTCTACTTTAGACCAGGGCTTGGCTAGTACAGTATATAGTATACTACTTTAGACCAGGGCCCGGCTAGTACAGTATATAGAATACTACTTTAGACCAGGGCTTGGCTAGTACAGTATATAGTATACTACTTTAGACTAGGGCCCGGCTAGTACAGTATATAGACTACTACTTTAGACCAAGCCTGGCTAGTACAGTATATAGTATACTACTTTAGACCAGGGCCCAACTAGTACAATATATAGTATATTACTTTAAACCAGGGCCCAACTAGTACAGTATATAGTACACAACTTTTGACTAGGGCCCGGCTAGTACAGTATATAATATCTAATTTAGACCAAGGCCCGGCAAGTACAGTATATAGTATACTACTTTTGACCAGGGCCCAACTAGTACAGTATATAGAATACTACTTTAGACCAGGGCCCGGCTAGTACAGTATATAGTATACTACTTTAAACCAGGGCCCAACTAGTACAGTATATAGTATACTACTTTTTACCAAGGCCCGGCTAGGACAGTATATAGTATACTACTATTGACCAGGGCCCAACTAGTACAGTATATAGAATACTACTTTAGACCAGGGCCTGGCTAGTACAGTATATAGTATACTACTTTAGACCAGGGCCCAACTAGTACAGTATATAGAATACTACTTTAAACCAGGGCCCAACTAGTACAGTATATAGTATACTACTTTAGACCAGGGCCCAACTAGTACAGTATATAGTATACTACTATTGACCAGGGCCCAACTAGTACAGTATATAGAATACTACTTTAGACCAGGGCCTGGCTAGTACAGTATATAGTATACTACTTTAGACCAGGGCCCAACTAGTACAGTATATAGTATACTACTTTAACCAGGGCCCAACTAGTACAGTATATAGTATACTACTTTAGACCAGGGCCCAACTAGTACAGTATATAGTATACTACATTAGACCAGGGCCCAACTAGTACAGTATATAGTATACTACTTTAGACCAGGGCCCAACTAGTACAGTATATAGTATACTACTTTAGACCAGGGCCCAACTAGTACAGTATATAGTATACTACTTTAGACCAGGGCCCAACTAGTACAGTATATAGTATACTACTTTAGACCAGGGCCCAACTAGTACAGTATATAGTATACTACTTTAGACCAGGGCCCGGCTAGTGCAGCATACTGTACAGGGATGCCATTTCAGACAGACGGCGATATGAATTGACACGTCTTGGGTTGTGTTCGTTGCCAGTCAGTCAACCGGTCAGTCAACCCATGATACAATCAGTTCAGTCCGTGAGTCTTCCTAACTGTGCTGAGGCAGGGATTTCGAGACCAATATGTTTAGATATCCAAAAGACTTAGCTAACTAGTATAGCTACAACTCAACAGTCTATACAGACCTTAATGAGGAGACAGCAGTCTATATAGGCTCGAAGGAGGAGACAACAGTCTACATAAACCTTAATGAGGAGACAGCAGTCGATATGGGCTCGAATGAGGAGACAACAATCTATATAGGCCCTAGTGAGGAGACAACAGTCTATATAGGGTCTAATGAAGAGACAACAGTCTATATAGGCTCGAATGAGGAGACAACAGTCTACATAAACCCTAGTGAGGAGACAACAGTCTATATAGGGTCTAATGAGGAGACAACAGTCTATATAGGCCCGAATGAGGAGACAACAGTCTATATCGGCCCTAAAGAGGAGACATAGTCTATAATAGACCATAATGAGGAGACAACCGTCTATATAGACCATAATGAGGAGACAACAGTCTATATAGACCCTAGTGAGGAGACAACAGTCTAAATAGACCCTTGTGAGGAGACAACAGTCTATATAGACCATAATGAGGAGACAACAGTCTATATAGACCCTAATGAGGAGACAACAGTCTATATAGACCCTAGTGAGGAGACAACAGTCTATATAGACCCTTGTGAGGAGACAACAGTCTATATAGACCATAATGAGGAGACAACAGTCTATATAGACCATAATGAGGAGACAACAGTCTATATAGACCCTTGTGAGGAGACAACAGTCTATATAGACCCTAGTGAGGAGACAACAGTCTATATAGACCCAAGTGAGGAGACAACAGTCTATATAGACCCTATATATAATCTTTGTGTTTAATATGTATATTTTACGGCTCCTTTTTGGTTTGTTTTTCTTAATTTTTCTTGATAATTGTAGCCTTGAGGTGTCTTTCAGAGAAATAGGCAGCTCTATTGTCCCTGGGTGTGTCCCAATTGGATCCCTATTCTAAATGTAGTCCACTGCTTTTGAGCAGAGCCTTTGCCTTTAAAGCAGTGCACTATGTAGGGAATAGTGTTCCATTTGGGACAAAGTCCCTGTGTTACCAAACAGGGCTGACGTTAGAGCTGGTTACCGTTCCTGGCTAACAGAATTACTCATCATTTACTGTCATTTAGCTCACGTTGTTTTAGTGTGCAGCTTACTCGTGACTCCAAAAAGCAGAAAAATAACCATTAGCAACTAGCAGAAGACTTCGACAAAGCTCTTTCAGTCTCTTGTTCTTGCCCTTTAATGATAGGAATTCATTTGTGAGTTACACCCAGATTTCTTGCTTATTTCACGTGAAATTGTATGTTTCTTTCATGGAATATATTAACCTGCTTCGCATGCGATTTTAAAGAACAAATGTTTGGTGGTTCTTTATACTTAGTGTTTGTTTGTGTGTGTCTGTTGTGCGTGCGTGGCACTTAGCTGACATGGTGAATAGACAAGCGTGTTTCACCTGGAATTTCCAGTTGAACAAAAAGTAGAGCCGTCATAAATTGTCAATTCAAAAACAACCTGGTGACTGTTTTCTAATTGACTGGTTAGGGGGTTGTTTACAAGGTTTCCACTGAATTTGTGACTTGGTTTTATTAGAAACACGTGACTTTAAAACTAAAACAACACAGCAGCCTGAAACTCTCCTGATTGGTGTTTCATTCATCCATCACTTCATCAATGTTTATGGTAAAATAACTGGACAACCCACTCACTCATTACCACCTGACATTTCCATGGAGTCCTGGGATCCATATACACTATAAAAAACCTCATTCACAATATACAGGTAAACAATATACTGTAAGATAAGTGAGTCATTAAAGGGTCATAGGAGAAGTTCAACAATAACCAGGCACGTACACAGAGAGGGGTCTACAAGTACACAGAGAGGGGTCTACAAGTACACAGAGAGGGTTCTACAAGTACACAGAGAGGGTTCTACAAGTACACAGAGAGGATCTACAAGTCCACAGATGGGATCTACAAGTCCACAGATAGGATCTACAAGTCCACAGAGAGGGTTCTACAAGTCCACAGAGAGGACCTACAAGTCCACAGAGAGGGCTCTACAAGTCCACAGAGAGGACCTACAAGTCCACAGAGAGGGTTCTACAAGTCCACAGAGAGGGTTCTACAAGTACACAGAGAGGGTTCTACAAGTCCACAGAGAGGACCTACATGTCCACAGAGAGGGTTCTACAAGTCCACAGAGAGGACCTACAAGTCCACAGAGAGGGTTCTACAAGTCCACAGAGAGGGTTCTACAAGTCCACAGAGAGGACCTACAAGTCCACAGAGAGGGTTCTACAAGTCCACAGAGAGGACTTACATGTCCACAGAGAGGGTTCTACAAGTCCACAGATAGGGATCTACAAGTCCACAGATAGGGATCTACAAGTCCACAGAGAGGGATCTACAAGTCCACAGATAGGGATCTACAAGTCCACAGAGAGGGTTCTACAAGTACACAGAGAGGGATCTACAAGTCCACAGAGAGGGTTCTACAAGTCCACAGAGAGGGTTGTACAAGTCCACAGAGAGGGTTGTACAAGTGCTTCCACCTCTCTAGTGAAAATTCCCCTACAAATATTGATCCTTCATAAACAGGACTTACACTGAGTGTACCAAACATTAGGAACACCATTTGTACACTCAGTCTATGTCAAGTAAAGAGCATGTGTTCTTAATGTTTGTACACTCAGTGTACGTACAGACATGATCACCTGCCCTGAAAATTTTATTATTTTATTTTATTACACACATTTTATTCAGGCAATTCTCCTGAAGTGTCCTACTATGCTATAGAAGTGACCTAGAAGTGTATAACTCGTTCCATGGAACTTTCCTTCCTCACCTGAGAGTAGAGGAGGTGAGAGACCGCCCTTTCTGGGAAAATAACTGAATTTTGTCTCCTCCCCCAAAGCTTAAAATAGGAGCACACACACTCTTCTCTCTCACACACAAAGTTTTATCGTAGGATAGTTGGTCGCTGTGCTGAAAATCTTCCAGAACCTGTAAGTAAAATCTTGTCTCTCATTGATAATGATAAAAGTGAAAAGCTTTGTGTATATCTGATAACTATGGATGTTATAAATGTGTGTGATATTTTTCAAGATATTTTTTTCTTCATGGCTTATCAGAAAAACCTGACAGCCTGGTGATTTAAGATACGTTATCACATTAGATATGTTTACATAGTGCCAGTGATGAAGTCACTGAGTCTAATTTAACATCTTAATGTCTTGTGCAGGTTCCTGACCTACGCTCCTAAGCACAGATCTAGGATCAGCTCATCCTCATCAAGTCCAAACCAGGACATTAACAAACCACAAGGGGAACACTGACCTCAGACCAGCGTTTAAACCCCACGTCTTCCTGCCAAGACACTGACACTCCGTCCAGAATTCCTCTGCGCTCCAGCCGTCCATCCATCCATCCATCCATCCTTCCTTCCTTCCATCCATCCATCCATCCTTCCTTCCTTCCTTCCTTCCTTCCTTCCTTCCTACCATCCATCCATCCATCCGTCCATCCACACCCCAGCCAGCCAGCCATGGGTCTGATGAGTGAGGACATGGAGTGCTGTGTCTGCCTCCAGCTCTACTCTCGCAGGGAGAAGATCCCTCGGATGCTCCACTGTAAGCACACATTCTGTGGGTTGTGCTTGCAGGCGATGTCCAGGCTCCAAAGCGGCCTACTGACAGTCTGCTGCCCCCTGTGCCGTTGGATCACCTGCACCGAGCCCAGCCTCACCCTGCCGGGGTCGCTGTGGGTTAACACTGAGATCTGGGACCAGATACTAGACAGACAACAGGAAGAGAAGGAGGAGGAAGAGGAGGAAGAGTGGAAGGGAGCTCACAGACAGACACAGCCCACTACACAGTACACATGGTGAGTACCCCAGGCAAAGGTGGATGGATTGATAGACTGATTTAGAAACTAGGAGAAACCTGGAGAAACCTTCCTCTGTTCTCTGATCTTCCTAACATTTAGTTCTGTATCTTTTGGTCCCTCTTTCTCCTCTCTCTCTCTCTCTCTCTCTCTTACTCTCTCTCTCTCTCTTACTCTCTCTCTCTCTCTCTTACTCTCTCTCTCTCTCTCTCTCTGTCTCTCTCTGTCTCTCTCTCTCTCTTCTGTTTATTTCACCCTTCTCTCATGTCCTCTAGTTCTCCATCAAGGCATTTTGGCCTGAGGCTCAAACTACAGAATTTCCTGAGGAGGATGAAGCACAATGTACTGTAAACCAAGAAGACGAAGAGCAGAGAAAGAAGACTGTATTTTCCTATTTCAGAGCAGGAGATACTCATTGTGTAATGAAGCTAATTCATAAAACAGGACCAACAGGGGATGTTCCATAATGAAGCAAGATTGAATCAATTATTCATATGCTTTGTGTTTGATTGACTTTGGGTATGTGTAATGTTCTCAGTCAACTTACCTGGTAAAATAAGGGTTAAATTATAGTATTAATCATAAAGGATGGATAGGTGGAGGAAATAAAAAATAAGATAATAAATGGATTGAGGAAGAAAGAAAGAATAAGGAAGTTATGAATAGACAGACAGACAGACAGACAGACAGACAGACAGACAGACAGATAGATAGGTGAAGGTTAGAGACTGTGTGCTGTACAATGTGTGCTGTGTACAATACAATATGCTGTGAACAATGTTTAGATAGATATTTACATATTTACATATTTATGCTTATTTATTTTCCCTTGTGTACTTTAACCATTTGTACATTTTTACAACACTGTACACTGTACACATATGTATAATATGACATTTGTAATGTCTTTATTGTTTTGAAACTTTTTATTGGTTATTTCACTTTTGTATATTATCTACTTCACTTGCTTTGGCAATGTTAACACATGTTTCCCCTGCCAATAAAGCCCCTTGAATTGAATAGATAGGTAGGTAGGTAGATAGATAGATAGATAGATAGATAGATGGGTGTAGGTTAGAGACTGTGTGCTGTACAATGTGTGCTGTGTACAATACAATATGCTGTGAACAATGTTTATAATAGATGTTTAATGATTTGATAAAAGGTGTATTACTGCGTGAAGGAAGTGGAGGTTAAGTATTTATTATGACATCATTTTAGAACAGCTTCAATGTTGCAGATTGTTTCTTTTATCAATGTAATTGTCTGCATCATTTCCAGTCCCCCATCTGTTCTGTTTGAAGAGCAGGTTTTTAATACTGGAATTATATGTATTGGTTAATAAATACATCCACTTTAAAATAACCCTGTCTTAGAGTTGTGAAATTGCTTATTGTTACAATTACATTAGGAGAGTAACTGTCTAATATCCACCTAGTTATGGACCCCAAATAGAGTTGGGGGTGTTAATACACTTCAGATTGTGTCTGAAATGGACCCTATTCATTATAGTATACTACTTTTGACCAGGGCCCGGCTAGTACAGTTATAGCAGACTAAATTTGACCAAGGCCAGGCAAGTACAGTATATAGTATACTACTATTGACCAGGGCCCAACTAGTACAGTATATAGTATACTTCTTTTGACCAAGCCCGGCTAGTACAGTATACAGTATATTACTTTAGACCAGGGCACAACTAGTACATTATATAGTATACTACTTTTTACCAAGGCCCGGCTAGGACAGTATATAGTATACTACTATTGACCAGGGCCCAACTAGTGCAGTATATAGTATACTTCTTTTGACCAAGCCCGGCTAGTACAGTATATAGTATACTACTTTAAACCAGGGCCCAACTAGTACAGTATATAGTATACTAATTTTGACCAGGGCCCAACTTGTACAGTATATAGTATACTACTTTTTACTAAGGCCCGGCTAGGACAGTATATAGTATACTACTATTCACCAGTGTCAGGATTTGGCCAGGGTTGTTCCGGGTTTTGGTCACTAGATGCCCCCATTGTGCTTTTTGACCTTATGTTTTTTCCCTTGTTCCCCATTATTATTTGCACCTGTGCCTCGTTTCCCCTGATTGTATTTAAACCCTTAGTTTCCCTCAGTTCTGTGCTCTGTGTTTGTATGTTAGCACCCAGCCCTAGTGTTCTGTGTATTCTTGTCGATTCCGGTGGATGCTCTTGTGGAATTCTGTTTTTGGTTTTTGAGTATCTCTTGAGGCTTTTTTGTGCTATTCCTACCACCTTTTGGATTTGCCATTTTTGTATTTAAGGACTTCTCCTTTTTACTTTATTAAATACACCGTCTTAAGTACTGCTGTGTCTGCCTCATCTTCTGGGTTCTGCTGACTATTCGTGGCTCAGTTGGTTAAGTGACTGTTTCTCACTCCGGAGACCCAGGTTCGTAACCGGGTCCTGACAACCAGGGCCCAACTAGTGCAGTATATAATATACTTCTTTTGACCAAGCCCGGCTAGTACAGTATATAGTATATTACTTTAGACCAGGGCACAACTAGTACATTATATAGTATACTACTTTTAACCAGGGCCCGGCTAGTACAGTATATAGTATACTACTTTAAACCAGGGCCCAACTAGTACAGTATATAGTATACTACTTTTGACCAGGGCCCGGCTAGTACAGTATGTAATATACTACTTTCGACCAGGGCCCAACTAGTACAGTGAATAGTTTACTACTTTAAACCAAGGCCCAACTAGTACAGTATATAGTATACTCCTTAAGACCAGGGCCCGGCAAGTTCAGTATACAGTATACTACTTTTGACAAGGGCCCGACTACTACAGTATATAATATACTACTTTAGATCAGGGACCAGCTCGTACAGTATATAGTATACTACTTTAGACCAGGGCCCAGCTAGTGCAGTATATAGTATACTACTTTAGACCAGGGCCCGACTGCTACAGTATATAGAATATTACGTTAGACCAGGGCCCGGCTAGTACAGTATAGAGTATAATACTTTTTACCAAGGCCTGGCAAGTACAGTATATAGTGTACTACTATTGACCAGGGCCCAACTAGTGCAGTATATAATATACTACTTTAGACCAGGGCCCGACTACTACAGTATATAGAATTCTACTTTAGACCAGGGCTTGGCTAGTACAGTATATAGTATACTACTTTAGACCAGGGCCCGGCTAGTACAGTATATAGAATACTACTTTAGACCAGGGCTTGGCTAGTACAGTATATAGTATACTACTTTAGACTCGGGCCCGGCTAGTACAGTATATAGACTACTACTTTAGACCAAGCCTGGCTAGTACAGTATATAGTATACTACTTTAGACCAGGGCCCAACTAGTACAGTATATAGTATATTACTTTAAACCAGGGCCCAACTAGTACAGTATATAGTACACAACTTTTGACTAGGGCCCGGCTAGTACAGTATATAATATCTAATTTAGACCAAGGCCCGGCAAGTACAGTATATAGTATACTACTTTTGACCAGGGCCCAACTAGTACAGTATATAGTATACTACTTTAGACCAGGGCCCAACTAGTACAGTATATAGTATACTACTTTAGACCAGGGCCCAACTAGTACAGTATATAGTATACTACATTAGACCAGGGCCCAACTAGTACAGTATATAGTATACTACTTTAAACCAGGGCCCAACTAGTACAGTATATAGTATACTACTTTAGACCAGGGCCCAACTAGTACAGTATATAGTATACTACTTTAGACCAGGGCCCAACTAGTACAGTATATAGTATACTACTTTAGACCAGGGCCCGGCTAGTGCAGCATACTGTACAGGGATGCCATTTCAGACAGACGGCGATATGAATTGACACGTCTTGGGTTGTGTTCGTTGCCAGTCAGTCAACCGGTCAGTCAACCCATGATACAATCAGTTCAGTCCGTGAGTCTTCCTAACTGTGCTGAGGCAGGGATTTCGAGACCAATATGTTTAGATATCCAAAAGACTTAGCTAACTAGTATAGCTACAACTCAACAGTCTATACAGACCTTAATGAGGAGACAGCAGTCTATATAGGCTCGAATGAGGAGACAACAGTCTACATAAACCCTAATGAGGAGACAGCAGTCTATATAGGCTCGAATGAGGAGACAACAATCTATATAGGCCCTAGTGAGGAGACAACAGTCTATATAGGGTCTAATGAAGAGACAACAGTCTATATAGGCTCGAATGAGGAGACAACAGTCTACATAAACCCTAGTGAGGAGACAACAGTCTATATAGGGTCTAATGAGGAGACAACAGTCTATATAGGCCCGAATGAGGAGACAACAGTCTATATCGGCCCTAAAGAGGAGACATAGTCTATAATAGACCATAATGAGGAGACAACCGTCTATATAGACCATAATGAGGAGACAACAGTCTATGTAGACCCTAGTGAGGAGACAGCAGTCTAAATAGACCCTTGTGAGGAGACAACAGTCTATATAGACCATAATGAGGAGACAACAGTCTATATAGACCCTAATGAGGAGACAACAGTCTATATAGACCCTAGTGAGGAGACAACAGTCTATATAGACCCTTGTGAGGAGACAACAGTCTATATAGACCATAATGAGGAGACAACAGTCTATATAGACCATAATGAGGAGACAACAGTCTATATAGACCCTTGTGAGGAGACAACAGTCTATATAGACCCTTGTGAGGAGACAACAGTCTATATAGACCCAAGTGAGGAGACAACAGTCTATATAGACCCTATATATAATCTTTGTGTTTAATATGTATATTTTACAGCTCCTATTTGGTTTGTTTTTCTTAACTTTTCTTGATAATTGTAGCCTTGAGGTGTCTTTCAGAGAAATAGGCAGCTCTATTGTCCCTGGGTGTGTCCCAATTGGATCCCTATTCTAAATGTAGTCCACTGCTTTTGAGCAGAGCCTTTGCCTTTAAAGCAGTGCACTATGTAGGGAATAGTGTTCCATTTGGGACAAAGTCCCTGTGTTACCAAACAGGGCTGACGTTAGAGCTGGTTACCGTTCCTGGCTAACAGAATTACTCATCATTTACTGTCATTTAGCTCACGTTGCTTTAGTGTGCAGCTTACTCGTGACTCCAAAAAGCAGAAAAATAACCATTAGAAACTAGCAGAAGACTTCGACAAAGCTCTTTCAGTCTCTTGTTCTGGCCCTTTAATGATAGGAATTAATTTGTGAGTTACACCCAGATTTCTTGCTTATTTCACGTGAAATTGTATGTTTCTTTCATGGAATATATTAACCTGCTTCGCATGCGATTTTAAAGAACAAATGTTTGGTGGTTCTTTATACTTAGTGTTTGTTTGTGTGTGTCTGTTGTGCGTGCGTGGCACTTAGCTGACATGGTGAATAGACAAGCGTGTTTCACCTGGAATTTCCAGTTGAACAAAAAGTAGAGCCGTCATAAATTGTCAATTTAAAAACAACCCGGTGTCAACAGGGAGACTGTTTTCTAATTGACTGGTTAGGGGGTTGTTTTCAAGGTTTCCACTGAATTTGTGACTTGGTTTTATTAGAAACACGTGACTTTAAAACTAAAACAACACAGCAGCCTGAAACTCTCCTGATTGGTGTTTCATTCATCCATCACTTCATCAATGTTTATGGTAAAAAACTGGACAGCCCACTCACTCATTACCACCTGACATTTCCATGGAGTCCTGGGATCCATATACACTATAAAAAACCTCATTCACAATATACAGGAAAACAATATACTGTAAGATAAGTGAGTCATTAAAGGGTCATAGGAGAAGTTCAACAATAACCAGGCACGTACACAGAGAGGGTTCTACAAGTCCACAGAGAGGGTTTTACAAGTCCACAGAGAGGGTTTTACAAGTCCACAGAGAGGGTTCTACAAGTCCACAGAGAGGGTTTTACAAGTCCACAGAGAGGGTTCTACAAGTCCACAGAGAGGGTTCTACAAGTCCACAGAGAGGGTTCTACAAGTCCACAGAGAGGGTTCTACAAGTCCACAGAGAGGGTTCTACAAGTCCACAGAGAGGGTTCTACAAGTCCACAGAGAGGGTTCTACAAGTCCACAGAGAGGGTTCTACAAGTCCACAGAGAGGGTTTTACAAGTCCACAGAGAGGGTTCTACAAGTCCACAGAGAGGGTTCTACAAGTCCACAGAGAGGGTTCTACAAGTCCACAGAGAGGGTTCTACAAGTCCACAGAGAGGGTTCTACAAGTCCACAGAGAGGGTTCTACAAGTCCACAGAGAGGGGTGTACAAGTGCTTCCCCCTCTCTAGTGAAAATTCCCCTACAAATATCGATCCGTCATAAACTGGACTTACACTGAGTGTACCAAACATTAGGAACACCATTTGTACACTCAGTCTATGTCAAGGGAAGAGCATGTGTTCTTAATGTTTTGTACACTCCGTGTACTTGCCCTTTGTAGACATGAACACCTGCCGTGAAAATGTTATTACACGCCCCTGGCAATTCTCCTGAAGTGTCCTACTATGCTATAGAAGTGACCTAGAAGTGTTTAACTCGTTCCATGGAACTTTCCTTCCTCACCTGAGAGTTGAGGAGGTGAGAGACCGCCCTTTCTGGGAAAATAACTACATTTTGTCTCCTCCCCCAAAGCTTAAAATAGGAGCACACACACTCTTCTCTCTCACACACAAAGTTTTGTCATAGGATAGTTGGTCGCTGTGCTGAAAATCTTCTAGAATCTGTAAGTAAAATATTGTCTCTCATTGATAATGATAAAAGTGAAAAGCTTTGTCTATATCTGATAACTATGGATGTTATAAATGTGTGTGATATTTTTCAAGATATTTTTTTCTTCATGGCTTATCAGAAAAACCTGACAGCCTGGTGATTTAAGATACGTTATCACATTAGATATGTTTACATAGTGCCAGTGATGAAGTCACTGAGTCTAATTTAACATCTTAATGTCTTGTGCAGGTTCCTGACCTACGCTCCTAAGCACAGATCTAGGATCAGCTCATCCTCATCAAGTCCAAACCTGGACCTTAATAAACCACAAGGGGAACACTGACCTCAGACCAGCGTTTAAACCCCACGTCTTCCTGCCAAGACACTGACACTCCGTCCAGAATTCCTCTGCTCTCCAGCCGTCCATCCTTCCATCCATCCATCCAGCCATCCATCCATCCGTCCATCCACACCCCAGCCAGCCAGCCATGGGTCTGATGAGTGAGGACATGGAGTGCTGTGTCTGCCTCCAGCTCTACTCTCGCAGGGAGAAGATCCCTCGGATGCTCCACTGTAAGCACACATTCTGTGGGTTGTGCTTGCAGGCGATGTCCAGGCTCCAAAGCGGCCTACTGACAGTCTGCTGCCCCCTGTGCCGTTGGATCACCTGCACCGAGCCCAGCCTCACCCTGCCGGGGTCGCTGTGGGTTAACATTGAGATCTGGGACCAGATACTAGACAGACAACAGGAAGAGGAGGAGGAGGAAGAGGAGGAAGAGTGGAAGGGAGCTAACAGACAGACACAGACCACTACACAGTACACATGGTGAGTACCCCAGGCAAAGGTGGATGGATTGATAGACTGATTTAGAAACTAGGAGAAACCTTCCTCTGTTCTCTGATTTTCCTAACATTTAGTTCTGTATCTTCTGGTCTCTCTTTCTGCTCTGTCTCTGTCTCTGTCTCTGTCTCTGTCTCTGTCTCTCTCTCTCTCTTTCTCTCTCTCTCTCTCCTCCTGTTTATTTCCCCCCTCTCTCATGTCCTCTAGTTCTCCATCAAGGCATTGTGGCCTGAGGCTCAAACTACAGAATTTCCTGAGGAGGATGAAGCACAATGTATTGTAAACCAAGAAGACGAAGAGCAGAGAAAGAAGACTGGATTTTCCCATCTCAGAGCAGGAGATACTCATTGAGTAATGAAGCTAATTCACAAAACAGGACCCACCGGTGATTTTCCATAATGAAGCAAGATTGAACCAATTATTCATATGCTTTGTGTTTGATTGACTTTGGGTATGTGTAATGTTCTCAGTCAACTTACCTGGTAAAATAAGGGTTAAATTATAGTATTAATCATAAAGGATGGAAGGGGAGGAAATAAAAATAAGATATTAAATGGATTGAGGAAGAAAGAAAGAATAAGGAAGTTATGAATAGATAGACAGACAGACAGACAGACAGACAGACAGACAGATGGGTGAAGGTTAGAGACTGTGTGCTGTACAATGTGTGCTGTGTACAATACAATATGCTGTGAACAATGTTTATAATAGATGTTTAATGATTTGATAGAAGGTGTATTACTGCGTGAAGGAAGTGGAGGTTTAGTATTTATTATGACATCATTTTAGAACAGCTTCAATGTTGCAGATTGTTTCTTTTGTCAATGTAATTGTCTGCATCATTTCCAGTCCCCCAAATCAGGGATGTTGGATTTGTTTATCCTCATTGGACATGTTTAATTCATCTGTTCTGTTTGAAGAGCAGGTTTTTTATACTGGAATTATATGTATTGGTTAATAAATACATCCACTTTAAAATAACCCTGTCTTAGAGTTGTGAAATAGCTTATTATTACCATTACATTAGGAGAGTAAGTGTCTAATATCCACCTATTTATGGACCCCAAATAGAGTTGGGGGTGTTAATACACTTCACATTCTACACTACTATTTCCTAAAACACAAAACAAACCCGAAACATTCCACTGTCCTTGGTTTTGATGTGTGCAGTACATGACTGAAATCACTCTCTGTCTAATCATGTCTCAGAGAACCCTGTATGCATTCTTGCATATGAGATTCCCTAAAAACACATCACTTTGATAAAGCTATAACCGGAATTGACTTTTTCGGAGGAGGTTAGGAGAATTTATGCAGCATGTTAGGGGAATGATTCTGTGACTAATTTCTTGCTGTGAGTTTTTGTTTTATTTAACTAGGCAAGTCAGTTAAGAACAAAATCTGATTTTCAATGACGGCCTAGGAACAGTGGGTTAACTAACAGTGGGTTAACTGTCTTGTTCAGGAGCAGAATGACATATTTCTACCTTGTCAGCTTGGAGATAGGATCTTGCAACCTTTCAGTTAAATTCAGTTAAGTCAAATGCTCTAACCACTAGGCAAAACTGTCACCACTTGGTACTGGTCACTAAGCTGCCTTGAAACCATGTACAGTATATAGTATAGTACTATGACCAGGGACCAACTAGTACAGTATATAGTATAGTACTTTGACCAGGGCCCAACTAGTACAGTATATAGTATAGTACTTTTGACCAAGGCCCGGCTAGTACAGTATATAGTATACTACTTTTGACCAGGGCCCAACTAGTACAGTATATAGTATAGTACTTTTGACCAAGGCCCGGCTAGTACAGTATATAGTATACTACTTTTGACAAGGGCCAAGCTCGTACAGTATATAGTATAGTACGTTTGACCAGGGACCGGCTCGTACAGTATATAGTATACTACTTTAGACCAGGGCCCAACTAGTGCAGTATATAGTATACTACATTTGACGAAGGCCCGGCTAGTACAGTATATAGTATACTACTTTTGACCAGGGCACAACTAGTGCAGTATATGGTATACTACTTTTGACCAAGGCCCGGCTAGTAGAGTATATAGTATACTACTTTTGACCAGGGCACAACTAGTACAGTATATAGTATACTACTTTGACCAGGGCCCAGCTAGTACAGTATATAGTATACTACTTTAAACCAGGGCCCAACTAGTACAGTATATAGTATACTACTTTTGAACAGGTCGCAACTAGTACAGTATATAGTATACTACTTTTGACCAGGGCCCAACTAGTACAGTATATAGTATACTACTTTAGACCAGGGCCCGGCCAGTACAGTATATAGCATACTACTTTAGATCAGGGCCCGGCAAGTACAGTATAAAGTATACTATTTTAGACAAGGGCCCGGCTAGCACAGTATATACTATACTACTTTAGACCAGGGCCCGGCTAGTACAGTATATAGTATACTACTTTAGACCATGGCCCGGCCAGTACAGTATATAGCATACTACTTTAGATCAGGGCCCGGCTAGTACAGAATATATTATACTACTTTAAACCAGGGCCCAACTAGTACAGTATATAATATACTACTTTGACCAGGGCCCAGCTAGTACAGTATATAGTATACAACTTTAAACCAGGGCCCAACTAGTACAGTATATAGTATACTACTTTTGACCAGGGCCCGGCCAGAACAGTATATAGTATACTACTTTAGACCAGGGCCCGACTAGTAAGAGTATATAGTATACTACTTTAGACCAGGGCCCGGCTAGTACAGTATATAGTATATTACTTTAGACCAGGGCCCGGCTAGTAGAGTATATAATATACAACTTTTGACAAGGGCCCGACTACTACAGTATATAGTATACTACTTTAGAACAGGGCCCGACTACGACAGTGTATAGTATACTACTGTTGACCAGGGCCCGGCTAGTACAGTATATAGTATACTACTTTAGACCAGGGCCCTGCTAATACAGTATATAGTATACTACTTTAGACCAGGGCCCGGCTAGTACAGTATATAGTATACTACTTTAGACCAGGGCCCGGATAGTACAGTATATAGTATACTACTTTAGAACAGGGCCCGACTACGACAGTATATAGTATACCACTTTAGACCAGGGCCCAACAAGTACAGTATATAGTATACTACTTTAGACCAGGGCCCAACTAGTACAGTATATAGTATACTACTTTAGACCAGGGCCCAACTAGTACAGTATATAGTATACTACTTTAGACCAGGGCCCAACTAGTACAGTGTATAGTATACTACTTTAGACCAGGGCCCGGCTAGTGCAGCATATGGTACAGGGATGCCATTTCAGACAGACAGCGATATGAGTTGACACTTCTTGGGTTGTGTTCGTTGCCAGTCAGTCAACCCATGAGCCAATTAGTTCAGTCCGGCGCCGTGAGTCTTCCTAACTGTGCTGAGGCAGGGATTTAGAGACCAATATGTTTAGATATCCAATGAGGAGACAACAGTCTATATAGACCCTAATGAGGAGACAACAGTCTATATAGACCCTAATGAGGAGACAACAGTCTATATAGACCTTAATGAGGAGAAAACAGTCTATAGAGACCCTAATGAGGAGACAACAGTCTATATAAACCCTAGTGAGGAGACAACAGTCTACATAAACCCCAATGAGGAGACAACAGTCTATAGAGACCCTAATGAGGAGACAACAGTCTATATAAACCCTAATGAGGAGACAACAGTCTATATAGACCCTAATGAGGAGACAACAGTCTATATATACCCTAGTGAGGAGACAACAGAGGAGACAACAGTCTATAAACCCTAAACCCTAATGAGTGAGACAACAGTCTATATAAACCCTAATGACCATAATGAGGAGACAACAGTATATATAGACCATAATGAGGAGACAACAGTCTATATAGATCATAATGAGGAGACAACAGTCTATATAAACCCTAGTGAGGAGACAACAGTATATACAGACCATAATGAGGAGACAACAGTCTATATAGACCCTAATGAGGAGACAACAGTCTATATAAACCATAATGAGGAGACAACAGTCTATATAAACCCTAGTGAGGAGACAACCGTCTATATAGACCCTAATGAGGAGACAACAGTCTATATAGACCCTAATGAGGAGACAACAGTCTATAGAGACCCTAATGAGGAGACAACAGTCTATATAACCCCTAATAAGGAGACAACAGTCTACATAAACCCTAATGAGGAGACAACAGTCTATATAGGTCCTAATGAGGAGACAACAGTTTACATAAACCCTAATGAGGAGACAACAGTCTACATAAACCCTAATGAGAAGACAACAGTCTATATAGGTCCTAATGAGGAGACAACAGTTTACATAAACCCTAATGAGGAGACAACAGTCTATATATACCCTAGTGAGGAGACAACAGTGTACTTAAACCCTAGTGAGGATACAACAGTCTACATAAACCCTAATGAGGAGACAACAGTCTATAGAGACCCTAATGAGGAGACAACAGTCTACATAAACCCTAATGATGAGACAACAGTCTATTGAGACCCTAATGAGGAGACAGCAGTCTATATAAACCCTAATGAGGAGACAACAGTCTATAGAGACCCTAATGAGGAGACAGCAGTCTATATAAACCCTAGTGAGGAGACAACAGTCTACATAAACCCTAATGAGGAGACAACAGTCTACATAAACCCTAATGAGGAGACAACAGTCTACATAAACCCTAATGAGGAGACAACAGTCTACATAAACCCTAATGAGGAGACAACAGTCGATAGAGACCTTAATGAGGAGACAACAGTCTATACAAACCCTAATGAGGAGACAACAGTCTACATAAACCCTAATGAGGAGACAACAGTCTATATAGGCCTGAATGAGGAGAATAGTCTATATAGACCCTAATGAGGAGACAACAGTCTATATAGACCCTAATGAGGAGACAACAGTCTATATAAACCCTAATGAGGAGAAAACAGTCTATATAGACCCTAATGAGGAGACTACAGTCTATATAGACCCCAATGAGGAGACAACAGTCTATATTATATAGACCTTAATGAGGAGACAACAGTATATATAGACCAAAGTGTAGATGCGGTCGCATCTACACTTCGGTCCGCAGGTAGTATAACTTTTCATTACATTTCATCATAGTACAACGGTTTGATTTGTCTAACCTTAGCAATTTCTTCTTAGCTAGCTACATAGCCGTCTTTGTATCAAAGATAATTGCGTAATTATCGTATTTCGTCGTCCTAACGTAGTCTACACTGCTATCTGCCCAGCAGCTAGCTAACGTCCACCGTCTACCGAATACCAGCACTGTAGTAACTATTACACTCAACTGAACGACTTGATTAGTGTAGTGTTAGCTAGCTACATAGTTGTCTTTGCTGTCTTCGTATCCAAGATAATTGTGTAGTTTAGAGTGTGTAGACTTAGAGTGATTATCTTAATTTACCGAGGTTAGCTAGCCAGCTATTTGTCGTCCTTAACGTAGGAGATACTGCTAGCTAGCTAGCCAACAGCTAGCCAACGTCTACCGAATAGAACGTCAACAACCCGGTCAACATTCTGCTTCGCTCCACAGGTAGTATCACATTTTCATTTCACTTCATTACAGTACAACGGTTTGATTTGTTTGATCGTAGCTAGCTAGCTACATAGCCGTCTTTGTATCAATGACAATTGTGTAGTCTAGAGCGATTTTCTAGGTTAGCTAGCCAGCTATTGTCGTTCTTTTAACGTAACATAACGTAATCAACACTGCTAGCTAGCCAGCTAGCCCCCGAATAGCAGCACTGTAGAAACTATTACACTCAACGGAACAACTTGATTAGTGTAGTGTCAACAACGCAGCCACTGCCAGCTAGCCTACAAAGTCAACAACGCAGCCACTGCCAGCTAGCCTACTCCAGCAGTACTGTATCATTTCAATCATTTTAGTCAATAAGATTCTTGCTACGTAAGCTTAACTTTCTGAACATTCGAGACGTGTAGTCCACTTGTCATTCCAATCTCCTTTGCATTAGCGTAGCCTCTTCTGTAGCCTGTCAACTATGTGTCTATCTATCCCTGTTCTCTCCTCTCTGCACAGACCATACAAACGCTCCACACCGCGTGGCCGCGGCCACCCTAATCTGGTGGTCCCAGCGCGCACGACCCACGTGGAGTTCCAGGTCTCCGGTAGCCTCTGGAACTGCCGATATGCGGCCAACAAGGCAGAGTTCATCTCAGCCTATGCCTCCCTCCAGTCCCTCGACTTCTTGGCACTGACGGAAACATGGATCACCACAGATAACACTGCTACTCCTGTCTGCTCTCTCTTCGTCCGCCCACGTGTTCTCGCACACCCCGAGAGCTTCTGGTCAGCGGGGTGGTGGCACAGGGATCCTCATCTCTCCCAAGTGGTCATTCTCTCTTTCTCCCCTTACCCATCTGTCTATCGCCTCCTTTGAATTCCATGCTGTCACAGTTACCAGCCCTTTCAAGCTTAACATCCTTATCATTTATCGCCCTCCAGGTTCCCTCGGAGAGTTCATCAATGAGCTTGATGCCTTGATAAGCTCCTTTCCTGAGGACGGCTCACCTCTCACAGTCCTGGGCGACTTTAACCTCCCCACGTCTACCTTTGACTCATTCCTCTCTGCCTCCTTCTTTCCACTCCTCTCCTCTTTTGACCTCACCCTCTCACCTTCCCCCTACTCACAAGGCAGGCAATACGCTCGACCTCATCTTTACTAGATGCTGTTCTTCCACTAACCTCATTGCAACTCCCCTCCAAGTCTCCGACCACTACCTTGTATCCTTTTCCCTCTCGCTCTCATCCAACACTTCCCACACTGCCCCTACTCGGATGGTATCGCGCCGTCCCAACCTTCGCTCTCTCTCCCCCGCTACTCTCTCCTCTTCCATCCTATCATCTCTTCCCTCTGCTCAAACCTTCTCCAACCTATCTCCTGATTCTGCCTCCTCAACCCTCCTCTCTTCCCTTTCTGCATCCTTTGACTCTCTATGTCCCCTATCCTCCAGGCCGGCTTGGTCCTCCCCTCCCGCTCCGTGGCTCGACGACTCATTGCGAGCTCACAGAACAGGGCTCCGGGCAGCCGAGCGGAAATGGAGGAAAACTCGCCTCCCTGCGGACCTGGCATCCTTTCACTCCCTCCTCTCTACATTTTCCTCCTCTGTCTCTGCTGCTAAAGCCACTTTCTACCACTCTAAATTCCAAGCATCTGCCTCTAACCCTAGGAAGCTCTTTGCCACCTTCTCCTCCCTCCTGAATCCTCCTCCCCCTCCCCCCCCTCCTCCCTCTCTGCAGATGACTTCGTCAACCATTTTGAAAAGAAGGTCGAAGACATCCGATCCTCGTTTGCTAAGTCAAACGACACCACTGGTTCTGCTCACACTGCCCTACCCTGTGCTCTGACCTCTTTCTCCCCTCTCTCTCCAGATGAAATCTCGCTTCTTGTGACGGCCGGCCGCCCAACAACCTGCCCGCTTGACCCTATCCCCTCCTCTCTTCTCCAGACCATTTCCGGAGACCTTCTCCCTTACCTCACCTCGCTCATCAACTCATCCCTGACCGCTGGCTACGTCCCTTCCGTCTTCAAGAGAGCGAGAGTTGCACCCCTTCTGAAAAAACCTACACTCGATCCCTCCGATGTCAACAACTACAGACCAGTATCCCTTCTTTCTTTTCTCTCCAAAACTCTTGAATGTGCCGTCGTTGGCCAGCTCTCCCGCTATCTCTCTCAGAATGACCTTCTTGATCCAAATCAGTCAGGTTTCAAGGCTAGTCATTCAACTGAGACTGCTCTTCTCTGTATCACGGAGGCACTCCGCACTGCTAAAGCTAACTCTCTCTCCTCTGCTCTCATCCTTCTAGACCTATCGGCTGCCTTCGATACTGTGAACCATCAGATCCTCCTCTCCACCCTCTCCGAGTTGGGCATCTCCGGCGCGGCCCACGCTTGGATTGCGTCCTACCTGACAGGTCGCTCCTACCAGGTGGCGTGGCGAGAATCTGTCTCCTCACCACGCGCTCTCACCACTGGTGTCCCCCAGGGCTCTGTTCTAGGCCCTCTCCTATTCTCGCTATACACCAAGTCACTTGGCTCTGTCATAACCTCACATGGTCTCTCCTATCATTGCTATGCAGACGACACACAATTAATCTTCTCCTTTCCCCCTTCTGATGACCAGGTGGCGAATCGCATCTCTGCATGTCTGGCAGACATATCAGTGTGGATGACGGATCACCACCTCAAGCTGAACCTCGGCAAGACGGAGCTGCTCTTCCTCCCGGGGAAGGACTGCCCGTTCCATGATCTCGCCATCACGGTTGATAACTCCATTGTGTCCTCCTCCCAGAGCGCTAAGAACCTTGGCGTGATCCTGGACAACACCCTGTCGTTCTCAACTAACATCAAGGCGGTGGCCCGTTCCTGTAGGTTCATGCTCTACAACATCCGCAGAGTACGACCCTGCCTCACACAGGAAGCGGCGCAGGTCCTAATCCAGGCACTTGTCATCTCCCGTCTGGATTACTGCAACTCGCTGTTGGCTGGGCTCCCTGCCTGTGCCATTAAACCCCTACAACTCATCCAGAATGCCGCAGCCCGTCTGGTGTTCAACCTTCCCAAGTTCTCTCACGTCACCCCGCTCCTCCGCTCTCTCCACTGGCTTCCAGTTGAAGCTCGCATCCGCTACAAGACCATGGTGCTTGCCTACGGAGCTGTGAGGGGAACGGCACCGCAGTACCTCCAGGCTCTGATCAGGCCCTGCACCCAAACAAGGGCACTGCGTTCATCCACCTCTGGCCTGCTCGCCTCCCTACCACTGAGGAAGTACAGTTCCCGCTCAGCCCAGTCAAAACTGTTCGCTGCTCTGGCCCCCCAATGGTGGAACAAACTCCCTCACGACGCCAGGACAGCGGAGTCAATCACCACCTTCCGGAGACACCTGAAACCCCACCTCTTTAAGGAATACCTAGGATAGGATAAAGTAATCCTTCTCACCCCTCCCCCCCTTAAATGATTTAGATGCACTATTGTAAAGTGGCTGTTCCACTGGATGTCATAAGGTGAATTCAACAATATGTAAGTCGCTCTGGATAAGAGCGTCTGCCAAATGACTTAAATGTAAATGTAAATGTAATGAGGAGACAACAGTCTATATAGACCATAATGAGGAGACAACAGTCTATATAATCCCTAGTGAGGAGACAACAGTATATACACACCATAATGAGGAGACAACAGTCTATATAGACCATAATGAGGAGACAACAGTCTATACAGACCATAATGAGGAGACAACAGTCTATATAGACCATAATGAGGATACAACAGTCTATATAAACCCTAGTGAGGAGACAACAGTATATTCAGAACATAATGAGGAGACAACAGTCTATATAAACCCTAATGAGGAGACAACAGTCTATATAGACCATAATGAGGAGGCAACAGTATATATAGACCATAATGAGGAGACAACAGTCTATATAGACCATAATGAGGAGACAACAGTCTATATAAACCCTAATGAGGAGACAACAGTCTATATAGACCCTAATGAGGAGACAACAGTCTACATAAACCCTATTGAGGAGACAACAGTCTATATAGACCCTAATGAGGAGACAACAGTCTACATAAACCCTAATGAGGAGACAACAGTCTACATAAACCCTAATAAGGAGACAACAGTCTATATAGACCATAATGAGGAGACAACAGTCTATATAAACCCTAATGAGGAGACAACAGTCTATATAGACCCTAATGAGGAGACAACAGTCTACATAAACCCTAATGAGGAGACAACAGTCTACATAAACCCTAATGAGGAGACAACAGTCTATATAGACCATAATGAGGAGACAACAGTCTACATAAACCCTAATGAGGAGACAACAGTCTATATAGACCCTAATGAGGAGACAACAGTCTACATAAACCCTAATGAGGAGACAACAGTCTACATAAACCCTAATGAGGAGACAACAGTCTATATAGACCATAATGAGGAGACATCAGTCTACATAAACCCTAATGAGGAGACAACAGTCTACATAAACCCTAATGAGGAGACAACAGTCTATATAGACCATAATGAGGAGACAACAGTCTACATAAACCCTAATGAGGAGACAACAGTCTATATAGACCCTAATGAGGAGACAACAGTCTACATAAACCCTAATGAGGAGACAACAGTCTACATAAACCCTAATGAGGAGACAACAGTCTAGATAAACCCTAATGAGGAGACAACAGTCTATATAGACCATAATGAGGAGACAATAGTCTATATAGACCCTAATGAGGAGACAACAGTCTACATAAACCCTAATGAGGAGACAACAGTCTATATAGACCCTAATGAGGAGACAACAGTCTACATAAACCCTAATGAGGAGACAACAGTCTATATAGACCCTAATGAGGAGACAACAGTCTACATAAACCCTAATGAGGAGACAACAGTCTATATAGACCATAATGAGGAGACAACAGTCTACATAAACCCTAATGAGGAGACAACTGTCTACATAAACCCTAATGAGGAGACAACAGTCTACATAAACCCTAATGAGGAGACAACAGTCTATTGAGACCCTAATGAGTAGACAACAGTCTATATAGACCCTAATGAGGAGACAACAGTCTATATAGACCCTAATGAGGAGACAACAGTCTATATAGACCCTAATGAGGAGACAACAGTCTACATAAACCCTAATGAGGAGACAACAGTCTACATAAACCCTAATGAGGAGACAACAGTCTATATAGACCATAATGAGGAGACAACAGTCTATATAGACCATAATGAGGAGACAACAGTCTACATAAACCCTAATGAGGAGACAACAGTCTATATAGACCATAATGAGGAGACAACAGTCTATATAGACCATAATGAGGAGACAACAGTCTACATAAACCCTAATGAGGAGACAACAGTCTATATAGACCATAATGAGGAGACAACAGTCTATATAGACCATAATGAGGAGACAACAGTCTACATAAACCCTAATGAGGAGACAACAGTCTACATAAACCCTAATGAGGAGACAACAGTCTATATAGACCATAATGAGGAGACAATAGTCTATATAGACCATAATGAGGAGACAACAGTCTATATAAACCCTAATGAGGAGACAACAGTCTATATAGACTCTAATGAGGAGGCAACAGTCTACATAAACCCTAATGAGGAGACAACAGTCTATATAGACCATAATGAGGAGACAATAGTCTATATAGACCATAATGAGGAGACAACAGTCTATATAGACCATAATGAGGAGACAACAGTCTATATAGACCATAATGAGGAGACAACAGTCTATATAGACCCTAATGAGGAGACAATAGTCTATATAGACCATAATGAGGAGACAACAGTCTATATAGACCCTAATGAGGAGACAATAGTCTATATAGACCATAATGAGGAGACAATAGTCTATACAGTGCATTCAGAAACTATTCAGACCCATTGACTTTTTCCACATTTTGTTACATTACAGCCTTGTTCTAATATGGATTAAATATAATATGCTCACCCATCTACACACAATTCTCCATAATGACAAAGCAAAATCAGGATTTATGACTTTTTTTGCAAATGTATTACAAATAAAAACTGGAAATATCACTATATCATAAGTATTCAGAGCCTTTGATCACTACTTTGTTGTTGTATCTTGGGCAGCGATTCCAGCCTCGAGTCTTGTTGGCTATGACTCTACAAGCTTGGCATACCTGTGTTTGGGGAGTTTCTCCCATTCTTCTCTGCAGATCCTCTCAAGTTCTGTCAGGTTGATAAGGAATGTTGCTGCACAGCTTTTTTCTCTCCAGAGATGTTCGATCGACTTCATTCCAGGCTCTGGTTGGGCCACTCAAGGACATTCAGAGACTTGCCCAAAAGCCACTCCTGTGTTGTCTTGGCTGTGTGCTTAGGGTCCTTGTCCTGTTAGAAGGTGAACCTTCACCCCAGTCTGAGGTCCTGATCGCTCTGGACCAGATTTTCATCAAAGATCTCTCTGTACTTTGCTGCGTTCATCTTTCTCTTAATACTGACTTGTCTCCCACTCCCTGCTGCTGAAAAACATCCCAACAGCATGATGCTGCCACCACCATGCTTTACCGTAGGGCGTGACGCTTGGCATTCAGGCCAAATAGTTCAATCTTGGTTACATCAGACCAGAGAATCTTGTTCCTCATGGTCTAAGAGTCCTTTAGATGCCTTTTGGCAAACTCCAAGTGGGCTGTTATGTGCTTTTTTACTGAGGAGCGGCTTCTGTCTGGTCGCTCTACCATGAAGGCCTGATTTGGTGGAGTGCTGCAGAGATGGTTGTCCATCTGGAAGGTCTCCCATATCCACAGAGGAACTCTGGAGCTCTGTCAGTGACCATTGGGTTCTTGGTCACCTCCTTGACAGGCGGCAGGGTAGCCTAGAGGTTAGAGCGTTGGACTAGTAACCAGAAGTTTGCAAGTTCAAACCCCTGAGCTGTCAAGGTACAAATCTGTCGTTCTGCCTCTGAACAGGCAGTTAACCCACTGTTCCCAGGCCGTCATTGAAAATAAGAATTTGTTCTTAACTGACTTGCCTAGTAAAATAAAATTTAAAAAATGACCAAGGTCCCCCCCCCCCCGATTGCTCGGCTTGGCCTGGTGGCCAGCTCCAGGAAGAGTCTTGGTGGTTCCAAACTTCTTCCATTTAAGAATGATGGAGACAACTGTGTTCTTGGGGACCTTGAATGCTGCAGACATTTTTGGTACCCTTCCCCAGATTCTGTGCCTCGACACAAGGCGTTTCAAGGCTTTTCAAGGATTTTTGCTCTGACATGGCCTATCAACTGTGGGACCTTTATATTGAGATCCAAGATGGCAGTCAGACGTCTTTGTCCTTCGTCTTGTCGTGTATGTATTTTTTTACATATTTTTCTTCGCATATCTTTTTCACATGTTTTTCTTATAACCTCAACTTCAAAAAACTCTCCTGCAAACCACCTCACCCAATGTGGTGGTCCTCATTAGGGTCTATATAGACTGTTGTCTCCTCAGTAGGGTCTATATAGACTGTTGTCTCCTCATTAGGGTCTATATAGACTGTTGTCTCCTCATTAGGGTCTACATAGACTGTTGTCTCCTCATTAGGGTCTATATAGACTGTTTTCTCCTCATTAGGGTCTATATAGACTGTGTTCTCCTCATTAGGGTCTATATAGACTGTTGTCTCCTCATTAGGGTCTATATAGACTGTTGTCTCCTCATTAGGGTCTATATAGACTGTTGTCTCCTCATTAAGGTCTATATAGACTATTGTCTCCTCATTAGGGTCTATATAGACTGTTGTCTCCTCATTGGGGTCTATATAGACTGTTTTCTCCTCATTGGGGCCTATATAGACTGTTGTCTCCTCATTAGGGATCACATTAGGGTCTATATAGACTGTTGTCTCCTCATTAGGGTCTATATAGACTGTTGTCTCCTCATTAGGGTCTATATAGACTGTTTTCTCCTCATTAGGGTCTATATAGACTGTTTTCTCCTCATTAGGGTCTATATAGACTGTTTTCTCCTCATCAGGGTCTATATAGACTGTTGTCTCCTCATTAGGGCCTATATAGACTGTTTTCTCCTCATTAGGGTCTATATAGACTGTTGTCTCCTCATTATGGTCTATATAGACTGTTGTCTCCTCATTAGGATCTATATAGACTGTTGTCTCCTCATTAGGACCTATATAGACAGTTGTCTCCACATTAGGGTCTATTTAGACTGTTGTCTCCTCATTAGGCTCTATATATACTGTTTTCTCCTCATTAGGGTCTATATAGACTGTTTTCTCCTCATTAGGGTCTATATAGACTGTTGTCTCCTCATTAGGACCTATATAGACTGTTGTCTCCTCATTAGGACCTATATAGACTGTTGTCTCATCATTAGGACCTATATAGACTGTTGTCTCCTCATTAGGGTCTATATAGACTGTTGTCTCCTCATTATGGTTTATATAGACTGTTGTCTCCTCAGTAGGGTCTATATAGACTGTTGTCTCCTCATTAGGACCTATAAAGACTGTTGTCTCCTCATTAGGGTCTATTTAGACTGTTGTCTCCTCATTAGGGTCTATATAGACTGTTGTCTCCTCATTAGGGTCTATATAGACTGTTTTCTCCTCATTAGGGTCTATATAGACTGTTGTCTCCTCATTAGGACCTATATAGACTGTTGTCTCCTCATTAGGACCTATATAGACTGTTGTCTCCTCATTAGGACCTATATAGACTGTTGTCTCCTCATTAGCGTCTATATTGACTGTTGTCTCCTCATTAGGGCCTATATAAACTGTTTTCTCATCATTAGGGTCTATATAGACTGTTTTCTCCTCATTAGGGTCTATATAGACTGTTGTCTCCTCATTAGGACCTATATAGACTGTTGTCTCCTCATTAGGGTCTATATAGACTGGTGTATCCTCATTATGGTCTATATAGACTGTTGTCTCCTCATTAGGGTCTATATAGACTGTTGTCTCCTCATTAGGACCTATATAGACAGTTGTCTCCACATTAGGGTCTATTTAGACTGTTGTCTCCTCATTAGGACCTATATAGACTGTTGTCTCCTCATTAGGGTCTATATAGACTGTTTTCTCCTCATTAGGGTCTATATATACTGTTTTCTCCTCATTAGGGTCTATATAGACTGTTGTCTCCTCATTAGGGTCTATATTGACTGTTGTCTCCTCAGTAGGGTCTATATAGACTGTTGTCTCCTCATTAGGACCTATATAGACTGTTGTCTCCAAATTAGGGTCTATTTTGATTGTTGTCTCCTCATTAGGGTCTATATAGACTGTTTTCTCCTCATTAGGGTCTATATATACTGTTTTCTCCTCATTAGGGACTATATAGACTGTTGTCTCCTCATTAGGGTCTATATTGACTGTTGTCTCCTCAGTAGGGTCTATATAGACTGTTGTCTCCAAATTAGGGTCTATTTTGACTGTTGTCTCCAAATTAGGGTCTATTTTGACTGTTGTCTCCTCATTAGGGTCTATATAGACTGTTGTCTCCTCATTAGGGTCTATATAGACTGTTGTCTCCTCATTAGGACCTATATAGACTGTTGTCTCCTCATTAGGACCTATATAGACTGTTGTCTCCTCATTAGTGTCTATATAGACTGTTGTCTCCTCATTAGGGTCTATTTTGAATGTTGTCTCCTCATTATGGTCTATATAGACTGTTTTCTCCTCATTAGGGTCTATATAGACTGTTGTCTCCTCATTAGGACCCATATAGACTGTTGTCTCCTCATTAGGGTCTATATAGACTTTTGTCTCCTCATTAGGACCTATATAGACTGTTGTCTCCTCATTAGGACCTCTATAGACTGTTTTCTCCTCATTAGGGTCTATATAGACTCTTTTCTCCTCATTAGGGTCTATATAGACTGTTGTCTCCTCATTAGGACCTATATAGACTGTTGTCTCCTCATTAGGATCTATATAGACTGTTGTCTCCTCATTATGTTCTATATAGACTGTTGTCTCCTCATTAGGGTCTATATAGACTGTTGTCTCCTCATTAGGACCTATATAGACAGTTGTCTCCACATTAGGGTCTATTTAGACTGTTGTCTCCTCATTAGGGTCTATATAGACTGTTGTCTCCTCATTAGGCTCTATATATACTGTTTTCTCCTCATTAGGGTCTATATAGACTGTTGTCTCCTCATTAGGGTCTACATAGACTTTTGTCTCCTCATTAGGGTCTATATAGACTGTTGTCTCCTCATTAGGGTCTATATTGACTGTTGTCTCCTCAGTAGGGTCTATATAGACTGTTGTCTCCTCATTAGGACCTATATAGACTGTTGTCTCCAAATTAGGGTCTATTTTGACTGTTGTCTCCACATTAGGGTCTATATAGACTGTTTTCTCCTCATTAGGGTCTATATATACTGTTTTCTCCTCATTAGGGACTATATAGACTGTTGTCTCCTCATTAGGGTCTATATTGACTGTTGTCTCCTCAGTAGGGTCTATATAGACTGTTGTCTCCTCATTAGGACCTATATAGACTGTTGTCTCCAAATTAGGGTCTATTTTGACTGTTGTCTCCTCATTAGGGTCTATATAGACTGTTGTCTCCTCATTAGGGTCTATATAGACTGTTGTCTCCTCATTAGGACCTATATAGACTGTTGTCTCCTCATTAGGACCTATATAGACTGTTGTCTCCTCATTAGTGTCTATATAGACTGTTGTCTCCTCATTAGGGTCTATTTTGAATGTTGTCTCCTCATTATGGTCTATATAGACTGTTTTCTCCTCATTAGGGTCTATATAGACTGTTGTCTCCTCATTAGGACCCATATAGACTGTTGTCTCCTCATTAGGGTCTATATAGACTTTTGTCTCCTCATTAGGACCTATATAGACTGTTGTCTCCTCATTTGGACCTATATAGACTGTTGTCTCCTCATTAGGACCTCTATAGACTGTTTTCTCCTCATTAGGGTCTATATAGACTCTTTTCTCCTCATTAGGGTCTATATAGACTGTTGTCTCCTCATTAGGACCTATATAGACTGTTGTCTCCTCATTAGGATCTATATAGACTGTTGTCTCCTCATTATGTTCTATATAGACTGTTGTCTCCTCATTAGGGTCTATATAGACTGTTGTCTCCTCATTAGGACCTATATAGACAGTTGTCTCCACATTAGGGTCTATTTAGACTGTTGTCTCCTCATTAGGGTCTATATAGACTGTTGTCTCCTCATTAGGCTCTATATATACTGTTTTCTCCTCATTAGGGTCTATATAGACTGTTGTCTCCTCATTAGGGTCTATATAGACTGTTTTCTCCTCATTAGGGTCTATATAGACTGTTGTCTCCTCATTAGGGTCTATATAGACTGTTGTCTCCTCATTAGGGTCTATATAGACTGTTGTCTCCTCATTAGGGTCTATATAGACTGTTGTCTCCTCATTAGGGTCTATATAGACCTCATTATGGTCTATATTGACTGTTGTCTCCTCAGTAGGGTCTATATAGACTGTTGTCTCCTCATTAGGACCTATATAGACTGTTGTCTCCATATTAGGGTCTATTTAGACTGTTGTCTCCTCATTAGGCCCTTATAGACTGTTGTCTCCTCATTAGGGTCTATGTAGACTGTTGTCTCCTCTTGATGGTCTATATAGACTGTTGTCTCCTCACTAGGGCCTATATAGACTGTTGTCTCCTCACTAGGGCCTATATAGACTGTTGTCTCCTCACTAGGGCCTATATAGACTGTTGTCTCCTCATTAGGACCTATATAGACTGTTGTCTCCTCATTAGGACCTATATAGACTGTTGTCTCCTCATTAGGACCTATATAGACTGTTTTCTCCTCATTAGGGTCTATATAGACTGTTGTCTCCTCATTAGGACCTATATAGATTGTTGTCTCCTCATTAGGGTCTATGTAGACTGTTGTCTCCTCTTGATGGTCTATATAGACTGTTGTCTCCTCACTAGGGCCTATATAGACTGTTGTCTCCTCACTAGGGCCTATATAGACTGTTGTCTCCTCACTAGGGCCTATATAGACTGTTGTCTCCTCATTAGGACCTATATAGACTGTTGTCTCCTCATTAGGACCTATATAGACTGTTGTCTCCTCATTAGGACCTATATAGACTGTTTTCTCCTCATTAGGGTCTATATAGACTGTTGTCTCCTCATTAGGACCTATATAGACTGTTGTCTCCTCATTAGGGTCAATATAGACTGTTGTCTCCTCATTATGGTCTATATAGACTGTTGTCTCCTCAATATGGTCTATATAGACTGTTGTCTCCTTATTAGGACCTATATAGACTGTTGTCTCCACATTAGGGTCTATTTAGACTGTTGTCTCCTCATTAGGGTCTATATAGACTGTTGTCTCCTCATTAGGGTCTATATAGACTGTTTTCTCCTCATTAGGGTCTATATAGACTGTTGTCTCCTCATTAGGGTCTATATAGACTGTTGTCTCCTCATTAGGACCTATATAGACTGTTGTCTCCTCATTAGGACCTATATAGACTGTGTCTCCTCAATGGGGTCTATATAGACTTTTGACTCCTCATTAGGGTCTATTTTGACTGTTGTCTCCTCATTAGGGTCTATTTTGACTGTTGTCTCCTCATTAGGGTCTATATAGACTGTTTTCTCCTCATTAGGACCTATATAGACTGTTGTCTACTCATTAGGGTCTATATAGACTGTTGTCTCCTCATTAGGACCTATAAAGACTGTTGTCTCCTCATTAGGGTCTATTTAGACTGTTGTCTCCTCATTAGGGTCTATATAGACTGTTGTCTCCTCATTAGGGTCTATATAGACTGTTTTCTCCTCATTAGGGTCTATATAGACTGTTGTCTCCTCATTAGGGTCTATATAGACTGTTGTCTCCTCATTAGGACCTATATAGACTGTTGTCTCCTCATTAGGACCTATATAGACTGTTGTCTCCTCATTAGGGTCTATATAGACTGTTGTCTCCTCATTAGGACCTATATAGACTGTTGTCTCCTCATTAGGGTCTATATAGACTGTTGTCTCCTCATTATGGTCTATATAGACTGTTGTCTCCTCATTAGGGTCTATATAGACTGTTGTCTCCTCATTAGGACCTCTATAGACTTTTGTCTCCTCATTAGGGTCTATATAGACTGTTGTCTCCTCATTTGGACCTATATAGACTGTTGTCTCCTCAATAGGACCTATATAGACTGATGTCTCCTCACTAGTGCCTATATAGACTGTTGTCTCCTCACTAGGGCCTATATAGACTGTTGTCTCCTCACTAGGACCTACATAGACTGTTGTCTCCTCATTAGGACCTATATAGACTTTTGTCTCCTCATTAGGACCTATATAGACTGTTGTCTCCTCACTAGGACCTATATAGACTGTTGTCTCCTCATTAGGACCTATATAGACTGTTGTCTCCTCATTATGGTCTATATAGACTGTTGTCTCCTCATTAGGGTCTATATAGACTGTTGTCTCCTCATTAGGACCTCTATAAACTTTTGTCTCCTCATTAGGACCTATATAGACTGTTGTCTCCTCATTAGGGTCTATATAGACTGTTGTCTCCTCATTAGGACCTATATAGACTGTTGTCTCCTCATTAGGACCTATATAGACTGTTGTCTCCTCATTAGGACCTATATAGACTGTTGTCTCCTCATTAGGGTCTATATAGACTGTTGTCTCCTCATTAGGACCTCTATAGACTGTTGTCTCCTCACTAGGGCCTATATAGACTGTTGTCTCCTCATTAGGGTCTATATAGACTGTTGTCTCCTCATTAGGGTCTATATAGACTGTTGTCTCCTCATTAGGACCTCTATAGACTGTTGTCTCCTCACTAGGGCCTATATAGACTGTTGTCTCCTCATTAGGACCTCTATAGACTGTTGTCTCCTCACTAGGGCCTATATAGACTGTTGTCTCCTCATTAGGGTCAATATAGACTGTTGTCTCCTCACTAGGATCTGTTTCTTTCTGAAGTATTTTTACTTACCTTGGAACCAGAATCCCCCATCAGATTCTAGCCAGCTACCTAGCTACTAGCTAGTAGTCAGCTAACCCCTGCTAGCGGTCATCAGCTAACCTTTAGCTCAGAAAGCTCTCGCCAGTTTGTACAACTCAAAACAGAGCATACCGGACCTATTTTCTCTCCGCATCCCAGGATTCCAAGCTCCAGGACATCACAGGTAGCTGCTATCCGAGTGACTACTCTCTGTCCCTAACGCACTAGACGACCAATTTTGCTAGCCTTTAGCCTTACCCTCATCCTACTCCTCCTCTGTTCCTCGGATGATGTGGAGGTTAACCCAGGCCCTGCGTGTCCCATGGCACTCTCATTTGTTGGCTTCTGTAATCGAAAAAGCCTTGGTTTCAAGCATGTTAACATCAGAAGCCTCCTCCCTAAGTTTGTTTTACTCACCCTGATGTCCTTGCCGTGTCTGAATCCTGGCTTAGGAAGGCCACCAAAAATTTGGAGATTTCCAAACCCAACTACAACATTTTCAGTCAAGATAGAACTGCCAAAGGGGGAGGTGTTGCAATTGATTGCAGAGATAGCTTGCAAAGTTCTGTCATACTTTCCAGGTCTACGCCCAAACAGATCGAGCTTCTACTTTTAAAAATTACTCTCTCCAGAAATAAGCCTCTCACTGTTGCCGCCTGCTACCGACCCCTCTCAGCTCCTAGCTGTGCCCTGGACACCATATGTGAATTGATTGCCCCCCATCTATCTTCAGAGTTCATTCTGTTACCTAAACTGGGATATGCTTAACACCCCAGAAGTCCTACAATCTAATATAGATGACCTCAATCTGACACAAATTATCAAGGAAACCAACAGGAACAAACCTAAATACGCTAACATGAGCACCCTCATAGATATTATCCTCACCAACTTGTTCTCTAAATACACTTCAGCTGTTATTAATCAGGATCTCTCTAAGCAATCATTGCCTCATTGCCTGCATCCACTATGGGTCCGCGGTCAAACTATCACTGTCAAACGCTCCCTAAAACACTTCTGCGAGCAGGCCTTTCTAATTTAACTGGCCCGGGTATCCTGGAAGGATATTGACCTCATCCGTCAGTCGAGGATGCCTGGTCGCTTTTTCAAACAGAAATGTGCATCCTGTAGCTCGAACTGCTAAAAGTTTTTGGACACTGTAAAGTCCATGGAGAACAAGAGCACCTAATCCCAGCTACGCACCACTGCGACCTGTATGCTCTCGTTGGCTGGCCCTCACTTCATACTTTTCAACAAACCCACTGACTCCAGGTCATCTATAAGTCTCTGCTAGGTAAAGCCCCGCCTTATCTCAGCTCACTGGTCACCATAGCAGCACCGACCTGTAGCACGCACTCTAGCAGGTATATTTCTCTGGTCACACCCAAAGCCAATTCTTCCTTTGGCCGCCTCTCCTTCCAGTTCACTGCTGCCAATGTTTGGCACGAACTACAACAATCTCTGAAGTTGGAGACTCATACCTCCCTCACTAAGGAATACTTATGTAATACTGAATACTTATGTAAATAAGGTATTTATTTTTTATTTTGCAAAAAAAAACGAAAAACCTGTTTTCGATATGTCATTGTTTGGTATTATGTGTTGATTGATTAAAAACATACATTTAATCCACTTTAGAATAAAGCTGTAGCGTAACAGAACACTTTCTGAAAGCACTGCATAGGCCCTAATGAGGAGACAACAGTCTATATAGGTCCTAATGAGGAGACAACAGTCTATATAGGTCCTAATGAGGAGACAACAGTCTATATAGGCCCTAATGAGGAGACAACAGTCTATATAGGCCCTAATGAGGAGACAACAGTCTATATAGGCCCTAGTGAGGAGACAACAGTCTATATAGGCCCTAGTGAGGAGACAACAGTCTATATAGGCCCTAATGAGGAGACAACAGTCTATATAGGTCCTAGTGAGGAGACAACAGTCTATATAGGCCCTAGTGAGGAGACAACAGTCTATATAGGTCCTAGTGAGGAGACAACAGTCTCCTCACTAGGAGGCGGGTCATTCTCTCGCTCTCTCTCCCCTTACCCATCTGTCTATCGCCTCCTTTGAATTCCATGCTGTCACAGTTACCAGCCCTTTCAAGCTTAACATCCTTATCATTTATCGCCCTCCAGGTTCCCTCGGAGAGTTCATCAATGAGCTTGATGCCTTGATAAGCTCCTTTCCTGAGGATGGCTCACCTCTCACAGTCCTGGGCGACTTTAACCTCCCCACGTCTACCTTTGACTCATTCCTCTCTGCCTCCTTCTTTCCACTCCTCTCCTCTTTTGACCTCACCCTCTCACCTTCCCCCTACTCACAAGGCAGGCAATACGCTCGACCTCATCTTTACTAGATGCTGTTCTTCCATTAACCTCATTGCAACTCCCCTCCAAGTCTCCGACCACTACCTTGTATCCTTTTCCCTCTCGCTCTCATCCAACACTTCCCACACTGCCCCTACTCGGATGGTATCGCGCCGTCCCAACCTTCGCTCTCTCTCCCCCGCTACTCTCTCCTCTTCCATCCTATCATCTCTTCCCTCTGCTCATACCTTCTCCAACCTATCTCCTGATTCTGCCTCCTCAACCCTCCTCTCTTCCATTTCTGCATCCTTTGACTCTCTATGTCCCCTATCCTCCAGGCCGGCTCGGTCCTCCCCTCCCGCTTCGTGGCTCGATGACTCATTGCGAGCTCACAGAACAGAGCTCCGGGCAGCCGAGCGGAAATGGAGGAGAACTCGCCTCCCTGCGGACCTGGCATCCTTTCACTCCCTCCTCTCTACATTTTCCTCCTCTGTCTCTGCTGCTAAAGCCACTTTCTACCACTCTAAATTCCAAGCATCTGCCTCTAACCCTAGGAAGCTCTTTGCCACCTTCTCCTCCCTCCTGAATCCTCCTCCCCCTCCTCCCTCTCTGCAGATGACTTCGTCAACCATTTTGAAAAGAAGGTCGACGACATCCGATCCTCGTTTGCTAAGTCAAACGACACCGCTGGTTCTGCTCACACTGCCCTACCCTGTGCTCTGACCTCTTTCTCCCCTCTCTCTCCAGATGAAATCTCGCTTCTTGTGACGGCTGGCCGCCCAACAACCTGCCCGCTTGACCCTATCCCCTCCTCTCTTCTCCAGACCATTTCCGGAGACCTTCTCCCTTACCTCACCTCGCTCATCAACTCATCCCTGACCGCTGGCTACGTCCCTTCCGTCTTCAAGAGAGCGAGAGTTGCACCCCTTCTGAAAAAACCTACACTCGATCCCTCCGATGTCAACAACTACAGTCCAGTATCCCTTCTTTCTTTTCTCTCCAAAACTCTTGAACGTGCCGTCCTTGGCCAGCTCTCCCGCTATCTCTCTCAGAATGACCTTCTTGATCCAAATCAGTCAGGTTTCAAGACTAGTCATTCAACTGAGACTGCTCTTCTCTGTATCACGGAGGCGCTCCGCACTGCTAAAGCTAACTCTCTCTCCTCTGCTCTCATCCTTCTAGACCTATCGGCTGCCTTCGATACTGTGAACCATCAGATCCTCCTCTCCACCCTCTCCGAGTTGGGCATCTCCGGCACGGCCCACGCTTGGATTGCGTCCTACCTGACAGGTTGCTCCTACCAGGTGGCGTGGCGAGAATCTGTCTCCTCGCCACGCGCTCTCACCACTGGTGTCCCCAGGGCTCTGTTCTAGGCCCTCTCCTATTCTCGCTATACACCAAGTCACTTGGCTCTGTCATAACCTCATGGTCTCTCCTATCATTGCTATGCAGACGACACACAATTCATCTTCTCCTTTCCCCCTTCTGATGACCAGGTGGCGAATCGCATCTCTGCATGTCTGGCAGACATATCAGTGTGGATGACGGATCACCACCTCAAGCTGAACCTCGGCAAGACGGAGCTGCTCTTCCTCCCGGGGAAGGACTGCCCGTTCCATGATCTCGCCATCACGGTTGACAACTCCATTGTGTCCTCCTCCCAGAGCGCTAAGAACCTTGGCGTGATCCTGGACAACACCCTGTCGTTCTCAACCAACATCATGGCGGTGGCCCGTTCCTGTAAGTTCATGCTCTACAACATCCGCAGAGTACGACCCTGCCTCACACAGGAAGCGGCGCAGGTCCTAATCCAGGCACTTGTCATCTCTCGTCTGGATTACTGCAACTCGCTGTTGGCTGGGCTCCCTGCCTGTGCCATTAAACCCCTACAACTCATCCAGAACGCCGCAGCCCGTCTGGTGTTCAACCTTCCCAAGTTCTCTCACGTCACCCCGCTCCTCCGCTCTCTCCACTGGCTTCCAGTTGAAGCTCGCATCCGCTACAAGACCATGGTGCTTGCCTACGGAGCTGTGAGGGGAACGGCACCGCAGTACCTCCAGGCTCTGATCAGGCCCTACACCCAAGCAAGGGCACTGCGTTCATCCACCTCTGGCCTGCTCGCCTCCCTACCACTGAGGAAGTACAGTTCCCGCTCAGCCCAGTCAAAACTGTTCGCTGCTCTGGCCCCCAATGGTGGAACAAACTCCCTCACGACGCCAGGACAGTGGAGTCAATCACCACCTTCCGGAGACACCTGAAACCCCACCTCTTCAAGGAATACCTAGGATAGGATAAGTAATCCTTCTCACCCCCTCCCCCTTAATGATTTAGATGCACTATTGTAAAGTGGCTGTTCCACTGGATGTCAGAAGGTGAATTCACCAATTTGTAAGTCGCTCTGGATAAGAGCGTCTGCTAAATGACTTAAATGTAATGTAAATGTATATAGACCCTAGTGAGGAGACAACAGTCTATATAGGCCCTAGTGAGGAGACAACAGTCTATATAGACCCTAGTGAGGAGACAACAGTCTATATAGGCCCTAGTGAGGAGACAACAGTCTATATAGGCTCTAGTGAGGAGACAACAGTCTATATAGACCCTTGTATCAGCATATCGATTGCGCAACCAGGGCTGGTAAAACCTTGGATCATTGCTATTCTAACTTCAGCGATGCATATAAGGCCCTCCCCCGTCCTCCTTTCAGAAAAGCTGACCACGACTCCATTTTGTTGCTCCCTGCCTACAGACAGAAGCTAAAACAAGAAGCTCCCACGCTGAGGTCTGTCCAACGCTGGTCCGACCAAGATGATTCCACGCTCCAAAACTGCTTCCATCACGTGGACTGGGATATGTTTCATATTGCGTCAAACAACATTGACGAATACGCTGATTCGGTGAGCGAGTTCATTAGAACGTGTGTTGAAGATGTCTTTCCCATAGCAACGATTAAAACATTCCCAAACCAGAAAACATGGATTGATGGCAGCATTCGCTTGTAACTGAAAGCTCGAACCACTGCTTTTAATCAGGGCAAGGTGACTGGTAACATGACCGAATACAAACAGTGCAGCTATTCCCTCCACAAGGCAATCAAACAAGCTAAGCGTCAGTATAGAGACAAAGTAGAATCGCAATTCAACGGCTCAGACACAAGTGGTATGTGGCAGGGTCTACAGTCAATCATGGATTACAAAAAGAAAACCAGCCCAGTCACGGACCAGGATGCCTTGCTCCCAGGCAGACTAAATCACTTTTTTTGCCTGCTTTGAGGAAAATACAGTGCCACTGACACGGCCCGCAACCAAAACATGCGGACTCTCCTTCACTGCAGCCGAGGTGAGTAAAACATTTAAATGTGTTAACCATCGCAAGGCTGCAGGCCCAGACGGCATCCCCAGCCGCGCCCTCAGAGCATGCGCAGACCAGCTGACATATTCAATCAATCCCTATCCCAGTCTGCTGTTCCCACATGCTTCAAGAGGGCCACCATTGTTCCTGTTTCCAAGAAAGCTAAGGTACCTGAGCTAAACGACTACCGCCCCGTAGCACTCACTTCCGTCATCATGAAGTGCTTTGAGAGACTAGTCAAGGACCATATCACCTCCACCCTACCTGACACCCTAGACCCACTCATCTCATATGTATATACTGTACTCGATACCATCTACTGCATCTTGCCTATGCCGCTCTGTACCATCACTCATTCATATATCTTTATGTACATATTCTTTATCCCCTTACACTGTGTATAAGACAGTAGTTTTGGAATTGTTAGCTAGATTACTCTTTGGTTATTACTGCATTGTCGGAACTAGAAGCACAAGCATTTCGCTACACTCGCATTAACATCTGCTAACCATGTGTATGTGACAAATAAAATTTGATTTGATTTGATTTAATGAGGAGACAACAGTCTATATAGGGTCTAATGAGGAGACAACAGTCTATATAGGCCCTAGTGAGGAGACAACAGTCTATATAGGCCCTAGTGAGGAGACAACAGTCTATATAGACCCTAATGAGGAGACAACAGTCTATATAGACCCTAATGATGAGACAACAGTCTATATAGACCCTAATGAGGAGACAAGTCTATATAGACCCTAATGAGGTGACAACAGTCTATATAGGCCCTAATGAGGAGACAATAGTCTATATAGACCATAATGAGGAGACAACAGTCTATATAGACCATAATGAGGAGACAATAGTCTATATAGGCCCTAATGAGGAGACAACAGTCTATATAGAACCTAATGAGGAGACAACAGTCTATATTATTTTTATATTTTATTTCAGTTAAGAGCAAATTCTTATTTTCAATTACGGCCTAGGAACAGTGGGTTAACTGCCTGTTCAGGGGCAGAACGACAGTCTATATAGACCCTAATGAGGAGACAACAGGCTATATAGATCTTAATGAGGAGACAACAGTCTATATAGACCCTAATGAGGAGACAACAGTCTATATATAGACCCTAGTGAGGAGACAACAGTCTATACATACCCTAATGAGGAGACAATAGTCTATATAGACCCTAATGAGGATACAATAGTCTATATATACCCTAATAAGTAGACAACAGTCTATATAGACCCTAGTGAGGAGACAACAGTCTATATAGACCCTATATATAATCTTTGTGTTAAATATGTATATTTTATGACTCCTATTTGGTTTGCTTTTCTTAACTTTTCTTGATAATTGTAGCCTCAAGGTGTCTGTCAGAGAAATAGGCAGCTCTATTGTCCCTGTGTGTGTCCCAATTGGATCCCTGTTCCATATGTAGTCCACTACATTTGACCAGAGCCTTTGCCTTTAAAGTAGTGCACTATGTAGGGAAAAGGGTGCCATTCGGGACAGAGCCCCTGACTGACCAAACTGTCATATAAAATAACAATGTATTTGTTAACCTACAGCGCCACTCCTCTTTTCCAACTAAGAGAGGAAAAAAACGATAGTTAATCATTAACGGAGATATGTAGAAAGAGAATCTTCAACATTCTGAAACAGGTGTGTCAGGTATGTATGGGGGTTGGATTAGATAACAGAGTGGATGGAGCACGGCCCTGACTAAAAGTAGTATACTATATAAGGAATGGTATGTATGGGGGTTAGATTAGATAACAGGGTGGATGGAGCAGGCCCTGACTAAAAGTAGTATACTATATAAGGAATGGTATGTATGGGGGTTAGATTAGATGACAGGGTGGATGGAGCACGGCCCTGATCAAAAGTAGTATACTATATAAGGAATGGTATGTATGGGGGTTAGATTAGATAACAGGGTGGATGGAGCACGGCCCTGACTAAAAGTAGTATACTATATAAGGAATGGTATGTATGGGGGTTAGATTAGATAACAGAGTGGATGGAGCACGGCCCTGACTAAAAGTAGTATACTATATAAGGAATGGTATGTATGGGGGTTAGATTAGATGACAGGGTGGATGGAGCACGGCCCTGATCAAAAGTAGTATACTATATAAGGAATGGTATGTATGGGGGTTAGATTAGATAACAGGGTGGATGGAGCACGGCCCTGATCAAAAGTAGTATACTATATAAGGAATGGTATGTATGGGGGTTAGATTAGATAACAGGGTGGATGGAGCACGGCCCTGGTCTAAGTAGTATACTATATACTGTACTAGCCGGGCCCTGATCAAAAGTAGTATACTATATACTGTACTAGCCGGGCCCTGGTCTAAGTAGTATACTATATACTGTACTAGCCGGGCCCTGGTCTAAGTAGTATACTATATACTGTACTAGCCGGGCCCTGGTCTAAGTAGTATACTATATAAGAAATAGGTGCCATTTCTGACACTGTCTATTTGTCTGTTTGAAGAGCTTTTCATGGTTTCAAGACAGCCGAGTGACCAATACAATGGGGTGGCCGAAAGGTTATCTATATACTAGTATACTATATAAGCAGTAGGAGGACTTCCTAAAAATCCGATACAGCTACGAACAGGATTTGATTTTGATTTGATTTGATTTGAACAGAAATTACTTTCGTAGCTGGTTAGGAGAGCTAACCCTAAGCCTTTTCCTAACCCTAACCTCATTCTCCTGTAACGTTAATTCTAACATGCTGCATAAATTCTCCTAACCTGCAACAAAGAATTCAATTCAGGTTATTACTTTATCAAAGTGATGTGTTTTTAGGGAATCTCATATGCAAGAATGCATACAGGGTTCTCTGAGACATGATTAGACAGAAAGTGATTTCAGTCATGTACTGCACACATCAAAACCAAGGACAGTGGAATGTTTAGGGTTTGTTTTGTGTTTTAGGAAATAGTAGTGTAGAATGTGAAGTGTATTAACACCCCAACTCTATTTGGGGTCCATAACTAGGTGGATATTAGACAGTTACTCTCCTAATGTAATGGTAATAATAAGCAATTTCACAACTCTAAGACAGGGTTATTTTAAAGTGGATGTATTTATTAACCAATACATATAATTCCAGTATTAAAACCTGCTCTTCAAACAGAACAGATGGGGGACTGGAAATGATGCAGACAATTACATTGATAAAAGAAACAATCTGCAACATTGAAGCTGTTCTAAAATGATGTCATAATAAATACTAAACCTTCACTTCCTTCACGCAGTAATACACCTTCTATCAAATCATTAAACATCTATTATAAACATTGTTCACAGCATATTGTATTGTACACAGCACACATTGTACAGCACACAGTCTCTAACCTTCACCCATATCTGTCTATCTGTCTGTCTATCTATCTATCTATCTGTCTATCTATCTATCTATCTATCTGTCTGTCTGTCTGTATCTATCTATCTATCTGTATCTATCTGTCTATCTATCTATCTATCTATCCGTCTATCTATCTATCTATCTATCTATCTATCTATCTGTCTATCTGTCTGTCTGTCTGTCTGTCTGTCTGTCTGTCTCTCTGTCTGTCTATCTATCTATCTATCTGTCTATCTGTCTATCTATCTGTCTATCTATCTATCTATCTGTCTATCTGTCTATCTGTCTATGTATCTATGTCTATCTATCTATCTGTCTGTCTGTCTGTCTGTCTGTCTGTCTGTCTGTCTGTCTGTCTGTCTGTCTGTCTGTCTGTCTGTCTGTCTGTCTGTCTGTCTGTCTGTCTGTCTGTCTGTCTATCTATTCATAACTTCCTTATTCTTTCTTTCTTCCTCAATCCATTTAATATCTTATTTTTTATTTCCTCCCCCTTCCATCCTTTATGATTAATACTATAATTTAACCCTTATTTTACCAGGTAAGTTGACTGAGAACATTACACATACCCAAAGTCAATCAAACACAAAGCATATGAATAATTGGTTCAATCTTGCTTCATTATGGAAAATCACCGGTGGGTCCTGTTTTATGAATTAGCTTCATTACTCAATGAGTATCTCCTACTCTGAAATGGGAAAATCCAGTCTTCTTTCTCTGCTCTTCGTCTTCTTGGTTTACAATACATTGTGCTTCATCCTCCTCAGGAAATTCTGTAGTTTGAGCCTCAGGCCACAATGCCTTGATGGAGAACTAGAGGACATGAGAGAGGGGGGAAATAAACAGAAGAGAGAGAGAGAGAGAGAGAGAGGGAGAGAGAGAGAGGGAGAGAGAGAGGGAGAGAGAGAGGGAGAGAGAGAGAAAGAGACAGAGAGAGAGAGAGATAAAGAGACTCAGCGAGCATGTACAGACTCAGCGAGCATAGCCTTGCTATTGAGAAAGGCGCCGTAGGCAGACATGGCTCTCAAGAGAAGACAGGCTATGTGCTCACTGCCCACAAAATGAGGTGGAAACTGAGCTGCACTTCCTAACCTCATGCCCAATGTATGTCCATATTAGAGAGACATATTTCCCTCAGATTACACAGATCCACAAAGAATTCGAAAACAAATCAAATTTTGAAAAAACTCTACTGGGTGAAATTCCACAAATCTTGCTGCCATCAGAGCAGCAAGATTTGTGACCTGTTGCCACGAGAAAAGGGCAACCAGTGAAGAACACGCACCATTGTAAATACAACCCATATCTATGCTTATTTATTTTATCCTGTGTCCTTAACCATTTGTACATTGTAAAAACACTGTATATATATATATAATATGACATTTGTAATGTCTTTATTGTTTTGAAACTTCTGTATGTGTGATGTCTACTGTTAATTTTTATTGTTTATTTCACTTTATATATTATCTACCTTACTTGCTTTGGCAATGTTAACACATGTTACCCATGCCAATAAAGCCCCTTGAATTGAAAAAAATTGAATTGAGAAAGAGAGAGACAGAGAGAGAGAGAGAGAGAGAGAGAGACAAAGAGACAGATACAGAACTAAATGTTAGGAAGATCAGAGAACAGTGGAAGGTTTCTCCTAGTTTCTAAATCAGTCTATCAATCCATCCACCTTTGCCTGGGGTACTCACCATGTGTACTGTGTAGTGGTCTGTGTCTGTCTGTTAGCTCCTTTCCACTCTTCTTCCTCTTCCTCCTCCTCCTCTTCCTGTTGTCTGTCTAGTATCTGGTCCCAGATCTCAGTGTTAACCCACAGCGACCCCGGCAGGGTGAGGCTGGGCTCGGTGCAGGTGATCCAACGGCACAGGGGGCAGCAGACTGTCAGTAGGCCGCTTTGGAGCCTGGACATCGCCTGCAAGCACAGCCCACAGAATGTGTGCTTACAGTGGAGCATCCGAGGGATCTTCTCCCTGCGAGAGTAGAGCTGGAGGCAGACACAGCACTCCATGTCCTCACTCATCAGACCCATGGCTGGCTGGGGTGGGGTGGATGGATGGATGGATGGCTGATGGACAGATGGATGGATGGATGGATGGCTGATGGATGGATGGATGGACGGCTGGATGGATGGATGGCTGAATGGACGGATGGATGGATGGATGGATGGATGGATGGATGGACGGACGGATGGATGGATGGATGGATGGATGGATGGACGGACGGATGGACGGACGGATGGATGGACGGACGGATGGCTGGCTGGAGCGCAGAGGAATTCTGGACTGAGTGTCAGTGTCTTGGCAGGAAGACGTGGGGTTTAAACGCTGGTCTGAGGTCAGTGTTCCCCTTGTGGTTTATTAATGTCCTGGTTTGGACTTGATGAGGATGAGCTGATCCTAGATCTGTGCTTAGGAGCGTAGGTCAGGAACCTGCACAAGACATTAAGATGTTAAATTAGACTCAGTGACTTCATCACTGGCACTATGTAAACATATCTAATGTGATAACGTATCTTAAATCACCAGGCTGTCAGGTTTTTCTGATAAGCCATGAAGAAAAAAATATCTTGAAAAATATCACACACATTTATAACATCCATAGTTATCAGATATACACAAACCTTTTCACTTTTATCATTATCAATGAGAGACAATATTTTACTTACAGGTTCTGGAAGATTTTCAGCACAGCGACCAACTATCCTACGATAAAACTTTGTGTGTGAGAGAGAAGAGTGTGTGTGCTCCTATTTTAAGCTTTGGGGGAGGAGACAAAATTCAGTTATTTTCCCAGAAAGGGCGGTCTCTCACCTCCTCTACTCTCAGGTGAGGAAGGAAAGTTCCATGGAACGAGTTAAACACTTCTAGGTCACTTCTATAGCATAGTAGGACACTTCAGGAGAATTGCCAGGGGCGTGTAATAAAATGACATTTTTTCAGGGCAGGTGTTCATGTCTACAAAGGGCAAGTACACGGAGTGTACAAAACATTAAGAACACATGCTCTTTCCTTGACATAGACTGAGTGTACAAATGGTGTTCCTAATGTTTGGTACACTCAGTGTAAGTCCTGTTTATGACGGATCAATATTTGTAGGGTAATTTTCACTAGAGAGGGGAAGCACTTGTACAACCCTCTCTGTGGACTTGTAGAACCCTCTCTGTGGACTTGTAGATCCCTCTCTGTGGACTTGTAGATCCCTCTGTGTACTTGTAGAACCCTCTCTGTGGACTTGTAGATCCCTCTCTGTGGACTTGTAGATCCCTCTCTGTGGACTTGTAGATCCCTCTCTGTGTACTTGTAGATCCTATCTGTGGACTTGTAGACCCCTCTCTGTGTACTTGTAGATCATATCTGTGGACTTGTAGAACCCTCTCTGTGGACTTGTAGAACCCTCTCTGTGGACTTGTAGAACCCTCTCTGTGTACTTGTAGAACCCTCTCTGTGTACTTGTAGATCCCTCTGTGTACTTGTAGAACCCTCTCTGTGGACTTGTAGAACCCTCCCTGTGGACTTGTAGAACCCTCTCTGTTTTAGATCCTCTCTGTGTACTTGTAGAACCCTCTCTGTGGACTTGTAGAACCCTCTCTGTGGACTTGTAGAACCCTCTCTGTGTACTTGTAGAACCCTCCCTGTGGACTTGTAGAACCCTCTCTTTTAGATCCTCTCTGTGTACTTGTAGAACCCTCTCTGTTGACTTGTAGAACCCTCTCTGTGGACTTGTAGAACCCTCTCTGTGTACTTGTAGAACCCTCTCTGTGGACTTGTAGAACCCTCCCTGTGGACTTGTAGAACCTCTCTGGACTTTTAGATCCTCTCTGTGTACTTGTAGAACCCTCTCTGTTGACTTGTAGAACCCTCTCTGTGTACTTGTAGAACCCTCTCTGTGTACTTGTAGAACACTCTCTGTGGACTTGTAGAACCCTCTCTGGACTTTTAGATCCTATCTTTGGACTTGTAGAACCCTCTCTGTTGACTTGTAGAACCCTCTCTGTGTACTTGTAGATCCCTCTCTGTGTACTTGTAGATCCCTCTCTGTGTACTTGTAGATCCCTCTCTGTGTACTTGTAGAACCCTCTCTGTGTACTTGTAGATCCCTCTCTGTGTACTTGTAGATCCCTCTCTGTGTACGTGCCTGGTTATTGTTGAACTTCTCCTATGACCCTTTAATGACTCACTTATCTTACAGTATATTGTTTATCTGTATATTGTGAATGAGGTTTTTTATAGTGTATATGGATCCCAGGACTCCATGGAAATGTCAGGTGGTAATGAGTGAGTGGGCTGTCCAGTTTTTTACCATAAACATTGATGAAGTGATGGATGAATGAAACACCAATCAGGAGAGTTTCAGGCTGCTGTGTTGTTTTAGTTTTAAAGTCACGTGTTTCTAATAAAACCAAGTCACAAATTCAGTGGAAACCTTGTAAACAACCCCCCTAACCAGTCAATTGGAAAACAGTCACCGGGTTGTTTTTGAATTGACAATTTATGACGGCTCTACTTTTTGTTAAACTGGAAATTCCAGGTGAAACACGCTTGTCTATTCACCATGTCAGCTAAGTGCCACGCACGCACAACAGACACACACAAACAAACACTAAGTATAAAGAACCACCAAACATTTGTTCTTTAAAATCGCCTTAATATATTCCATGATACAATTTCGTGAAATAAGCATGAAATCTGGGTGTAACTCACAAATTAATTCCTATCATTAAAGGGCCAGAACAAGAGACTGAAAGAGCTTTTTCATAGTGGATAATACATGGAATAGGGATCCAATTGGGACACACCCAGGGACAGGCGACAGTAAATGATGAGCCCTGGTCTAAAGTAGTATTCTATATACTGTCAGTAGTTTGGTAACCCTGGTCTAAATGTAGTATACCCTATATACTGCACTAGCCAGGCCCTGGTTGAAAGTAGTATACTATATACTGAACTACCCGAGCCCTGGTCTAACAGTAGGATACTATATACTGCACTAACCAGGCCCTGGTTGAAACAAAGATTAGTATACTATATACTGTACTAGTTGTCTCCCTGGTCAAAAGTAGATACTGTATTCTGCACTAGTTGGGCCCTGGTCAATAGTAGTATACTATATACTGTCCTACTAGGCCTTGGTAAAAAGTAGTATACTATATACTGTACTTTAGGGCCTTGGTAAAAAGTAGTATACTATATACTGTACTAGTTGGGCACTGGTTTAAAGTAGTATACTATATATTGACTAGTTTGGCCCTGGTCAAAAGTAGTATACTATATACTATACTAGCCGGGCCCCTCTCTCTGGTCAAAAGTTGTATATTATATACTGTAGTAGTTGGGCCCTGGTTTAAGACTGTAGTCTATTATGGTCTATATACTGTACTAGTTGGCCTGGTCTAAACTAGTATACTATATACTATACTAGCCAGGCTTGGTATAAACATAGTATCTATATGCTGCACTAGTTGGGCCCTGGTCAATAGTAGTATACTATATACTGTACTAGACCGGGCCTTGGAAAAAGTTGTATACTATATACTGTACTAAGTCCCTGGTCTAAAGTTGTATACTATACATATGTCCTAGCCGGGCCCTGGTTAACGTAGATTCTATATACTGTAGTAGTCGGGCCCTGACTGTCTAAAGTAGTATACTATATACTGAACTAGTTGGCGCTGGTCTAAAGTAGTATATTATATACTGTACTAGCCAGGCCCTGGTCTAAAGTAGTATACTGTCTACTGTACTAGTTGGGCCCTGGTTTAAAGGAGTAAACTATATAATGTACTAGTTGTGCCCTGGTCAATAGTAGTATACTATATACTGTCCTAGCCGGGCCTTGGTAAAAAGTAGTATTCTATACACTGTACTAGTTGGGCTCTGGTTTAAAGTAGTATACTATATACTGTACTTGTTGGGCCCTGGTCAAAAGTAGTATACTATATACTGTACTTGTTGGGCCCTGGTCTAAAGGGTAGCCTAGTGGTAGAGCGTTGGACTAGTAACCGGAAGGTTGTAAATTCAAACCCCTGAGCTGACACATATATTACTACTGTACTAGTTGGGCCCTGGTCTAAAGTAGTGTACTATATACTGCACTTGTTGGGCCCTGATCTAAAGTAGTATACTATATACTGTAGTAGTCTGGCCCTGGTCTAAAGTAGTATATTATATGCTGCACTAGCCGGGCCCAGTCTAAAATAGATACTATATACTTTACCAGCCGGGCACTGGTCAAAAGTTGTATACTATATACTGTACTAGTTGGGCCCTGGTCAAAAGTAGTATACTATATACTGTACTAGCCAGGCTTTGTCAAAAGTAGTATACTACATACTGCACTAGTTGGGCCCTGGTCAATAGTAGTATACTATATACTGTACTAGTTGGGCCTTGGTTTAAAGTAGTATACTATATCACTGTACTAGTTGGGCCCTGGTCGAATGTAGTATACTATATACTGTACTTGCCGGGCCTTGAACCGGGGACACCGTGCTCAAGGCTGGTGCCATGTGTAAGCCGTCCAAGGAGACGCACTGGGGACCAGATGCGTAGAGACGGCTTCATGGCACTTGGCGACGTTGACTCTAGCCCGGCCAATAGCGGAGCTGGTATGTACCGCACTGGGCTATGCACCCGCACTCGGGACACAGTGCGCACCACTGCATAACACGGTGCCTGCCCGGTCTAGACGCCCCCGGTAAGTACAGGAAGTTGGAGCAGGTCTCCTACCTGGCTTCGCCACACTTCCCAAGACATTTATATAGGGGCTGACTCTCGGGCTTCCATCCGCGTCTAAAGTGCTGCCTCCTCATACCAGCGCTATAGCTTTGTCGCCTCCAGTTCTGGGGCGGCGATATTCTCCAGGCTGTGCCCAGGGTCCTTCTCCGTCAAGGATCTCCTCCCAAGTCCATTTATCCAAATAGTGCAGCCTCTCCCACTGCTGCTGCTGCTGCTGCCTCTGTTGCTTCTCCTGTTGCTGCTTCTGTTGGTGTTTCTGTTGCTGCTGCTGTTGCTCCAGCTGCCCTTCACCACTCCGCTTGGTCCTGTTGTGTTGGGTGATTCTGTAACTCCTTTCTTTATGTGAAGGAGAGTCAGACCAAAATGCAGCGTGGCTATTTCGATTCATGTTTAATAAAACAACTAAACACAAACACTACAAAACAAGAAACGTAACACGAAAACCAAAACAGCCTATACTGGTGCAAAGTAACACAGAGACAGGAACAAAGACAATCACCCACTACACACTCAAAGAATATGGCTGCCTAAATATGGTTCCCAATCAGAGACAACGATAAACACCTGCCTCTGATTGAGAACCACTTCAGACAGCCATAGACTTTGCTAGCAAACCCCACTAAGCCACAATCCCAATACCTATGAAAAACCCCAAGACAAAACACACCACATACAAAAACCCATGTCACACCCTGGCCTGACCAAATAAATAAAGAAAAAAAAATACTAAGACCAGGGCGTGACACCTGGTCTAAAGTAGTATACTATATACTGTAGTAGTCGGGCCCTGTTCTAAAGTAGTATACTATATACTGCATTAGCCGGGCCTGATCTAAAGTAGTATACTATATACTGAACTTGCCGGGCCCTGGTCTAAAGTAGTATACTATATACTGTAGTAGTTGGGCCCTGGTCTAAAGTAGTGTACTGTATACTGAACTTGCCGGGCCCTGGTCTAAAGTAGTATCCTATATACTGTAGTAGTCGGGCCCTGGTCTAAAGTAGTGTACTGTATACTGTACTAGCCGGGCCCTGGTCTAAAGTAGTATACTATATACTGCACTAGCCGGGCCCTGGTCTAAAGAAGTATACTATATACTGTACTAGCTGGTCCCTGATCTAAAGTAGTATACTATATACTGTACTAGTTGGGCCCTGGTCTAAAGTAGTATACTATATACTGTACTAGTTGTGACCTGGCCTAAAGTAGTATACTATATACTGTACTAGCCGGACTTGGTCAAAAGTAGTATACCACATACTGCACTAGTTGGGCCCTGGTCAATAGTAGTACACAATATACTGTACTTGCCGGGCCTTGGTAAAAGTAGTATACTCTATACTGTACGAGCCGGGCCCAGGTCTAAAGTAGTATTCTATATACTGTACAAGCCGGGCCCTGGTCTAAAGTAGTATACTATATACTGTACTAGCCGGTCCCTGGTCTAACGTAATATTCTATGTACTGTAGTAGTCGGGCCCTGCTCTAATGTAGTATACTATATACTGAACTAGCCGGGCATTGGTCTAAAGTAGTATATTATATGCTGTACTTGCCGGGCCCTGGTCAAAAGTAGTATACTATATACTGTACTAGCCGGTCCTGGTCTAAAGTAGTATACTATATACTGCACTAGTTGGGCCCTGGTCCAGAGTAGTATACTATATACTGTCCTAGCCGGGCCTTGGTAAAAGTAGTATACTATATACTGTACTAGTTGTGCCCTGGTCAAAAGTAGTATACTATATACTGTACAGGTTGGGCCCTGGTCAATAGTAGTATACTATATACTTTACTTGCCGGGCCTTGGTAAAAATAGTATACTATATACTGTACTATCCGGCCTTGGTAAAAAGTAGAATACTATACTGTATTAGCCATGCCCTGGTCTAAAGTAGTATACTATATACTGCACTAGTTGGGCCCTGGTTTAAAGTAATATACTATATACTGTACTAGTTGGGCCCTGGTCTAAAGTAGTATACTATATACTGTACTAGCCAAGCTTGGTCAAAAGTAGTATACTATATACTGTACTTGCCGGGCCTTGGTAAAAAGTAGTATACTCTATACTGTACTAGCCGGGCCCTGGTCTAACGTAATATTCTATATACTGTAGTAGTCGGGCCCTGCTCTAAAGTAGTATACTATATACTGAACTAGTTCGGCCCTGGTCAAGAGTAGTATACTATATACTGTCCTAGCCGGGCCTTGGTAAAAAGTAGTATACTATATACTGTATTAGTTGGGCCCTGGTTAAAAGTAGTATACCATATACTGTACAGGTTGGGCCCTGGTCAATAGTAGTATACTATATACTGTACTTGCCGGGCTTGGTAAAAGTAGTATAATCTATACTGTACTAGCCGGGCCCTGGTCTAACGTAATATTCTATATACTGTAGTAGTCGGGCCCTGGTTTAATGTAATATACTTTATACTGTACTAGTTGGGCCCTGGTCTAAAGTAGTATACTATATACTGTGCTAGCCATGCTTGGTCAAAAGTAGTATACTATATACTGCACTAGTCGGGCCCTGGTCAATAGTAGTATACTATATACTGTGCTTGCCGGGCCTTGGTAAAAGTAGTATACTATATACTGTACTATCCGGGCCTTGGTAAAATGTAGTATACTCTATACTGTACTAGCCATGCGCAGGTCTAAAGTAGTATTCTATATACTGTACTAGCCGGGCCCTGGTCTAAAGTAGTATACTATATACTGTACTAGCCGTGCCCAGGTCTAAAGTAGTATTCTATATACTGTACTAGCCGGGCACCTAGTTTAAAGTAGAATACTATATACTGTACCAGCCGGTCCCTCGTCAAAGTACTATACTATAATGTAGTAGCTGGGCCATGGTCAGAAGTAGTATACTATATACTGTACTAGTTGGGCCCTGGTCTAAAGTAGTATACTATATACTGTACTAGCCGGGCTTGGTTAAAAGTAGTATACCACATACTGCACTAGTTGGGCCCTGGTCAATAGTAGTACACTATATACTGTACTTGCCAGGCCTTGGTAAAAAGTTGTATACTCTATACTGTACTAGCCGTGCCCCTGTCTAAAGTAGTATTCTATATACTGTACTAGCCGGGCCATGGTGTAAAGTAGTATACTATATACTGTACTAGCCAGGCCCTGGTCTAAAGTAGTATTCTATATACTGTAGTAGTCGGGCCCTGGTCTAAAGTAGTATACTATATACTGAACTTGCCGGGCCCTGGTCTAAAGTAGTATACTATATACTGTACTAGTTGGGCCTTGGTTTAAAGTAGTAAACTATTCACTGTACTAGTTGGGCCCTGGTTGAAAGTAGTATATTATATACTGTACTAGCCGGGCCCTGGTCAAAAGTAGTATACTATATACTGAACTAGTTGGGCCCTGGTTTAAAGTAATATACTATAAACTGTACTAGTTGTGCCCTGGTCTAAAGTAGTATACTATATAGTGTACTAGCCGGGCTTGGTCAAAAGTAGTATACTATATACTAAACTAGTTGGGCCCTTGTTTAAAGTAGTATACTATATACTGCACTTGCCGTGCCCAGGTCTAAAGTAGTATTCTATATACTGTACTAGCCGGGCCCTGGTGTAACGTAATATTCTATATACTGTAGTAGTCGGGCCCTGGTCTAAAGTAGTATACTATATACTGTACTAGCCGGGCTTGGTCAAAAGTAGTATACCACATACTGTACTAGTTGGGCCCTGGTCAATAGTAGTACACTATATACTGTACTTGCCGGGCCTTGGTAAAAAGTAGTATACTCTATACTGTACTAGCCGGGCCTTGGTAAAAAGTAGTATACTATATTCTATATTAGTTGGGCCCTGGTCAAAAGTAGTATACTATATACTGTACAGGTTGGGCCCTGGTCAATAGTAGTATACTATATACTGTACTTGCCGGGCCTTGGTAAAAAGTAGTATACTATATACTGTACTATCCGGGCCTTGGTAAAATGTAGTATACTATATACTGTACTAGCCGGGCCATGTTCTAACGTAATATTCTATATACTGTAGTAGTCGGGCCCTGGTCTAAAGTAGTATAATATATACTGTACGAGTCGGGCCCTGTTCTAAAGTAGTATACCACATACTGCACTAGTTGGGCCCTGGTCCAGAGTAGTATACTATATACTGTCCTAGCCGGGCCTTGGTAAAAAGTAGTATACTATATACTGTACTAGTTGTGCCCTGGTCAAAAGTAGTATACTATATACTGTACAGGTTGGGACCTGGTCAATAGTAGTATACTATATACTTTACTTGCCGGGCCTTGGTAAAAAATAGTATACTATATACTGTACTATCCGGGCCTTGGTAAAAAGTAGAATACTCTATACTGTATTAGCCATGCCCTGGTCTAAAGTAGTATACTATATACTGCACTAGTTGGGCCCTGGTTTAAAGTAATATACTATATACTGTACTAGTTGGGCCCTGGTCTAAAGTAGTATACTATATACTGTACTAGCCAAGCTTGGTCAAAAGTAGTATACTATATACTGTACTTGCCGGGCCTTGGTAAAAAGTAGTATACTCTATACTGTACTAGCCGGCCCTGGTCTAACGTAATATTCTATATACTGTAGTAGTCGGGCCCTGCTCTAAAGTAGTATACTATATACTGAACTAGTTGGGCCCTGGTCAAAAGTAGTATACTATATACTGTCCTAGCCGGGCCTTGGTAAAAAGTAGTATACTATATACTGTATTAGTTGGGCCCTGGTTAAAAGTAGTATACCATATACTGTACAGGTTGGGCCCTGGTCAATAGTAGTATACTATATACTGTACTTGTCGGGCCCTGGTAAAAAGTAGTATAATCTATACTGTACTAGCCGGGCCCTGGTCTAACGTAATATTCTATATACTGTAGTAGTCGGGCCCTGGTTTAATGTAATATACTTTATACTGTACTAGTTGGGCCCTGGTCTAAAGTAGTATACTATATACTGTGCTAGCCATGCTTGGTCAAAAGTAGTATACTATATACTGCACTGTTGGGCCCTGGTCAATAGTAGTATACTATATACTGTGCTTGCCGGGCCTTGGTAAAAAGTAGTATACTATATACTGTACTATACGGGCCTTGGTAAAATGTAGTATACTCTATACTGTACTAGCCATGCGCAGGTCTAAAGTAGTATTCTATATACTGTACTAGCCGGGCCCTGGTCTAAAGTAGTATACTATATACTGTACTAGCCGTGCCCAGGTCTAAAGTAGTATTCTATATACTGTACTAGCCGGGCACCTAGTTTAAAGTAGAATACTATATACTGTACCAGCCGGTCCTCGTCAAAGTACTATACTATAATGTAGTAGCTGGGCCATGGTCAGAAGTAGTATACTATATACTGTACTAGTTGGGCCCTGGTCTAAAGTAGTATACTATATACTGTACTAGCCGGGCTTGGTTAAAAGTAGTATACCACATACTGCACTAGTTGGGCCCTGGTCAATAGTAGTACACTATATACTGTACTTGCCAGGCCTTGGTAAAAAGTTGTATACTCTATACTGTACTAGCCGTGCCCCTGTCTAAAGTAGTATTCTATATACTGTACTAGCCGGGCCATGGTGTAAAGTAGTATACTATATACTGTACTAGCCAGGCCCTGGTCTAAAGTAGTATTCTATATACTGTAGTAGTCGGGCCCTGGTCTAAAGTAGTATACTATATACTGAACTTGCCGGGCCCTGGTCTAAAGTAGTATACTATATACTGTACTAGTTGGGCCTTGGTTTAAAGTAGTAAACTATTCACTGTACTAGTTGGGCCCTGGTTGAAAGTAGTATATTATATACTGTACCAACCGGGCCCTGGTCAAAAGTATTATACTATATACTGAACTAGTTGGGCCCTGGTTTAAAGTAATATACTATAAACTGTACTAGTTGTGCCCTGGTCTAAAGTAGTATACTATATAGTGTACTAGCCGGGCTTGGTCAAAAGTAGTATACTATATACTAAACTAGTTGGGCCCTTGTTTAAAGTAGTATACTATATACTGCACTAGCCGTGCCCAGGTCTAAAGTAGTATTCTATATACTGTACTAGCCGGGCCCTGGTGTAACGTAATATTCTATATACTGTAGTAGTCGGGCCCTGGTCTAAAGTAGTATACTATATACTGTACTAGCCGGGCTTGGTCAAAAGTAGTATACCACATACTGCACTAGTTGGGCCCTGGTCAATAGTAGTACACTATATACTGTACTTGCCGGGCCTTGGTAAAAGTAGTATACTCTATACTGTACTAGCCGGGCCTTGGTAAAAAGTAGTATACTATATTCTATATTAGTTGGGCCCTGTTCAAAAGTAGTATACTATATACTGTACAGGTTGGGCCCTGGTCAATAGTAGTATACTATATACTGTACTTGCCGGGCCTTGGTAAAAAGTAGTATACTATATACTGTACTATCCGGGCCTTGGTAAAATGTAGTATACTATATACTGTACTAGCCGGGCCATGTTCTAACGTAATATTCTATATACTGTAGTAGTCGGGCCCTGGTCTAAAGTAGTATAATATATACTGTACGAGTCGGGCCCTGTTCTAAAGTAGTATACCACATACTGCACTAGTTGGGCCCTGGTCGAAAGTAGTATACTATATACTGTACTAGCCGGGCCCTGGTCTAAAGTAGTATACTATATACTGTACTAGCCGTGCCCAGGTCTAAAGTAGTATTCTTTAAACTGTACTAGCCGGGCCCTGTTCTAACGTAATATTCTATATACTGTAGTAGTCGGGCCCTGGTCTAAAGTAATATACTATATACTGTACTAGCCGGGCCTTGGTTAAAAGTAGTATACTATATACTGTACTAGTTGGGCCCTGGTCAAAAGTAGTATACTATATACTGAACTAGTTGGGCCCTGGTTTAAAGTAGTATACGATATACTGTACTAGCCAGGCCCTGGTCTAAAGTAGTATACTATATACTGTACTTGCCGGGCCTTGGTCTAAAGTGGATACTATATACTGTACTAGCCGGGCCCTGGTCAAAAGTTGTATACTATATACTGTACTAGTTGGGCCCTGGTTTAAAGTAATATACTATATACTGTACTAGTTGGGCCCTGGTCTAAAGTAGTATACTATATACTGTACTAGCCAGGCTTGGTCAAAAGTAGTATACTATATACTGCACTAGTTGGGCCCTGGTAAATAGTAGTATACTATATACTGTGCTAGCCAGGCCTTGGTAAAAGTAGTATACTATATACTGTACTAGCCGGGCCCTGGTCTAAAGTAGTATTCCATATACTGTACTAGCCGGGCCCTGGTCTAAAGTAGTATACTATATACTGTACTAGCCGTGCCCAGGTCTAAAGTAGTATTCTTTAAACTGTACTACCCGGGCCCTGTTCTAACGTAATATTCTATATACTGTAGTAGTCGGGCCCTGGTCTAAAGTAATATACTATATACTGTACTAGCCGGGCCTTGGTTAAAAGTAGTATACTATATACTGTACTAGTTTGGCCCTGGTTTAAAGTAGTATACTATATACTGTACTTGCCGGGCCTTGGTCTAAAGTAGATACTATAAACTGTACTAGCCTGGCCCTGGTCAAAAGTTTTATACTATATACTGTAGTAGTTGGGCCCTGGTTTAAAGTCATATAATATATACTGTACTAGTTCGGCCCTGGTCTAAAGTAGTATACTATATACTGTGCTAGCCATGCTTGGTCAAAAGTAGTATACTATATACTGCACTCGTTGGGCACTGGTCAATAGTAGCATACTATAAACTGTGCTATCCTGTCCTTGTTAAAAAGTAGTATACTATATACTGTACTAGCCGGGCCCTGGTCTAAAGTAGTATACTTTATACTGTACTAGCCAGGCCCTGGTCTAAAGAAGTATTCTATATACTGTAGTAGTCGGGCCCTGGTCTAAAGTAGTACACTATATACTGAACTAGCCGGGCCCAGGTCTAAAGTAATATACTATATACTGTAGTAGCCGGGCCCTGGTCTAAAGTAGTATTCTATATACTGTAGTAGTCGGCCCTGGTCTAAAGTAGTACACTATATACTGAACTAGCCGGGCCCAGGTCTAAAGTAATATACTATATACTGTAGTAGCCAGGCCCTGGTCTAAAGTAGTATACTATATACTGCACTAGTTGGGCCCTGGTAAATAGTAGTTTACTATATACTGTGCTAGCCAGGCCTTGGTAAAAGCAGTATATTATATACTGTACTAGCAGGGCCCTGGTCTAAAGTAGTATTCCATATACTGTACTAGCCTGGCCTTGGTCTAAAGTAGTATACTATATACTGTACTAGTTGGGCCCTGGTCAAAAGTAGTATACTCTATACTGTACTAGCTGGGCCCTGGTTTAAAGTAGTATACTATATACTGTACTACCCGGGCCCTAGTAAAAAGTAGTATACTATATACTGTACTTGCCGGGCCTTGGTCAAATGTAGTATACTATATACTAAACTAGTTGGGCCCTTGTTTAAAGTAGTATTCTATATAATGTACAAGCCGGGCCCTGGTCTAACGTAATATTCTATATACTGTAGTAGTCAGGCCCTGGTCTAAAGTAGTATTCTATATACTGTACTAGCCGGGCCCTGGTCTAATGTAGTATACTATATACTGTAGTAGTCGGGCCCTGGTCTAAAGTAGTATACCACATACTGCACTAGTTGGGCCCTGGTCGAAAGTAGTATACTATATACTGTACTAGCCGGGCCCTGGTCTAAAGTAGTATACTATATACTGTACTAGCCGTGCCCAGGTCTAAAGTAGTATTCTTTAAACTGTACTAGCCGGGCCCTGTTCTAACGTAATATTCTATATACTGTAGTAGCCGGGCCCTGTTCTAACGTAATATTCTATATACTGTACTAGCCGGGCCTTGGTAAAAAGTAGTATACTATATACTGTACTAGTTGGGCCCTGGTCAAAAGTAGGATACTATATACTGTACTAGTTGGGCCCTGGTTTAAAGTAGTATACTATATACTGTACTAGCCGGGCCCTGGTCTAAAGTAGTATACTATATACTGTACTAGCCAGGCCCTGGTCTAAGGTAGTATTCTATATACTGTAGTAGTCGGGCCCTGGTCTAAAGTAGTATACTATATACTGTAGTAGTCGGGCCCTGGTCTAAAGTAGTATACCACATACTGCACTAGTTGGGCCCTGGTCGAAAGTAGTATACTATATACTGTACTAGCCGTGCCCAGGTCTAAAGTAGTATTCTTTAAACTGTACTAGCCGGGCCCTGTTCTAACGTAATATTCTATATACTGTAGTAGTCGGGCCCTGGTCTAAAGTAATATACTATATACTGTACTAGCCGGTACTTGGTCAAAAGTAGTATACTATATACTGCACTTGCTTGGCCCTTGTCAAAAGTAGTATACTATATACTGTACTAGCTGGGCCCTGGTCAATAGTAGTATACTATATACTGCACTAGCCGGGCCCTGGTCTAAAGTAGAATACTATATACTGTACTAGCCGTGCCCAGGTCTAAAGTAGTATTCTTTAAACTGTACTAGCCGGGCCCTGTTCTAACGTAATATTCTATATACCGGTTCCGGGTTGGAGCGAGCGGTCGCATCTACACTTCGGTCCGCAGGTAGTATAACTTTTCATTACATTTCATTATAGTACAACGGTTTGATTTGTCTAATCCTAGCAATTTCTTCTTAGCTAGCTACATAGCCGTCTTTGTATCAAAGATAATTGCATAATTATCGTATTTCGTCGTCTAACGTATCTGCCCAGCAGCTAGCTAAGCAGCTAGCTAACATCCACTGTCCACCAGCACTGTAGAAACTATTACACTCAACTGAACGACTCGATTAGCGTAGTGTCAGCTAGCTACATAGTTGTCTTCGCTGTCTTCGTATCCAAGATAATTGTGTAGTTTAGAGTGTGTAGACTTAGAGTGATTATCTTAATTTACCGAGGTTAGCTAGCCAGCTATTTGTCGTCCTTAACGTAGGAGATGCTGCTAGCTAGCTAGCCAACAGCTAGCCTACCTCTACCGAATTGAACTTCAACTACCCGGTCAACATTCCGCGTCGCTCCACAGGTAGTATCACATTTTCATTTCACTTCATTACAGTACAACGGTTTGATTTGTTTGATCGTAGCTAGCCAGCTACATAGCCGTCTTTGTATCTAAGACAATTGTGTAGTCTAGAGCGATTTTCTAGTTTAGCTGGCCAGCTATTGTCGTTCTGTTAACGTAGCTAGCCAGCTAGCCCCCGAATAGCAGCACTGTAGAAACTATTACAGTACAACGGTTTGATTTGTTTGATCGTAGCTAGCTAGCTACATAGCCGTCTTTGTATCTAAGACAATTGTGTAGCCTAGAGCGATTTTCTAGGTTAGCTAGCCAGCTATTGTCGTTCTTTTAAGGTAACGTAACGCAATCAACCTGCTAGCTAGCCAGCTAGCCCCCGAATAGCAGCACTGTAGAAACTATTACACTCGACGGAACGACTTGATTAGTGTAGTGTCAACATCGCAGCCACTACCAGCTAGCCTACTCCAGCAGTACTGTATCATTTTAGTCAATAAGATTCTTGCTACGTAAGCTTAACTTTCTGAACATTCGTGACGAGTAGTCCACTTGTCATTCCAATCTCCTTTGCATTAGCGTAGCCTCTTCTGTAGCCTGTCAACTATGTGTCTATCTATCCCTGTTCTCTCCTCTCTGCACAGACCATACAAACGCTCCACACCGCGTGGCCGCGGCCACCCTAATCTGGTGGTCCCAGCGCGCACGACCCACATGGAGTTCCAGGTCTCCGGTAGCCTCTGGAACTGCCGATCTGCGGCCAACAAGGCAGAGTTCATCTCAGCCTATGCCTCCCTCCAGTCCCTCGACTTCTTGGCACTGACGGAAACATGGATCACCACAGATAACACTGCTACTCCTACTGCTCTCTCTTCGTCCGCCCACGTGTTCTCGCACACCCCGAGAGCTTCTGGTCAGCGGGGTGGTGGCACCGGGATCCTCATCTCTCCCAAGTGGTCATTCTCTCTTTCTCCCTTAACCATCTGTCTATCGCCTCCTTTGAATTCCATGCTGTCACAGTTACCAGCCCTTTCAAGCTTAACATCCTTATCATTTATCACCCTCCAGGTTCCCTCGGAGAGTTCATCAATGAGCTTGATGCCTTGATAAGCTCCTTTCCTGAGGACGGCTCACCTCTCACAGTCCTGGGCGACTTTAACCTCCCCACGTCTACCTTTGACTCATTCCTCTCTGCCTCCTTCTTTCCACTCCTCTCCTCTTTTGACCTCACCCTCTCACCTTCCCCCTACTCACAAGGCAGGCAATACGCTCGACCTCATCTTTACTAGATGCTGTTCTTCCACTAACCTCATTGCAACTCCCCTCCAAGTCTCCGACCACTACCTTGTATCCTTTTCCCTCTCCCTCTCATCCAACACTTCCCACACTGCCCCTACTCGGATGGTATCGCGCCGTCCCAACCTTCGCTCTCTCTCCCCCGCTACTCTCTCCTCTTCCATCCTATCATCTCTTCCCTCTGCTCATACCTTCTCCAACCTATCTCCTGATTCTGCCTCCTCAACCCTCCTCTCTTCCCTTTCTGCATCCTTTGACTCTCTATGTCCCCTATCCTCCAGGCCGGCTCGGTCCTCCCCTCCCGCTCCGTGGCTCGATGACTCATTGCGAGCTCACAGAACAGAGCTCCGGGCAGCCGAGCGGAAATGGAGGAAAACTCGCCTCCCCTGCGGACCTGGCATCCTTTCACTCCCTCCTCTCTACATTTTCCTCCTCTGTCTCTGCTGCTAAAGCCACTTTCTACCACTCTAAATTCCAAGCATCTGCCTCTAACCCTAGGAAGCTCTTTGCCACCTTCTCCTCCCTCCTGAATCCTCCTCCCCCTCCCCCCTCCTCCCTCTCTGCAGATGACTTCGTCAACCATTTTGAAAAGAAGGTCGACGACATCCGATCCTCGTTTGCTAAGTCAAACGACACCGCTGGTTCTGCTCACACTGCCCTACCCTGTGCTCTGACCTCTTTCTCCCCTCTCTCTCCAGATGAAATCTCGCTTCTTGTGACGGCCGGCCGCCCAACAACCTGCCCGCTTGACCCTATCCCCTCCTCTCTTCTCCAGACCATCTCCGGAGACCTTCTCCCTTACCTCACCTCGCTCATCAACTCATCCCTGACCGCTGGCTACGTCCCTTCCGTCTTCAAGAGAGCGAGAGTTGCACCCCTTCTGAAAAAACCTACACTCGATCCCTCCGATGTCAACAACTACAGACCAGTATCCCTTCTTTCTTTTCTCTCCAAAACTCTTGAACGTGCCGTCCTTGGCCAGCTCTCCCGCTATCTCTCTCAGAATGACCTTCTTGATCCAAATCAGTCAGGTTTCAAGACTAGTCATTCAACTGAGACTGCTCTTCTCTGTATCACGGAGGCGCTCCGCACTGCTAAAGCTAACTCTCTCTCCTCTGCTCTCATCCTTCTAGACCTATCGGCTGCCTTCGATACTGTGAACCATCAGATCCTCCTCTCCACCCTCTCCGAGTTGGGCATCTCCGGCGCGGCCCACGCTTGGATTGCGTCCTACCTGACAGGTCGCTCCTACCAGGTGGCGTGGCGAGAATCTGTCTCCTCGCCACGCGCTCTCACCACTGGTGTCCCCCAGGGCTCTGTTCTAGGCCCTCTCCTATTCTCGCTATACACCAAGTCACTTGGCTCTGTCATAACCTCACATGGTCTCTCCTATCATTGCTATGCAGACGACACACAACTAATCTTCTCCTTTCCCCCTTCTGATGACCAGGTGGCGAATCGCATCTCTGCATGTCTGGCAGACATATCAGTGTGGATGACGGATCACCACCTCAAGCTGAACCTCGGCAAGACGGAGCTGCTCTTCCTCCCGGGGAAGGACTGCCCGTTCCATGATCTCGCCATCACGGTTGACAACTCCATTGTGTCCTCCTCCCAGAGCGCTAAGAACCTTGGCGTGATCCTGGACAACACCCTGTCGTTCTCAACCAACATCATGGCGGTGGCCCGTTCCTGTAGGTTCATGCTCTACAACATCCGCAGAGTACGACCCTGCCTCACACAGGAAGCGGCGCAGGTCCTAATACAGGCACTTGTCATCTCCCGTCTGGATTACTGCAACTCGCTGTTGGCTGGGCTCCCTGCCTGTGCCATTAAACCCCTACAACTCATCCAGAACGCCGCAGCCCGTCTGGTGTTCAACCTTCCCAAGTTCTCTCACGTCACCCCGCTCCTCCGCTCTCTCCACTGGCTTCCAGTTGAAGCTCGCATCCGCTACAAGACCATGGTGCTTGCCCACGGAGCTGTGAGGGGAACGGCACCGCAGTACCTCCAGGCTCTGATCAGGCCCTACACCCAAGCAAGGGCACTGCGTTCATCCACCTCTGGCCTGCTCGCCTCCCTACCACTGAGGAAGTACAGTTCCCGCTCAGCCCAGTCAAAACTGTTCGCTGCTCTGGCCCCCCAATGGTGGAACAAACTCCCTCACGACGCCAGGACAGCGGAGTCAATCACCACCTTCCGGAGACACCTGAAACCCCACCTCTTCAAGGAATACCTAGGATAGGATAAGTAATCCTTCTCACCCCCCCTTAATGATTTAGATGCACTATTGTAAAGTGGCTGTTCCACTGGATGTCAGAAGGTGAATTCACCAATTTGTAAGTCGCTCTGGATAAGAGCGTCTGCTAAATGACTTAAATGTAAATGTTAATGTACTGTAGTAGTCGGGCCCTGGTCTAAAGTAATATACTATATACTGTACTAGCCGGGCCTTGGTTAAAAGTAGTATACTATATACTGTACTAGTTGGGCCCTGGTCAAAAGTAGGATACTATATACTGAACTAGTTGGGCCCTGGTTTAAAGTAGTATACGATATACTGTACTAGCCAGGCCCTGGTTTAAAGTAGTATACTATATACTGTACTTGCCGGGCCTTGGTCTAAAGTGGATACTATATACTCTACTAGCCGGGCCCTGGTCAAAAGTTGTATACTATATACTGTACTAGTTGGGCCCTGGTTTAAAGTAATATACTATATACTCTACTAGTTGGGCCCTGGTCTAAAGTAGTATACTATATACTGTACTAGCCAGGCTTGGTCAAAAGTAGTATACTATATACTGCACTAGTTGGGCCCTGGTAAATAGTAGTATACTATATACTGTGCTAGCCAGGCCTTGGTAAAAAGTAGTATACTATATACTGTACTAGCCGGGCCTGGTCTAAAGTAGTATTCCATATACTGTACTAGCCGGGCCCTGGTCTAAAGTAGTATACTATATACTGTACTAGCCGTGCCCAGGTCTAAAGTAGTATTCTTTAAACTGTACTAGCCGGGCCCTGTTCTAACGTAATATTCTATATACTGTAGTAGTCGGGCCCTGGTCTAAAGTAATATACTATATACTGTACTAGCCGGGCCTTGGTTAAAAGTAGTATACTATATACTGTACTAGTTGGGCCCTGGTCAAAAGTAGGATACTATATAATGAACTAGTTGGGCCCTGGTTTAAAGTAGTATACTATATACTGTACTAGCCAGGCCCTGGTCTAAAGTAGTATACTATATACTGTACTTATGGGCCTTGGTCTAAAGTAGATACTATATAATGTACTAGCCGGGCCCTGGTCAAAAGTTGTATACTATATACTGCACTAGTTGGGCCCTGGTTTAAAGTAATATACTATATACTGTACAAGTTGGGCCCTGGTCTAAAGTAGTATACTATATACTGTACTAGCCAGGCTTGGTCAAAAGTAGTATACTATATACTGCACTAGTTGGGCCCTGGTAAATAGTAGTTTACTATATACTGTACTAGCCAGGCCTTGGTAGAAAGTAGTATACTATATACTGTACTAGCCGTGCCCTGGTCTAAAGTAGTATACTATATACTGTACTAGCCGGGCCTTGGTCTAAAGTAGTATACTATATACTGTACTAGCCAGGCCCTGGTCTAAAGTAGTATTCTATATACTGTAGTAGTCGGGCCCTGGTCTAAAGTAGTATACTATATACTGAACTAGCCGGGCACTGGTCTAAAGTAGTATACTATATACTGTAGTAGTCGGGCCCTGGTCTAAAGTAGTGTACTATATACTGCACTAGCCGGGCCCTGGTCTAAAGTAGTATACTATATACTGTACTAGCCGTGCCCAGGTCTAAAGTAGTATTCATTAAACTGTACTAGCCGGGCCCTGTTCTAACGTAATATTCTATATACTGTAGTAGTCGGGCCCTGGTCTAAAGTAATTTACTATATACTGTACTAGCCGGGCCTTGGTAAAAAGTAGTATACTATATACTGTACTAGTTTGGCCCTGGTCAAAAGTAGTATACTATATACTGTACTAGTTGGGCCCTGGTTTAAAGTAGTATACTATATACTGTACTAGCCGGGCCCTGGTCAAAAGTAGTATACTATATACTGTACTAGTTGGGCCCTGGTTTAAAGTAATATATTATATACTGTACTAGTTGGGCCCTGGTCTAAAGTAGTATACTATATACTGTACTAGCCAGGCTTGGTCAAAAGTAGTATTCTATATACTGTAGTAGTCGGGCCCTGGTCTAAAGTAGTATACTATATACTGAACTAGCCGGGCACTGGTCTAAAGTAGTATACTATATACTGTACTAGTTGGGCCCTGGTTTAAAGTAGTATACTATATACTGTACTAGCCGGGCCCTGGTCTAAAGTAGTATTCTATATACTATAATAGTTGGGCCCTGTTCAAAAATAGTATGCTATATACTGTACCAGCCGGGCCTTGTTGAAATGTAGTATGCTATATACTAAACTAGTTGGGCCCTGGTCAAAAGTAGTATACTATACTGTACTTGCCGGGCCTTGGTCAAAAGTAGTATACTATATACTGTACTAGCTGGGCCCTGGTCAAAAGTAGTATACTATATACTGTACTAGTTGGGCCCTGGTCAAAAGTACTATACTATATACTGAACTAGCCGGGCACTGGTCTAAAGTAGTATACTATATACTGTAGTAGTCGGGCCCTGGTCTAAAGTAGTATACTATATACTGCACTAGCCGGGCCCTGGTCGAAAGTAGTATACTATATACTGTACTAGACTGGCCTTGGTCTAAAGTAGTATACTATATACTGTACTAGTTGGGCCCTGGTTTAAAGTAGTATACTATATACTGTACTAGCCGGGTCTTGGTAAAAAGTAGTATACTATATACTGTACTAGTTGGGCCCTGGTCAAAAGTACTATACTATATACTGAACTAGCCGGGCACTGGTCTAAAGTAGTATACTATGTACTGTAGTAGTCGGGCCCTGGTCTAAAGTAGTATACTATATACTGTACTAGTTGGGCCCTGGTTTAAAGTAGTATTCTATATACTGTACTAGCCGGGCCCTGGTCTAAAGTAGTATTCTATATACTATAATAGTTGGGCCCTGTTCAAAAATAGTATGCTATATACTGTACCAGCCGAGCCTTGGTCAAATGTAGTATGCTATATACTAAACTAGTTGGGCCCTGGTCAAAAGTAGTATACTATATACTGTACTTGCCGGGCCTTGGTGAAATGTAGTATGCTATATACTGTACTAGCTGGGCCCTGGTCAAAAGTACTATACTATATACTGTACTTGCCGGGCCTTGGTCAAAAGTAGTATACTATATACTGTACTAGTTGGGCCCTGGTCAAAAGTAGTATACTATATACTGTACTAGTTGGGCCTTGGTGAAATGTAGTATGCTATATACTGTACTAGCTGGGCCCTGGTCAAAAGTAGTATACTATATACTGTACTTGCTGGGCCTTGGTCAAAAGTAGTATACTATATTCTGTACTAGTTGGGCCCTGGTCAAAAGTAGTATACTATATACTGTACTAGTTGGGCCCTGGTCAAAAGTAGTATACTATATACTGTACTAGCTGGGCCCTGGTCAAAAGTAGTATACTATAATGAATAGGGTCCATTTCAGACACAATCTACGAACAGGATTTGATTTTGATTTGATTTGATTTGAACAGAAATTACTTTCGTAGCTGGTTAGGAGAGCTAACCCTAAGCCTTTTCCTAACCCTAACCTCATTCTCCTGTAACGTTAATTCTAACATGCTGCATAAATTCTCCTAACCTGCAACATAGAATTCAATTCAGGTTATTACTTTATCAAAGTGATGTGTTTTTAGGGAATCTCATATGCAAGAATGCATACAGGGTTCTCTGAGACATGATTAGACAGAGAGTGATTTCAGTCATGTACTGCACACATCAAAACCAAGGACAGTGGAATGTTTAGGGTTTGTTTTGTGTTTTAGGAAATAGTAGTGTAGAATGTGAAGTGTATTAACACCCCCAACTCTATTTGGGGTCCATAAATAGTTGGATATTAGACACTTACTCTCCTAATGTAATGGTAATAATAAGCAATTTCACAACTCTAAGACAGGGTTATTTTAAAGTGGATGTATTTATTAACCAATACATATAATTCCAGTATAAAAAACCTGCTCTTCAAACAGAACAGATGAATTAAACATGTCCAATGAGGATAAACAAATCCAACATCCCTGATTTGGGGGACTGGAAATGATGCAGACAATGACATTGATAAAATAAACAACCTGCAACATTGAAGCTGTTCTAAAATGATGTCATAATAAATACTAAACCTCCACTTCCTTCACGCAGTAATACACCTTTTATCAAATCATTAAACATCTATTATAAACATTGTTCACAGCATATTGTATTGTACACAGCACACATTGTACAGCACACAGTCTCTAACCTACAACCATCTATCTATCTATCTATCTACCTATCTACCTATCTATTCAATTCAAGGGGCTTTATTGGCAGGGGAAACATGTGTTAACATTGCCAAAGCAAGTGAAGTAGATAATATACAAAAGTGAAATAACCAATAAAAAGTTTCAAAACAATAAAGACATTACAAATGTCATATTATACATATGTGTACAGTGTACAGTGTTGTAACAATGTACAAATGGTTAAAGTACACAAGGGAAAATAAATAAGCATAAATATGTAAATATGTAAATATCTATCTAAACATTGTTCACAGCATATTGTATTGTACACAGCACACATTGTACAGCACACAGTCTCTAACCTTCACCCATCTGTCTGTCTGTCTGTCTGTCTGTCTGTCTGTCTGTCTGTCTGTCTGTCTGTCTGTCTGTGTCTCTGTCTCTGTCTCTGTCTCTGTCTCTGTCTCTGTCTCTGTCTCTGTCTGTCTGTCTGTCTATCTATTCATAACTTCCTTATTCTTTCTTTCTTCCTCAATCCATTTAATATCTTATTTTTTATTTCCTCCCCCTTCCATCCTTTATGATTAATACTATAATTTAACCCTTATTTTACCAGGTAAGTTGACTGAGAACATTACACATACCCAAAGTCAATCAAACACAAAGCATATGAATAATTGGTTCAATCTTGCTTCATTATGGAAAATCACCGGTGGGTCCTGTTTTGTGAATTAGCTTCATTACTCAATGAGTATCTCCTGCTCTGAGATGGGAAAATCCAGTCTTCTTTCTCTGCTCTTCGTCTTCTTGGTTTACAATACATTGTGCTTCATCCTCCTCAGGAAATTCTGTAGTTTGAGCCTCAGGCCACAATGCCTTGATGGAGAACTAGAGGACATGAGAGAAGGGGAAATAAACAGAAGAGAGAGAGAGAGAGAGAGAGAGACAGAGAGAGACAGAGAGAGAGAGAGAGCAGAAAGAGAGACCAAAAGATACAGAACTAAATGTTAGGAAAATCAGAGAACAGAGGAAGGTTTCTCCTAGTTTCTAAATCAGTCTATCAATCCATCCACATTTGCCTGGGGTACTCACCATGTGTACTGTGTAGTGGGCTGTGTCTGTCTGTTAGCTCCCTTCCACTCTTCCTCCTCTTCCTCCTCCTCCTCTTCCTGTTGTCTGTCTAGTATCTGGTCCCAGATCTCAGTGTTAATCCACAACGACCCCGGCAGGGTGAGGCTGGGCTCGGTGCAGGTGATCCAACGGCACAGGGGGCAGCAGACTGTCAGTAGGCCGCTTTGGAGCCTGGACATCGCCTGCAAGCACAACCCACAGAATGTGTGCTTACAGTGGAGCATCCGAGGGATCTTCTCCCTGCGAGAGTAGAGCTGGAGGCAGACACAGCACTCCATGTCCTCACTCATCAGACCCATGGCTGGCTGGCTAGGGTGTGGATGGATGGATGGATGGATGGATGGATGGATGGATGGATGGATGGATGGATGGATGGATGGCTGGACGGATGGAGCGCAGAGGAATTCTGGACGGAGTGTCAGTGTCTTGGCAGGAAGACGTGGGGTTTAAACGCTGGTCTGAGGTCAGTGTTCCCCTTGTGGTTTGTTAATGTCCTGGTTTGGACTTGATGAGGATGAGCTGATCCTAGATCTGTGCTTAGGAGCGTAGGTCAGGAACCTGCACAAGACATTAAGATGTTAAATTAGACTCAGTGACTTCATCACTGGCACTATGTAAACATATCTAATGTGATAACGTATCTTAAATCACCAGGCTGTCAGGTTTTTCTGATAAGCCATGAAGAAAAAAATATCTTGAACAATATCACACACATTTATAACATCCATAGTTATCAGATATAGACAAAGCTTTTCACTTTTATCATTATCAATGAGAGACAATATTTTACTTACAGGTTCTGGAAGATTTTCAGCACAGCGACCAACTATCCTACGATAAAACTTTGTGTGTGAGAGAGAAGAGTGTGTGTGCTCCTATTTTAAGCTTTGGGGGAGGAGACAAAATTCAGTTATTTTCCCAGAAAGGGCGGTCTCTCACCTCCTCTACTCTCAGGTGAGGAAGGAAAGTTCCATGGAACGAGTTAAACACTTCTAGGTCACTTCTATAGCATAGTAGGACACTTCAGGAGAATTGCCAGGGGCGTGTAATAACATTTTCAGGGCAGGTGTTCATGTCTACAAAGGGCACGAACACTGAGTGTACAAAACATTAAGAACACATGCTCTTTCCTTGACATACACTGAGTGTACCAAATGGTGTTCCTAATGTTTGGTAAACTCAGTCTAAGTCCAGTTTATGACGGATCAATATTTGTAGGGGAATTTTCACTAGAGAGGGGGAAGCACTTGTACAACCCTCTCTGTGGACTTGTAGATCCCTCTCTGTGGACTTGTAGATCCCTCTCTGTGGACTTGTAGATCCCTCTCTGTGGACTTGTAGATCCCTCTCTGTGGACTTGTAGATCCCTCTCTGTGGACTTGTAGATCCCTCTCTGTGGACTTGTAGATCCCTCTCTGTGGACTTGTAGATCCCTCTCTGTGTACTTGTAGATCCTATCTGTGGACTTGTAGACCCCTCTCTGTGTACTTGTAGATCATATCTGTGGACTTGTAGAACCCTCTCTGTGGACTTGTAGAACCCTCTCTGTGGACTTGTAGAACCCTCTCTGTGTACTTGTAGAACCCTCTCTGTGTACTTGTAGATCCCTCTCTGTGTACTTGTAGAACCCTCCCTGTGGACTTGTAGAACCCTCTCTGGACTTTTAGATCCTCTCTGTGTACTTGTAGAACCCTCTCTGTTGACTTGTAGAACCCTCTCTGTGGACTTGTAGATCCCTCTCTGTGTACTTGTAGAACCCTCCTGTGGACTTGTAGAACCCTCCCTGTGGACTTTTAGATCCTCTCTGTGTACTTGTAGAACCCTCTCTGTTGACTTGTAGAACCCTCTCTGTGGACTTGTAGAACCCTCTCTGTGTACTTGTAGAACCCTCCCTGTGGACTTGTAGAACCTCTCTGGACTTTTAGATCCTCTCTGTGTACTTGTAGAACCCTCTCTGTTGACTTGTAGAACCCTCTCTGTTGACTTGTAGAACCCTCTCTGTGTACTTGTAGAACCCTCTCTGTGTACTTGTAGAACCCTCTCTTTGGACTTGTAGAACCCTCTCTGGACTTTTAGATCCTCTCTGTTGACTTGTAGAACCCTCTCTGTTGACTTGTAGAACCCTCTCTGTGTACTTGTAGAACCCTCTCTGTGTACTTGTAGAACACTCTCTTTGGACTTGTAGAACCCTCTCTGGACTTTTAGATCCTATCTTTGGACTTGTAGAACCCTCTCTGTTGACTTGTAGAACCCTCTCTGTGTACTTGTAGATCCCTCTCTGTGTACTTGTAGATCCCTCTCTGTGTACTTGTAGATCCCTCTCTGTGTACTTGTAGAACCCTCTCTGTGGACTTGTAGAACCCTCTCTGTGGACTTGTAGAACCCTCTCTGTGGACTTGTAGAACCCTCTCTGTGGACTTGTAGATCCTATCTGTGGACTTGTAGAACCCTCTCTGTGGACTTGTAGATCCTATCTGTGGACTTGTAGATCCTATCTGTGTACTTGTAGAACCCTCTCTGTGTACTTGTAGAACCCTCTCTGTGTACTTGTAGAACCCTCTCTGTGTACTTGTAGAACCCTCTCTGTGTACTTGTAGACCCCTCTCTGTGTACTTGTAGAACCCTCTCTGTGGACTTGTAGAACCCTCTCTGGACTTTTAGATCCTCTCTGTGTACTTGTAGAACCCTCTCTGTTGACTTGTAGAACCCTCTCTGTGTACTTGTAGAACCCTCTCTGTGTACTTGTAGAACACTCTCTGTGGACTTGTAGAACCCTCTCTGGACTTTTAGATCCTATCTTTGGACTTGTAGAACCCTCTCTGTTGACTTGTAGAACCCTCTCTGTGTACTTGTAGATCCCTCTCTGTGTACTTGTAGATCCCTCTCTGTGTACTTGTAGATCCCTCTCTGTGTACTTGTAGAACCCTCTCTGTTGACTTGTAGAACCCTCTCTGTGTACTTGTAGAACGCTCTCTGTGGACTTGTAGAACCCTCTCTGTGTACTTGTAGACCCCTCTCTGTGTACTTGTAGACCCCTCTCTGTGTACTTGTAGACCCCTCTCTGTGTACTTGTAGAACCCTCTCTGTGTACTTGTAGACCCCTCTCTGTGTACGTGCCTGGTTATTGTTGAACTTCTCCTATGACCCTTTAATGACTCACTTATCTTACAGTATATTGTTTACCTGTATATTGTGAATGAGGTTTTTTATAGTGTATATGGATCCCAGGACTCCATGGAAATGTCAGGTGGTAATGAGTGAGTGGGCTGTCCAGTTTTTTTACCATAAACATTGATGAAGTGATGGATGAATGAAACACCAATCAGGAGAGTTTAATATAATAATATATAATAATATATCCCATTTAGCAGACGCTTTTGTCCAAAGCGACTTACAAGTCGGCTGGGGCCACTACTTTTACATATGGGTGGCCCCAGCGGGAATCGAACCCACGACGCTTGGCGTTGCAAGCGCCGTGCTCTACCGACTGAGCCACACAGGACTCTAGTTTCAGGCTGCTGTGTTGTTTTAGTTTTAAAGTCACGTGTTTCTAATAAAACCAAGTCACAAATTCAGTGGAAACCTTGTAAACAACCCCCTAACCAGTCAATTAGAAAACAGTCACCGGGTTGTTTTTGAATTGACAATTTATGACGGCTCTACTTTTTGTTCAACTGGAAATTCCAGGTGAAACACGCTTGTCTATTCACCATGTCAGCTAAGTGCCACGCACGCACAACAGACACACAAACAACCACTAAGTATAAAGAACCACCAAACATTTGTTCTTTCAAATCGCCTTATTCGTGAATCGTGAAATAAGCATGAAATCTGGGTGTAACTCACAAATGAATTCCTATCATTAAAGGGCCAGAACAAGAGACTGAAAGAGCTTTGTCGAAGTCTTCTGCTAGTTTCTAATGGTTATTTTTCTGCTTTTTGGAGTCACGAGTAAGCTGCACACTAAAACAACGTGAGTTAAATGACAGTAAATGATGAGTAATTCTGTTAGCCAGGAACGGTAACCAGCTCTAACGTCAGCCCTGTTTGGTAACACAGGGACTTTGTCCCAAATGGAACACTATTCCCTACATAGTGCACTGCTTTAAAGGCAAAGGCTCTGCTCAAAAGCAGTGGACTACATTTAGAATAGGGATCCAATTGGGACACACCCAGGGACAATAGAGCTGCCTATTTCTCTGAAAGACACCTCAAGGCTACAATTATCAAGAAAAGTTAAGAAAAACAAACCAAATAGGAGTCATAAAATATACATATTAAACACAAAGATTATATCTAGGGTCTATATAGACTGTTGTCTCCTCTTTAGGGTCTATATATACTGTTGTCTCCTCACTAGGGCCTATATAGATTGTTGTCTCCTCATTAGGGTTTATGTAGACTGTTGTCTCCTCATTCGGGCCTATATAGAATGCTGTCTCCTCATTAAGGTCTGTATAGACTATTGCGTTGTTGCTATACTAGTCAGCTAAGTCTTTTGGATATCTAAACATATTGGTCTCGAAATCCCTGCCTCAGCACAGTTAGGAAGACTCACGGCGCCGGACTGAACTGATTGTATCATGGGTTGACTGAAGGGTTGACTGACTGGCAACGAACACAAACCAAGACGTGTCAATTCATATCGCTGTCTGTCTGAAATGGCATCCCTGTACAGTATGCTGCAATAGCCGGGCCCTGGTCTAAAGTAGTATACTATATACTGTACTAGTTGGGCCCTGGTCTAAAGTAGTATACTATATACTGTACTAGTTGGGCCCTGGTCTAAAGTAGTATACTATATACTGTACTATTTGGGCCCTGGTCTAAAGTAGTATACTATATACTGTACTAGTTGGGCCCTGGTCTAAAGTAGTATACTATATACTGTACTAGTTGGGCCCTGGTCTAAAGTAGTATACTATATACTGTACTAGTTGGGCCCTGGTCTAAAGTAGTATACTATATACTGTACTAGTTGGGCCCTGGTCTAAAGTAGTATACTATATACTGTACTAGCCAAGCCCTGGTCTAAAGTAGTATTCTATATACTGTAGTAGTCGCGCCCTGGTCTAAAGTAGTATATTATATACTGCACTAGTTGGGCCCTGGTCAATAGTAGTACACTATATACTGTACTTGCCGGGCCTTGGTAAAAAGTAGTATACTCTATACTGTACTAGCCGGGCCCTGGTCTAACGTAACATTCTATATACTGTAGCAGTCGGGCCCTGGTCTAAAGTAGTATACTATATACTGAACTAGCCAGGCCCCGGTCGAAAGTAGTATACTATATACTGTACGAGCTGGTCCCTGATCTAAAGTAGTATACTATATACTGTAGTAGTCGGGCCCTTGTCAAAAGTAGTATAATGTATACTGAACTTGCCGGGCCCTGGTCTTAAGGAGTATACTATATACTGTACTAGTTGGGCCTTGGTTTAAAGTAGTAAACTATTCACTGTACTAGTTGGGCTCTGGTCGAAAGTAGTATATTATATACTGTACTAGCCGGGCCCTGGTCAAAAGTAGTATACTATATACTGTACTAGTTGGGCACCGGTTTAAAGTAGTATACTATATACTGTACTAGTTGTGCCCTGGTCTAAAGTAGTATCCTATATACTGTACTAGCCGGGCTTGGTCAAAAGTAGTATACCACATACTGCACTAGTTGGGCCCTGGTCAATAGTAGTACACTATATACTCTATTTGCCGGGCCTTTGTAAAAAGTAGTATACTATATACTGTACTAGTTGGGCCCTGGTTTAAAGTAGTATACTATATACTGTACTAGTTGTGCCCTGGTCTAAAGTAGTATCCTATATACTGTACTAGCCGGGCTTGGTCAAAAGTAGTATACAACATACTGCACTAGTTGGGCCCTGGTCAATAGTAGTACACTATATACTGTACTAGTTGGGCCTTGGTTTAAAGTAGTAAACTATTCACTGTACTAGTTGGGCCCTGGTCGAAAGTAGTATATTACATACTGTACTAGCCAGGCCCTGGTCAAAATTAGTATACTATATACTGTACTAGTTGGGCCCTGGTTTAAAGTAGTATACTATATACTGTACTAGTTGTGACCTGGTCTAAAGTAGTATACTATATACTGTACTAGCCGGGCTTGGTCAAAAGTAGTATACCACATAAGGCACTAGTTGGGCCCTGGTCAATAGTAGTACACTATATACTGTACTTGCCGGGCCTTGGTAAAAAGTAGTACACTCTATACTGTACGAGTCGGGGCACAGGTCTAAAGTAGTATTCTATATACTGTACAAGCCGGGCCCTGTTCTAAAGTAGTATACTATATACTGTACTAGCCGGGCCCTGGTCTAACGTAATATTCTATGTACTGTCGTAGTCGGGCCCTGCTCTAAAGTAGTATACTATATACTGTACTAGCCATGCCCAGGTCTAAAGTAGTATTCTATAAACTGTACTAGCCGGGCCCTGTTCTAACATAATATTCTATATACTGTACTAGTTGGGCCCTGGTTTAAAGTAGTATACTATATACTGTACTAGCCGGGCCCTGGTCAAAATTAGTATACTATATACTGTACTTGCCGGGCCTTGGTCTAAATTAGATATTATATACTGTACTAGCCGGGCCCTGGTCAAAAGTAGTATACTATATACTGTACTAGCCAGGCTTGGTCAAAAGTAGTATACTATATACTGCACTAGTTGGACCCTGGTCAATAGTAGTATACTATATACTGTACTAGCCGGGCCCTGGTCTAAAGTAGTATTCTATATACTGTACTAGCCGGGCCCTGGTCTAAAGTAGTATACTATAAACTGTACTAGCCAGGCCCTGGTCTAAAGTAGTATTCTATATACTGTAGTAGTCGGGCCCTGGCCTAAAGTAGTATACTATATATTGAACTTAACGGGTCCTGGTCTAAAGTAGTATACTATATACTGTACTAGTTGGGCCTTGGTTTAAAGTAGTATACTATATACTGTACTAGTTGGGCCCTGGTCGAAAGTAGTATATTATATACTGTACTAGCCGGAACCTGGTCAAAAGTAGTATACTCTATACTGTACTAGTTGTGCCCTGGTCTAAAGTAGTATCCTATATACTGTACTAGCCGGGCTTGGTCAAAAGTAGTATACCACATACTGCACTAGTTGGGCCCTGGTCAATAGTAGTACACTATATACTCTATTTGCCGGGCCTTTGTAAAAAGTAGTATACTCTATACTGTACTAGCCGGGCCCTGGTCTAACGTAATATTCTATATACTGTAGTAGTCGGGCCCTGCTCTAAAGTAGTATACTATATACTGAACTAGTTCGGCCCTGGTCAAGAGTAGTATACTATATACTGTACTTACCGTGTATTAGTTGGGCCCTGGTCAAAAGTAGTATACTATATACGGCACTAGTTGGGCCCTGGTCAATAGTAGTATACTATATACTGTACTTGCCGGGCCTTGGTAAAAAGTAGTATACTCTATACTGTACTAGCCGGGCCCTGGTCTAACGTAATATTCTATATACTGTAGTAGTCGGGCCCTGCTCTAAAGTAGTATACTATATACTGAACTAGTTCGGCCCTGGTCAAGAGTAGTATACTATATACTGTCCTAGCCGGGCCTTGGTAAAAAGTAGTATACTATATACTGTATTAGTTGGGCCCTGGTCAAAAGTAGTATACTATATACTGTACAGGTTGGGCCCTGGTCAATAGTAGTATACTATATACTGTACTTACCGTGTATTAGTTGGGCCCTGGTCAAAAGTAGTATACTATATACTGTACAGGTTGGGCCCTGGTCAATAGTAGTATACTATATACTGTACTTGCCGGGCCTTGGTAAAAAGTAGTATACTATATACTGTACTATCCGGGCCTTGGTAAAATGTAGTATACTCTATACTGTACTAGCCATGCCCAGGTCTAAAGTAGTATTCTATATACTGTACTAGCCAGGCCCTGGTCTAAAGTAGTATACTATATACTGTACTAGCCGTGCCCAGGTCTAAAGTAGTATTCTATAAACTGTACTAGCCGGGCCCTAGTTTAAAGTAGAATACTATATACTGTACCAGCCGGTCCCTCGTCAAAGTACTATACTATAATGTAGTAGCCGGGCCTTGGTCAAAAGTAGTATACTATATACTGTACTAGTTGGGCCCTGGTCTAAAGTAGTATACTATGTACTGTACTAGCTGGGCTTGGTAAAAAGTAGAATACCACATACTGCACTAGTTGGGCCCTGGTCAATAGTAGTACACTATATACTGTACTAGCCGGGCCTTGGTAAAAAGTAGTATACTCTATACTGTACTAGCGAGCCCTGGTCTAACGTAATATTCTATACACTGTAGTAGGCGGGCCCTGCTCAAAAGTAGTATACTATATACTGAACTAGTTGGCCCCTGGTCAAGAGTAGTATACTATATACTGTCCTAGCCGGGCCTTGGTAAAAAGTAGTATACTATATTCTGTATTAGTTGGGCCCTGGTCAAAATTAGTATACTATATACTGTACAGGTTGGGCCCTGGTCAATAGTAGTATACTATATACTGTACTTACCGTGTATTAGTTGGGCCCTGGTCAAAAGTAGTATACTATATACTGTACAGGTTGGGCCCTGGTCAATAGTAGTATACTATATACTGTACTTGCCGGGCCTTGGTAAAAAAGTAGTATACTATATACTGTACTATCCGGGCCTTGGTAAAATGTAGTATACTCTATACTGTACTAGCCATGCCCAGGTCTAAAGTAGTATTCTATATACTGTACTAGCCAGGCCCTGGTCTAAAGTAGTATACTATATACTGTACTAGCCGTGCCCAGGTCTAAAGTAGTATTCTATAAACTGTACTAGCCAGGCCCTGGTCTAAAGTAGTATACTATAAACTGTACTAGCCAGGCCCTGTTCTAAAGTAGTATTCTATATACTGTAGTAGTCGGGCCCTGGCCTAAAGTAGTATACTATATATTGAACTTAACGGGCCCTGGTCTAAAGTAGTATACTATATACTGTACTAGTTGGGCCTTGGTTTAAAGTAGTAAACTATTCACTGTACTAGTTGGGCCCTGGTCGAAAGTAGTATATTATATACTGCACTAGCCGGAACCTGGTCAAAAGTAGTATACTCTATACTGTACTAGTTGTGCCCTGGTCTAAAGTAGTATCCTATATACTGTACTAGCCGGGCTTGGTCAAAAGTAGTATACCACATACTGCACTAGTTGGTCACTGGTCAATAGTAGTATACTATATACTGTACTTGCCGGGCCTTGGTAAAAAGTAGTATACTCTATACTGTACTAGCCGGGCCCTGGTCTAACGTAATATTCTATATACTGTAGTAGTCGGGCCCTGCTCTAAAGTAGTATACTATAGACTGAACTAGTTGGGCCCTGGTCAAGAGTAGTATACTATATACTGTCCTAGCCGGGCCTTGGTAAAAAGTAGTATACTATATACTGTATTAGTTGGGCCCTGGTCAAAAGTAGTATACTATATACTGTACAGGTTGGGAACTGGTCAATAGTAGTATACTATATACTGTACTTACCGTGTATTAGTTGGGCCCTGATCAAAAGTAGTATACTATATACTGTACAGGTTGGGCCCTGGTCAATAGTAGTATACTATATACTGTACTTGCCGGGCCTTGGTAAAAAGTAGTATACTATATACTGTACTATCCGGGCCTTGGTAAAATGTAGTATACTCTATACTGTACTAGCCAGGCCCTGGTCTAAAGTAGTATACTATATACTGTACTAGCCGTGCCCAGGTCTAAAGTAGTATTCTATAAACTGTACTAGCCGGGCCCTAGTTTAAAGTAGAATACTATATACTGTACCAGCCGGTCCCTCGTCAAAGTACTATACTATAATGTAGTAGCCGGGCCTTGGTCAAAAGTAGTATACTATATACTGTACTAGTTGGGCCCTGGTCTAAAGTAGTATACTATGTACTGTACTAGCCGGGCTTGGTAAAAAGTAGAATACCACATTCTGCACTAGTTGGGCCCTGGGCAATAGTAGTACACTATATACTGTACTAGCCGAGCCCTGGTCTAACGTAATATTCTATACACTGTAGTAGGCGGGCCCTGCTCAAAAGTAGTATACTATATACTGAACTAGTTGGCCCCTGGTCAAGAGAAGTATACTATATACTGTCCTAGCCGGGCCTTGGTAAAAAGTAGTATACTATATTCTGTATTAGTTGGGCCCTGGTCAAAAGTAGTATACTATATACTGTACAGGTTGGGCAATGGTCAATAGTAGTATACTATATACTGTACTTGCCGGGCCTCTGTACAAAGTAGTATACTATATACTGTACTATCCGGGCCTTGGTAAAATGTAGTATACTATATACTGTACTAGCCGGGCCCTGTTCTAACGTAATATTCTATATACTGTAGTAGTCAGGCCCTGGTCTAAAGTAATATACTATATACTGTCCTAGCCGGGCCTTGGTAAAAAGTAGTATACTATATACTGTACTAGTTTGGCCCTGGTTTAAATTAGTATACTATATACTGTACTTGCCGGGCCTTGGTCTAAAGTAGATACTATAAACTGTACTAGCCGGGCCCTGGTCAAAAGTTGTATACTTTATACTGTAGTAGTTGGGCCCTGGTTTAAAGTAATATACTATATACTGTACTAGTTGGGCCCTGGTCTAAAGTAGTATACTATATACTGTGCTAGCCATGCTTGGTCAAAAGTAGTATACTATATACTGCACTCGTTGGGCCCTGGTCAATAGTAGTATACTATATACTGTGCTTGCCGGGCCTTGGTAAAAAGTAGTATTCTATATACTGTACTAGCCGGGCCCTGGCCTCAAGTAGTATACTATAAACTGTACTAGCCGGGCCCTAGTTTAAAGTAGAATACTATATACCGTACCAGCCGGTCCCTCGTCAAAGTACTATACTATAATGTAGTAGCCGGGCCTTGGTCAAAAGTAGTATACTATATACTGTACTAGTTGGGCCCTGGTCTAAAGTAGTATACTATATACTGTACTAGCCGGGCTTGGTAAAAAGTAGTATACCACATACTGCACTAGTTGGGCCCTGGTCAATAGTAGTACACTATATACTGTACTTGCCAGGACTAGGTAAAAAGTAGTATACTCTATACTGTACTAGCCGTGCCCTGTCTAAAGTAGTATTCTATATACTGTACTAGCCGGGCCCTGGTCTAAAGTAGTATACTATATACTGTACTAGCCAGGCCCTGGTCTAAAGTAGTATTCTATATACTGTAGTAGTCGGGCCCTGGTCTAAAGTAGTATATTATATACTGTACTAGTTGGGCCTTGGTTTAAAGTAGTAAACTATTCACTGTACTAGTTGGGCACTGGTCGAATGTAGTATATTATATACTGTACTAGCCGGGCCCTGGTCAAAAGTAGTATACTATATCCTGTACTAGTTGGGCCCTGGTTTAAAGTAATATACTATATACTGTACTAGTTGTGCCCTGGTCTAAAGTAGTATACTATATACTGTACTAGCCGGGCTTGGTCAAAAGTAGTATACTATATTCTAAACTAGTTGGGCCCTTGTTTAAAGTAGTATACAATATACTGCACTCGCCTTGCCCAGGTCTAAAGTAGTATTCTATATGCTGTACTAGCCGGGCACTGTTCTAACGTAATATTCTATATACTGTAGTAGTCGGGCCCTGGTCTAAAGTAGTATACTGTATACTGTACTAGCCGGGCTTGGTAAAAAGTAGTATACTCTATACTGTACAAGTCGGGGCACAGGTCTAAAGTAGTATTCTATATACTGTACAAGCCGGGCCCTGTTCTAAAGTAGTATACTATATACTGTACTAGCTGGGCCCTGGTCTAACGTAATATTCTATATACTGTAATAGTCGGGCCCTGCTCAAAAGTACTATACTATATACTGAACTAGTTGGCCCCTGGTCAAGAGTAGTATACTATATACTGTCCTAGCCGGGCCTTGGTAAAAAGTAGTATACTATATACTGTACAGGTTGGGCCCTGGTCAATAGTAGAATACTATATACTGTACTTGCCGGGCCTTGGTAAAAAGTAGTATACTATATACTGTACTAGCCGGGCCTTGGTAAAATGTAGTATACTATATACTGTACTAGCCGGGCCCTGTTCTAACGTAATATTCTATATACTGTAGTAGTCGGGCCCTGGTCTAAAGTAATATACTATATACTGTCCTAGCCGGGCCTTGGTAAAAAGTAGTATACTATATACTGTACTAGTTTGGGCCTTGTTTAAAGTAGTATACTATATACTGTACTTGCCGGGCCTTGGTCTAAAGTAGATACTATAAACTGTACTAGCCGGGCCCTGGTCAAAAGTTGTATACTATATACTGTAGTAGTTGGGCCCTGGTTTAAAGTAATATACTATATACTGCACTAGTTGGGCCCTGGTCTAAAGTAGTATACTATATACTGTGCTAGCCATGCTTGGTCAAAAGTAATATACTATATACTGCACTCGTTGGGCCCTGGTCAATAGTAGTATACTATATACTGTGCTAGCCAGGCCTTGGTAAAAAGTATTATACTATATACTGTACTAGCCGGGCCCTGGTCTAAAGTAGTATTCCATATACTGTACTAGCCGGGCCCTGGTTTAAAGTAGTATACTATTTACTGTACTAGCCAGGCCCTGGTCTAAAGTAGTATTCTATATACTGTAGTAGTCGGGCCCTTGTCTAAAGTAGTATGCTATATACTGAACTAGCCCGGCACTGGTCTAAAGTAGTATACTATATACTGTAGTAGTCGGGCCCTGGTCTAAAGTAGTATACTATATACTGCACTAGCCGGGCCCTGGTCGAAAGTAGTATACTATATACTGTACTAGCCGTGCCCTGGTCTAAAGTAGTATTCATTCAACTGTACTAGCCGGGCCCTGGTCTAAAGTAGTATACTATATACTGTAGGAGTTGGGCCTTGGTTTAAATTAGTATACTATTCACTGTACTAGTTGCGCCCTGGTCGAAAGTAGTATACTATATACTGTACTAGCCAGGCCCTGGTCAAAAGTAGTATACTATATACTGTACTAGCCGTGCCCAGGTCTAAAGTAGTATTCTTTAAACTGTACTAGCCGGGCCCTGTTCTAACGTAATATTCTATATACTGTACTAGTTGGGCCCTGGTCAAAAGTAGGATACTATATACTGAACTAGTTGGGCCCTGGTTTAAAGTAGTATACTATATACTGTACTAGCTAGGCCCTGGTCTAAAGTAGTATACTATATACTGTACTTGCCGGGCCTTGGTCTAAAGTAGATACTATATACTGTACTAGCCGGGCCCTGGTCAAAAGTTGTATACTATATACTGTACTAGTTGGGCTCTGGTTTAAAGTAATATACTATATATTGTACTAGTTGGGCCCTGGTCTAAAGTAGTATACTATATACTGTACTAGCCAGGCTTGGTCAAAAGTAGTATACTATAAACTGCACTAGTTGGGCCCTGGTAAATAGTACTTTACTATATACTGTGCAAGCCAGGCCTTGGTAAAAAGCAGTATACTATATACTGTACTAGCAGGGCCCTGGTCTAAAGTAGTATTCCATATACTGTACTAGCCGGGCCTTGGTCTAAAGTAGTATACTATATACTGTACTAGCCAGGCCCTGGTCTAAAGTAGTATTCTATATACTGTAGTAGTCGGGCCCTGGTCTAAAGTAATATACTATATACTGTAGCAGTCGGGCCCTGGTCTAAAGTAATATACTATATACTGTACTAGCCGGGCCTTGGTAAAAAGTAGTATACTATATACTGTACTAGTTTGGCCCTGGTCAAAAGTAGTATACTATATACTGTACTATTTGGGCCCTGGTTTAAAGTAGTATACTATATACTGTACTAGCCAGGCCCTGGTCAAAAGTAGTATACTATATACTGTACTAGTTGGGCCCTGGTTTAAAGTAATATACTATATACTGTACTTGCCGGGCCTTGTAGACCCCTCTCTGTGTACTTGTAGAACCCTCTCTGTGTACTTGTAGAACCCTCTCTGTGTACTTGTAGAACCCTCTCTGTGTACTTGTAGACCCCTCTCTGTGTACGTGCCTGGTTTTTGTTGAACTTCTCCTATGACCCTTTAATGACTCACTTATCTTACAGTATATTGTTTTCCTGTATATTGTGAATGAGGTTTTTTATAGTGTATATGGATCCCAGGACTCCATGGAAATGTCAGGTGGTAATGAGTGAGTGGGCTGTCCAGTTATTTTACCATAAACATTGATGAAGTGATGGATGAATGAAACACCAATCAGGAGAGTTTCAGGCTGCTGTGTTGTTTTAGTTTTAAAGTCACGTGTTTCTAATAAAACCAAGTCACAAATTCCGTGGAAACCTTGTAAACAACCCCCCTAACCAGTCAATTAGAAAACAGTCTCCCTGTTGACACCGGGTTGTTTTTAAATTGACAATTTATGACGGCTCTACTTTTTGTTCAACTGGAAATTCCAGGTGAAACACGCTTGTCTATTCACCATGTCAGCTAAGTGCCACGCACGCACAACAGACACACACAAACAAACACTAAGTATAAAGAACCACCAAACATTTGTTCTTTAAAATCGCCAGCGAAGCAGGTTAATATATTCCATGAAAGAAACATACAATTTCACGTGAAATAAGCATGAAATCTGGGTGTAACTCACAAATTAATTCCTATCATTAAAGGGCCAGAACAAGAGACTGAAAGAGCTTTGTCGAAGTCTTCTGCTAGTTTCTAATGGTTATTTTTCTGCTTTTTGGAGTCACGAGTAAGCTGCACACTAAAACAACGTGAGCTAAATGACAGTAAATGATGAGTAATTCTGTTAAAGTTAAGAAAAACAAACCAAATAGGAGCCGTAAAATATACATAATAAACACAAAGATTATATATAGGGTCTATATAGACTGTTGTCTCCTCATTAGGGTCTATATAGACTGTTGTCTCCTCACTAGGGTCTATATAGACTGTTGTCTCCTCACTAGGGTCTATATAGACTGTTGTCTCCTCATTAGGGTCTATATAGACTGTTGTCTCCTCATTATGGTGTGTATAGACTGTTGTCTCCTCATTAGGGTCTATATAGACTGTTGCCTCCTCATTAGGATCTATATAGACTTGTCTCCTCATTAGGGTCTATATAGACTGTTGTCTCCTCATTAGGGCCTATATAGACTGTTGTCTCCTCATTAGGGTCTATATAGACTGTTGTCTCCTCATTATGGTCTGTATATACTGTTGTCTCCTCATTAGGGCCTATAAAAATCAAATCAAATGCATATATTGTCTCCTTATTAGGGCCTATATGGATGTGGTGTGGGGGTGCTGTGACGTGGTGAGGAGGGGAAGAGGCTGTGACATGGTGAGGAGGAGGAGAAAGAGGCTGTGACATGGTGAGGAGGGAAAGAGGCTGTGACATGGTGAGGAGGGGAAGAGGCTGTGACATGGTGAGGAGGGGAAGAGGCTGTGACATGGTGAGGAGGGGAAGAGGCTGTGACATGGTGAGGAGGGAAAGAGGCTGTGACATGGTGAGGAGGGGAAAGAGGCTGTGACATGGTGAGGAGGGGAAGAGGCTGTGACATGGTGAGGAGGGGAAGAGGCTGTGACATGGTGAGGAGGGGAAGAGGCTGTGACATGGTGAGGAGGGGAAGAGGCTGTGACATGGTGAGGAGGAGGGGAAAGAGGCTGTGACATGGTGAGGAGGGGAAGAGGCTGTGACATGGTGAGGAGGGAAAGAGGCTGTGACATGGTGAGGAGGGGAAGAGGCTGTGACATGGTGAGGAGGAGGGGAAAGAGGCTGTGACATGGTGAGGAGGAGAAAGAGGCTGTGACATGGTGAGGAGGGGGAAGAGGCTGTGACATGGTGAGGAGGGGAAGAGGCTGTGACATGGTGAGGAGGAGGGGGAAAGAGGCTGTGACATGGTGAGGAGGAAAGAGGCTGTGACATGGTGAGGAGGGAAAGAGGCTGTGACATGGTGAGGAGGAGGGGAAAGAGGCTGTGACATGGTGAGGAGGGGAAGAGGCTGTGACATGGTGAGGAGGAGGGAAAGAGGCTGTGACATGGTGAGGAGGAGGGGAAGAGGCTGTGACATGGTGAGGAGGAGAAAGAGGCTGTGACATGGTGAGGAGGGGAAGAGGCTGTGACATGGTGAGGAGGGGGAAGAGGCTGTGACATGGTGAGGAGGGGAAGAGGCTGTGACATGGTGAGGAGGGGAAAGAGGCTGTGACATGGTGAGGAGGGGAAGAGGCTGTGACATGGTGAGGAGGGGAAGAGGCTGTGACATTGTGAGGAGGGGGAAAGAGGCTGTGAGATGGTGAGGAGGGGAAAGAGGCTGTGACATGGTGAGGAGGGGAAGAGGCTGTGACATGGTGAGGAGGGGAAGAGGCTGTGACATGGTGAGGAGGGGGAAGAGGCTGTGACATGGTGAGGAGGAGAAAGAGGCTGTGACATGGTGAGGAGGGGAAGAGGCTGTGACATGGTGAGGAGGGGAAGAGGCTGTGACATGGTGAGGAGGGGAAGAGGCTGTGACATGGTGAGGAGGGAAGAGGCTGTGACATGGTGAGGAGGAGAAAGAGGCTGTGACATGGTGAGGAGGGGAAGAGGCTGTGACATGGTGAGGAGGAGAAAGAGGCTGTGACATGGTGAGGAGGGGGAAGAGGCTGTGACATGGTGAGGAGGGGAAGAGGCTGTGACATGGTGAGGAGGGGGAAGAGGCTGTGACATGGTGAGGAGGGGAAGAGGCTGTGACATGGTGAGGAGGAGGGGAAAGAGGCTGTGACATGGTGAGGAGGAGGGAAAGAGGCTGTGACATGGTGAGGAGGAGAAAGAGGCTGTGACATGGTGAGGAGGGGAAGAGGCTGTGACATGGTGAGGAGGGGGAAGAGGCTGTGACATGGTGAGGAGGGGGAAGAGGCTGTGACATGGTGAGGAGGGGGGTGAAGAGGCTGTGACATGGTGAGGAGGGGAAGAGGCTGTGACATGGTGAGGAGGGGGAAGAGGCTGTGACATGGTGAGGAGGGGAAGAGGCTGTGACATGGTGAGGAGGGGGAAGAGGCTGTGACATGGTGAGGAGGAGGGGAAAGAGGCTGTGACATGGTGAGGAGGGGAAGAGGCTGTGACATGGTGAGGAGGGGAAGAGGCTGTGACATGGTGAGGAGGGAAAGAGGCTGTGACATGGTGAGGAGGGGAAAGAGGCTGTGACATGGTGAGGAGGGGAAGAGGCTGTGACATGGTGAGGAGGGGAAGAGGCTGTGACATGGTGAGGAGGGGAAGAGGCTGTGACATGGTGAGGAGGAGGGGAAGAGACTGTGACATGGTGAGGAGGGGAAGAGGCTGTGACATGGTGAGGAGGGGGAAGAGGCTGTGACATGGTGAGGAGGAGGGGAAGAGACTGTGACATGGTGAGGAGGGAAAGAGGCTGTGACATGGTGAGGAGGGGAAAGAGGCTGTGACATGGTGAGGAGGGGAAGAGGCTGTGACATGGTGAGGAGGGGGAAGTGGCTGTGACATGGTGAGGAGGGGAAGAGGCTGTGACATGGTGAGGAGGGGAAGAGGCTGTGACATGGTGAGGAGGGGAAGAGGCTGTGACATTGTGAGGAGGGGGAAGAGGCTGTGACATGGTGAGGAGGGGAAGAGGCTGTGACATGGTGAGGAGGAGGGGAAAGAGGCTGTGACATGGTGAGGAGGGAAAGAGGCTGTGACATGGTGAGGAGGGGAAAGAGGCTGTGACATGGTGAGGAGGAGGGAAGAGGCTGTGACATGGTGAGGAGGGGAAAGAGGCTGTGACATGGTGAGGAGGGGAAAGAGGCTGTGACATGGTGAGGAGGGGAAAGAGGCTGTGACATGGTGAGGAGGAGGGGAAAGAGGCTGTGACATGGTGAGGAGGGGAAGAGGCTGTGACATGGTGAGGAGGGGAAGAGGCTGTGACATGGTGAGGAGGGGAAGAGAGGCTGTGACATGGTGAGGAGGGGAAGAGGCTGTGACATGGTGAGGAGGGGAAAGAGGCTGTGACATGGTGAGGAGGAGGGGAAAGAGGCTGTGACATGGTGAGGAGGGGAAGAGGCTGTGACATGGTGAGGAGGGAAGAGGCTGTGACATGGTGAGGAGGGGAAGAGGCTGTGACATGGTGAGGAGGGGAAGAGGCTGTGACATGGTGAGGAGGAGGGGAAGAGGCTGTGACATGGTGAGGAGGGAAAGAGGCTGTGACATGGTGAGGAGGGGAAGAGGCTGTGACATGGTGAGGAGGGGAAGAGGCTGTGACATGGTGAGGAGGGGGAAGAGGCTGTGACATGGTGAGGAGGGGAAGAGGCTGTGACATGGTGAGGAGGGGAAGAGGCTGTGACATGGTGAGGAGGGGAAGAGGCTGTGACATGGTGAGGAGGGGAAGAGGCTGTGACATGGTGAGGAGGGGAAGAGGCTGTGACATGGTGAGGAGGAGGGGAAAGAGGCTGTGACATGGTGAGGAGGGGAAAGAGGCTGTGACATGGTGAGGAGGGGAAGAGGCTGTGACATGGTGAGGAGGGGAAGAGGCTGTGACATGGTGAGGAGGGGAAAGAGGCTGTGACATGGTGAGGAGTTAGGGAAAGAGGCTGTGACATGGTGAGGAGGGGGAAGAGGCTGTGACATGGTGAGGAGGGGAAGAGGCTGTGACATGGTGAGGAGGGGAAGAGGCTGTGACATGGTGAGGAGGGGAAAGAGGCTGTGACATGGTGAGGAGTTAGGGAAAGAGGCTGTGACATGGTGAGGAGGAAAGAGGCTGTGACATGGTGAGGAGGGGAAGAGGCTGTGACATGGTGAGGAGGGGAAGAGGCTGTGACATGGTGAGGAGGAGGGGAAGAGGCTGTGACATGGTGAGGAGGGGGAAGAGGCTGTGACATGGTGAGGAGGAGGGAAGAGGCTGTGACATGGTGAGGAGGGGAAGAGGCTGTGACATGGTGAGGAGGGGGAAGTGGCTGTGACATGGTGAGGAGGGGAAAGAGGCTGTGACATGGTGAGGAGGGGAAGAGGCTGTGACATGGTGAGGAGGGGAAGTGGCTGTGACATGGTGAGGAGGGGAAAGAGGCTGTGACATGGTGAGGAGGGGAAGAGGCTGTGACATGGTGAGGAGGAGGGGGAAAGAGGCTGTGACATGGTGAGGAGGGGAAAGAGGCTGTGACATGGTGAGGAGGGGAAAGAGGCTGTGACATGGTGAGGAAAGGGAAAGAGGCTGTGACATGGTGAGGAGGAGAAAGAGGCTGTGACATGGTGAGGAGGGGAAAGAGGCTGTGACATGGTGAGGAGGTGAAGAGGCTGTGACATGGTGAGGAGGGGAAGAGGCTGTGACATGGTGAGGAGGGGGAGAGGGTGTGACATGGTGAGGAGGAGAAAGAGGCTGTGACATGGTGAGGAGGGAAAGAGGCTGTGACATGGTGAGGAGGGAAAGAGGCTGTGACATGGTGAGGAGGAGGGGAAAGAGGGCTGTGACATGGTGAGGAGGAGGGGAAGAGGCTGTGACATGGTGAGGAGGGGAAGAGGCTGTGACATGGTGAGGAGGGGAAGAGGCTGTGACATGGTGAGGAGGGGAAGAGGCTGTGACATGGTGAGGAGGGGAAAGAGGCTGTGACATGGTGAGGGGAGGGGAAAGAGGCTGTGACATGGTGAGGAGGGGGAAGAGGCTGTGACATGGTGAGGAGGAGGGAAAGAGGCTGTGACATGGTGAGGAGGAGGGGAAAGAGGCTGTGACATGGTGAGGAGGAGGGAAGAGGCTGTGACATGGTGAGGAGGGGAAGAGGCTGTGACATGGTGAGGAGGAGGGGAAAGAGGCTGTGACATGGTGAGGAGGAGGGAAGAGGCTGTGACATGGTGAGGAGGAGGGGAAGAGGCTGTGACATGGTGAGGAGGGGAAGAGGCTGTGACATGGTGAGGAGGAGGGGAAAGAGGCTGTGACATGGTGAGGAGGAGGGGAAGAGGCTGTGACATGGTGAGGAGGAGGGGAAGAGGCTGTGACATGGTGAGGAGGGGGAAGAGGCTGTGACATGGTGAGGAGGAGGGGAAAAGAGGCTGTGACATGGTGAGGAGGAGGGGAAGAGGCTGTGACATGGTGAGGAGGGGAAGAGGCTGTGACATGGTGAGGAGGGAAAGAGGCTGTGACATGGTGAGGAGGGGAAGAGGCTGTGACATGGTGAGGAGGGGGAAAGAGGCTGTGACATGGTGAGGAGGGGGAAGAGGCTGTGACATGGTGAGGAGGGGAAGAGGCTGTGACATGGTGAGGAGGGGAAGAGGCTGTGACATGGTGAGGAGGGGAAGAGGCTGTGACATGGTGAGGAGGGGGAAGAGGCTGTGACATGGTGAGGAGGGAAAGAGGCTGTGACATGGTGAGGACGGGGAAGAGGCTGTGACATGGTGAGGAGGGGAAGAGGCTGTGACATGGTGAGGAGGGGAAGAGGCTGTGACATGGTGAGGAGGGGAAGAGGCTGTGACATGGTGAGGAGGAGGGGAAGAGGCTGTGACATGGTGAGGAGGGGAAGAGGCTGTGACATGGTGAGGAGGGGAAGAGGCTGTGACATGGTGAGGAGGGGAAGAGGCTGTGACATGGTGAGGAGGAGAAAGAGGCTGTGACATGGTGAGGAGGGGAAGAGGCTGTGACATGGTGAGGAGAGGAAAGAGGCTGTGACATGGTGAGGAGGGAAAGAGGCTGTGACATGGTGAGGAGGGGAAAGAGGCTGTGACATGGTGAGGAGGGGAAGAGGCTGTGACATGGTGAGGAGGGGAAGAGGCTGTGACATGGTGAGGAGGGGAAGAGGCTGTGACATGGTGAGGAGGGGAAGAGGCTGTGACATGGTGAGGAGGGGAAGAGGCTGTGACATGGTGAGGAGGGAAAGAGGCTGTGACATGGTGAGGAGGAGGGGAAGAGGCTGTGACATGGTGAGGAGGGGAAGAGGCTGTGACATGGTGAGGAGGGAAAGAGGCTGTGACATGTGTGGAGGGGGAAGAGGCTGTGACATGGTGAGGAGGGGAAGAGGCTGTGACGTGTGTGGAGGCCGGTAGCCTAGAAGTTCAGAGCGTTGTGCCAGTACCTGAAAGGTCACTTGTTTGAATAACAAGGTGGAACAATCTGCCATCTTGCAGACAAGACAGTTCAACCCTGACAACTCCTGTTTCCCAGGCGCCGAAGACATGGCTGTCGATTATGGCAGACCTCAGTCTGGGGCCTGTGGCGGCGTCCTCATTCCGGGGCCTGTGGCGGCGTCCTCAGTCCGGGGCCTGTGGCGGCGTCCTCAGTCCGGGGCCTGTGGCGGCGTCCTCAGTCCGGGGCCTGTGGCGGCGTCCTCAGTCCGGGCCTGTGGCGGCTTCCTCAGTCCGGGGCCTGTGGCGGCGTCCTCAGTCCGGGGCCTGTGGCGGCGTCCTCAGTCCGGGGCCTGGGGCGGCGTCCTCAGTCCGGGGCCTGCGGCGGCGTCCTCAGTCCGGGGCCTGCGGCGTCCTCAGTCCGGGGCCTGTGGCGGCGTCCTCAGTCCGGGGCCTGTGGCGGCGTCCTCAGTCCGGGGCCTGTGGCGGCGTCCTCAGTCCGGGGCCTGTGGCGGCGTCCTCAGTCCGGGGCCTGTGGCGGCGTCCTCAGTCCGGGGCCTGTGGCGGCGTCCTCATTCCGGGGCCTCCGGCGGCGTCCTCAGTCCGGGGCCTGTGGCGGCGTCCTCATTCCGGGGCCTGTGGCGGCGTCCTCATTCCGGGGCCTGTGGCGGCGTCCTCAGTCCGGGGCCTGTGGCGGCGTCCTCAGTCCGGGCCTGTGGCGGCGTCCTCAGTCCGGGCCTGTGGCGGCGTCCTCAGTCCGCGGCCTGGTTACTCCAGTGAAGGTCCATGCTCTAGGGCCGCCATCAAAGCGGAGGAGGGTCTACGTCCCCACCAGAGCCGCCGCCGTAAAGGGATGCCCACCTAGGGTGTAGGCCAGGGTGTAGGTCAGGGTGTAGGCCAGGGTGTAGGTCAGGGTGTAGGCCAGGGTGTAGGTCAGGGTGTAGGCCAGGGTGTAGGTCAGGGTGTAGGTCAGGGTGTAGGTCAGGGTGTAGGCCAGGGTGTAGGTCAGGGTGTAGGTCAGGGTGTAGGCCAGGGTGTAGGTCAGGGTGTAGGCCAGGGTGTAGGCCAGGGTGTAGGTCAGGGTGTAGGCCAGGGTGTAGGTCAGGGTGTAGGCCAGGGTTGGGTGGGCATTCTAGTTTCTTTATTTCTATGTTGGTGTGGTTCCCAATCAGAGGCAGCTGTCTATCATTGTCTCTGATTGGGAGTCGTATATAAGTTGTCCTTTTTCGTTTGGGTTTTGTGGGTAGTTGTTTTCTGTATCGTTTATGCACCTTACAAAACTGTTTCGGTTTTTCCTCTTGTTTATTTTGTTCGAGTGTTTTTATGATCAAATAAAATCATGAACACTTACCACGCTACGCTTCGGTCCACTTCTTCTCATGACGTCCGTGACAACATGACTGTAGTAGTTACGGTAGTATACTGCACACGCCATTAACACACTAATTTGTGGTGCCACAAATTCAAAAATGACAGTTGGAAAGCCACAGCACAAAATATATGATTATTGTTGCTGGACTACCAGTTACAGTGGTTTTAACTTGCGGTTATAGCTTGTGTATGAAATAATTATATGGATTTAATATTTGTCAAAAATATTGGACATGTCCTCAACACTCAAATACCATTATTTAGCATATCAAAAAACATATCAAGATCCTGAAATGACACTATGCATTATATCAAGAGACTATGCATTATATGTGCTGAGAAAAATATACTCTGTAGGCCCTCTGTCAGTATTGGTCATCGTATAGAAAAAATAAGATGTCCACAAAGGCCTATCTCAGGATATCTAATGAGGCAATATCTCTTCTCCCTCCCCGATCTCCCTCTCTCTTCTCCCTCCCCGATCTCCCTCTCTCTTCTCCCTCCCCGATCTCCCTCTCTCTTCTCCCCCCCGATCTCCCTGTCTCTTCTCCCTCCCCAATCTCCCTGTCTCTTCTCCCTCCCCAATCTCCCTCTCTCTCTCTCCCTCCCCGATCTCCCTCTCTCTTCTCCCTCCCCGATCTCCCTCTCTCTTCTCCCTCCCCGATCTCCCTCTCTCTTCTCCCCCTCCTAATCTCCCTCTCTCTTCTCCCTCCCCGATCTCCCTCTCTCTTCTCCCTCCCCCGATCTCCCTCTCTCTCTCTCCCCGATCTCCCTCTCTCTTTCTCTCTCCCCGATCTCCCTCTCTCTTCTCCCTCCCCAATCTCCCTCTCTCTTCTCCCTCCCCGATCTCCCTCTCTCTTCTCCCTCCCCGATCTCCCTCTCTCTTCTCCCTCCCCGATCTCCCTCTCTCTTCTCCCTCCCCGATCTCCCTCTCTCTTCTCCCTCCCCCATCTCCCTCTCTCTTCTCCCTCCCCGATCTCCCTCTCTCTTCTCCCTCCCCGATCTCCCTCTCTCTTCTCCCTCCCCAATCTCCCTCTCTCTTCTCCCTCCCCAATCTCCCTCTCTCTTCTCCCCCTCCCTAATCTCCCTCTCTCTTCTCCCTCCCCAATCTCCCTGTCTCTTCACCCTCCCCAATCTCCCTCTCTCTCTCCCCTCCCCAATCTCTTCCAATGTCTCTTCACCCTCCCCAATCTCCCTCTCAATTACTGAGGATGAGCTGAAAACTCAGAAATTAGCATTTTGAAAAGCATATCAAGATCCGGATATGGACTTCAGCCAAGATAAGCATATCTGTAATCAATACAGCTTATTATCTTGAAACACAGATATGTGATGTATACAGACAGTATATGTCAACAGGAAGAGAGAATATAGGATGTCACATATCTCAGAATATTGAATGAGTCCATATCCGGCCATAGGAAATATCTGTGTGTGATATCCGGAGATACCCTAACATCATGTTTATTAAAAAAAACAATATCTGGATTCAGAATCTGTCAAAACTCAAACTATGCATTGGAAATGGTCTGTATTCTCTAGTCAGTAGTTGTGTAGTTGTGGTCAGTAGTTGCGTGGTTGTGGTCAGTAATTGTGTAGTTGTGGCCAGTAGTTGCGTGGTTGTGGTCAGTAATTGTGTAGTTGTGGCCAGTAGTTGTGTGGTCAGTAGTTGTGTGGTTGTGGTCAGTAGTTGCGTGGTTGTGGTCAGTAATTGCGTGGTTGTGGTCAGTAATTGTGTAGTTGTGGCCAGTAGTTGTGTGGTCAGTAGTTGTGTGGTTGTGGTCAGTAGTTGTGTGGTTGTGGTCAGTAGTTGTGAAGTTGTGGTCAGTAGTTGTGAAGTTGTGGTCAGTAGGTGTGTAGTTGTGGTGGGTAGTTGTGTGGTTGTGGTCAGTAGTTGTGTGGTTGTGGTCAGTAGTTGTGTAGTTGTGGACTGTAGTTGTGTAGTTGTGGTCAGTAGTTGTGTAGTTGTGGTCAGTAGGTGTGTAGTTGTGGTGAGTAGTTGTGTGGTTGTGGTCAGTAGTTGTGCGGTTGTGGTCAGTAGTTGTGTAGTTGTGGTCAGTAGGTGTGTAGTTGTGGTCTGTAGTTGTGTAGTTGTGGTCAGTAGTTGTGTGGCTGTGGACTGTAGTTGTGTAGTTGTGGACTGTAGTTGTGTAGTTGTGGGCAGTAGTTGTGTAGTTGTGGGCAGTAGTTGTGTGGTTGTGGCCAGTAGTTGTGTGGTTGTGGCCAGTAGTTGTGTAGTTGTGGTCAGTATTTGTGTAGCTATGGTCATTAAATGTGTGGTCAGTAGTTCTGTAGTTGTGGTCAGTATTTGTGTAGCTATGGTCATTAAATGTGTGGCCAGTAGTTGTGTAGTTGTGGTCAGTATTTGTGTCGCTATGGTCATTAAATGTGTGGTCAGTAGTTGTGTGGTCAGAAGTTGTGTGGTCAGTAGTTGTGAAGTTGTGGTCAGTAGGTGTGTAGTTGTGGTGGGTAGTTGTGTGGTTGTGGTCAGTAGTTGTGTGGTTGTGGTCAGTAGTTGTGTAGTTGTGGACTGTAGTTGTGTAGTTGTGGTCAGTAGTTGTGTAGTTGTGGTCAGTAGGTGTGTAGTTGTGGTGAGTAGTTGTGTGGTTGTGGTCAGTAGTTGTGCGGTTGTGGTCAGTAGTTGTGTAGTTGTGGTCAGTAGGTGTGTAGTTGTGGTCTGTAGTTGTGTAGTTGTGGTCAGTAGTTGTGTGGCTGTGGACTGTAGTTGTGTAGTTGTGGACTGTAGTTGTGTAGTTGTGGGCAGTAGTTGTGTAGTTGTGGGCAGTAGTTGTGTGGTTGTGGCCAGTAGTTGTGTGGTTGTGGCCAGTAGTTGTGTAGTTGTGGTCAGTATTTGTGTAGCTATGGTCATTAAATGTGTGGTCAGTAGTTCTGTAGTTGTGGTCAGTATTTGTGTAGCTATGGTCATTAAATGTGTGGCCAGTAGTTGTGTAGTTGTGGTCAGTATTTGTGTCGCTATGGTCATTAAATGTGTGGTCAGTAGTTGTGTGGTCAGAAGTTGTGTGGTCAGTAGTTGTGTAGTTGTGGTCTGTAGTTGCGGTGAGTAGTTGTGGACTGTAGTTGTGGTCAGTAGTTGTATAGTTGTGGTGAGTAGTTGTGGTCAGTAGTTGTGTAGTTGTGGTCAGTAGTTGTGGTCAGTAGCTATGGTCATTAAATGCGTGGTCAGAAGTTGACAAGTCCCACCTAATTATAGGAGTAATATTATTTACACCATAGTATAATATAGCATTTCTTTATATTGGGCCACTAACAAAGTAAAGAATAGCGATCTCTGTCGATAGTGCACAAAATTGAGACATGTCTATGCGTCTGCCTGTCTATCGATGAGAGACTCTCAGTGCTGCCAGGGCATGCAGCCTGTAGCTTTGCTCTAGGTAATGGATGACTGTTTATTGGTAGGCCTATTTGGTCGTCAGGTTTTCATGTTTCAAGACTAACATTTCACGAAGCGACACACGGTGTCTGCTGGCTGGCTCGCAACCATAATGTAATGACTTGTTCAGTCATTAAAGTTGGAAATTCAAACGTTGCAGATTGTAAAATACAGTTTTGATACAGCAGCATACTAATCAATTAACTTTTTAGAATGTATAACAGTCCTGTATAGTCCTGTAGATGCATGGCATTAGACTGTATAACAGTCCTGTATAGTCCTGTAGATGCATGGCATTAGACTGTATAACAGTCCTGTATAGTCCTGTAGATGCATGGCATTAGAATGTATAACAGTCCTGTATAGTCCTGTAGATGCATGGCATTAGACTGTATAACAGTCCTGTATAGTCCTGTATAGTCCTGTAGATGCATGGCATTAGACTGTATAACAGTCCTGTATAGTCCTGTATAGTCCTGTAGATGCATGGCATTAGACTGTATAACAGTTCTGTATAGTCCTGTAGATGCATGGTATTAGACTGTATAACAGACCTGTATAGTCCTGTAGATGCATGGCATTAGACTGTATAACAGTCCTGTATAGTCCTGTATAGTCCCTGTAGATGCATGGCATTAGACTGTATAACAGTCCTGTATAGTCCTGTAGATGCATGGCATTAGACTGTATAACAGTCCTGTATAGTCCTGTAGATGCATGGCATTAGACTGTATAACAGTCCTGTATAGTCCTGTAGATGCATGGCATTAGACTGTATAACAGTCCTGTATAGTCCTGTATGATGCATGGTCCTGTATGGCATTAGACTGTATAACAGTCCTGTATAGTCCTGTAGATGCATGGCATTAGACTGTATAACAGTCCTGTATAGTCCTGTAGATGCATGGCATTAGAATGTATAACAGTCCTGTATAACCTGTAGATGCATGGCATTAGTATAACAGTCCTGTATAGTCCTGTAGATGCATGGCATTAGACTGTATAACAGTCCTGTATAGTCCTGTAGATGCATGGCATTAGACTGTATAACAGTCCTGTATAGTCCTGTAGATGCATGGCATTAGACTGTATAACAGTCCTGTATAGTCCTGTAGATGCATGGCATTAGACTGTATAACAGTCCTGTATAGTCCTGTAGATGCATGGCATTAGACTGTATAACAGTCCTGTATAGTCCTGTAGATGCATGGCATTAGACTGTATAACAGTCCTGTATAGTCCTGTAGATGCATGGCATTAGAATGTATAACAGTCCTGTATAGTCCTGTATATGTTAGACTGTATAACAGTGTATGCATGGCATTAGACTGTATAACAGTCCTGTATAGTCCTGTAGATGCATGGCATTAGACTGTATAACAGTCCTGTATAGTCCTGTAGATGCATGGCATTAGACTGTATAACAGTCCTGTATAGTCCTGTAGATGCATGGCATTAGACTGTATAACAGTCCTGTATAGTCCTGTAGATGCAGTCCTATAACAGTATAGTCCTGTAGATGCATGGCATTAGAATGTATAACAGTCCTGTATAGTCCTGTATATCCTGTAGATGCATGGCATTAGACTGTATAACAGTCCTGTATAGTCCTGTAGATGCATGGCATTAGACTGTATAACAGTCCTGTATAGTCCTGTATAGTCCTGTAGATGCATGGCATTAGACTGTATAACAGTCCTGTATAGTCCTGTAGATGCATGGCATTAGACTGTATAACAGTCCTGTATAGTCCTGTAGATGCATGTCCTGTATAACAGTCCTGTATGCATGGCATTAGACTGTATAACAGTCCTGTATAGTCCTGTAGATGCATGGCATTAGACTGTATAACAGTCCTGTATAGTCCTGTAGATGCATGGCATTAGAATGTATAACAGTCCTGTATAGTCCTGTAGATGCATGGCATTAGACTGTATAACAGTCCTGTATAGTCCTGTAGATGCATGGCATTAGACTGTATAACAGTCCTGTATAGTCCTGTAGTCCTGTATGCATGGCATTAGACTGTATAACAGTCCTGTATAGTCCTGTAGATGCATGGCATTAGACTGTATAACAGTCCTGTATAGTCCTGTAGATGCATGGCATTAGATGCATGGTCCTGTATTCCTGTAGATGCATGGCATTAGACTGTATAACAGTCCTGTATAGTCCTGTAGATGCATGGCATTAGACTGTATAACAGTCCCTGTATAGTCCTGTAGATGCATGGCATTAGACTGTATAACAGTCCTGTATAGTCCTGTAGATGCATGGCATTAGACTGTATAACAGTCCTGTATAGTCCTGTAGATGCATGGCATTAGACTGTATAACAGTCCTGTATAGTCCTGTAGATGCATGGCATTAGACTGTATAACAGTCCTGTATAGTCCTGTAGATGCATGGCATTAGACTGTATAACAGTCCTGTATAGTCCTGTATAGTCCTGTAGATGCATGGCATTAGATAACAGTCCTGTATAACAGTCCTGTATAGTCCTGTAGATGCATGGCATTAGACTGTATAACAGTCCTGTATAGTCCTGTAGATGCATGGCATTAGACTGTATAACAGTCCTGTATAGTCCTGTAGATGCATGGCATTAGAATGTATAACTCCTGTATAGATGCATGGCATTAGACTGTATAACAGTCCTGTATAGTCCTGTAGATGCATGGCATTAGACTGTATAACAGTCCTGTATAGTCCTGTAGATGCATGGGCATTAGACTGTATAACAGTCCTGTATAGTCCTGTAGATGCATGGCATTAGACTGTATAACAGTCCTGTATAGTCCTGTAGATGCATGGCATTAGACTGTATAACAGTCCTGTATAGTCCTGTAGATGCATGGCATTAGACTGTATAACAGTCCTGTATAGTCCTGTAGATGCATGGCATTAGACTGTATAACAGTCCTGTATAGTCCTGTAGATGCATGGCATTAGACTGTATAACAGTCCTGTATAGTCCTGTATAGTCCTGTAGATGCATGGCATTAGACTGTATAACAGTCCTGTATAGTCCTGTAGATGCATGGCATTAGACTGTATAACAGTCCTGTATAGTCCTGTAGATGCATGGCATTAGACTGTATAACAGTCCTGTATAGTCCTGTAGATGCATGGCATTAGACTGTATAACAGTCCTGTATAGTCCTGTAGATGCATGGCATTAGACTGTATAACAGTCCTGTATAGTCCTGTAGATGCATGGCAGTCCTAGACTGTATAACAGTCCTGTATAGTCCTGTAGATGCATGGCATTAGACTGTATAACAGTCCTGTATAGTCCTGTAGATGCATGGCATTAGACTGTATAACAGTCCTGTATAGTCCTGTAGATGCATGGCATTAGACTGTATAACAGTCCTGTATAGTCCTGTAGATGCATGGCATTAGACTGTATAACAGTCCTGTATAGTCCTGTAGATGCATGGCATTAGACTGTATAACAGTCCTGTATAGTCCTGTAGATGCATGGCATTAGACTGTATAACAGTCCTGTATAGTCCTGTAGATGCATGGCATTAGACTGTATAACAGTCCTGTATATCCTGTAGTCCTGTAGATGCATGGCATTAGACTGTATAACAGTCCTGTATAGTCCTGTAGATGCATGGCATTAGACTGTATAACAGTCCTGTATAGTCCTGTAGATGCATGGCATTAGACTGTATAACAGTCCTGTATAGTCCTGTAGATGCATGGCATTAGACTGTATAACAGTCCTGTATAGTCCTGTAGATGCATGGCATTAGAATGTATAACAGTCCTGTATAGTCCTGTAGATGCATGGCATTAGACTGTATAACAGTCCTGTATAGTCCTGTAGATGCATGGCATTAGACTGTATAACAGTCCTGTATAGTCCTGTAGATGCATGGCATTAGACTGTATAACAGTCCTGTATAGTCCTGTAGATGCATCCTGGCATTGCATGGCATTAGACTGTATAACAGTCCTGTATAGTCCTGTAGATGCATGGCATTAGACTGTATAACAGTCCTGTATAGTCCTGTAGATGCATGGCATTAGACTGTATAACAGTCCTGTATAGTCCTGTAGATGCATGGCATTAGACTGTATAACAGTCCTGTATAGTCCTGTAGATGCATGGCATTAGACTGTATAACAGTCCTGTATAGTCCTGTAGATGCATGGCATTAGACTGTATAACAGTCCTGTATAGTCCTGTAGATGCATGGCATTAGACTGTATAACAGTCCTGTATAGTCCTGTAGATGCATGGCATTAGACTGTATAACAGTCCTGTATAGTCCTGTATAGTCCTGTATGCATGGCATTAGACTGTATAACAGTCCTGTATAGTCCTGTAGATGCATGGCATTAGACTGTATAACAGTCCTGTATAGTCCTGTAGATGCATGGCATAACAGTCCTGTATAGTCCTGTAGATGCATGGCATATAACAACAGTCCTGTATAGTCCTGTAGATGCATGGCATTAGACTGTATAACAGTCCTGTATAGTCCTGTAGATGCATGGCATTAGACTGTATAACAGTCCTGTATAGTCCTGTAGATGCATGGCATTAGACTGTATAACAGTCCTGTATAGTCCTGTAGATGCATGCTTGCTACTTCTCTCTGTGTGTCTCCCTTCTTTCTCTTAGAAAAGTCTGCTTGTCTCACTTCTTTGTTCGACCTACAGTACGCGACCGTGTCGCCTTTCATTTTTTTGTGTGTAAATCTTTTCACCACCTGAACGTGTTCAGGTTGCATCTGACTGGTTGCATCACGAGATGGAATGGCACCAGACATGTGATGTTTGATGTATATGATGTCATTCCTCTGATTCCGCTCCGGCCATTACCACGAGCCCGTCCTCCCCAATTAAGGTGCCACCAGCCCCTGTGACAGAGACAGAGATTACATTTACAACAATATTTTGTCAAATAGAAAGAAATATGGCATAAACTTCAACCTTTGCACAGTGACCAGAACATACAAATATACTTAGGTAGGTAGACAGTGGCGCGGCAGGGTAGCCTAGTGGTTAGAGCGTTGGACTAGTAACTGAAAGGTTGCAAGTTCAAATCCCCGAGCTGACAAGGTACAAATCTGTCATTCTGCCCCTGGACAGGCAGTTAACCCACTGTTCCTAGGCTGTCGTTGAAAATAAGAATTTGTTCTTAACTGACTTGCCTAGTTAAATAAAGGTAAAAAAAAAAAAACAGTATCTCACCACAGCCATGTCTATCAGGCTTGATCATTGCTTATTAGGCAATTTTTTTTATAGTAAAACCAATTTATAAGTTTGACAGATTTACAACAGTAAATTGTTCTATTATTGTTTCTCCTCACTGTTAGCGAGTAAAGTTGGTGAGCTAGCTGGATAGCGAATAGTTGTTATTTACATCTGTTTGGAATCCTATCTTGCGTTATGCCTATAATTTTGTGAGATTAAAATGCATCCACTTTTATTTTTTATTTTTTTTATTTCACCTTTATTTAACCAGGTAGGCTAGTTGAGAACAAGTTCTCATTTACAACTGCGACCTGGCCAAGATAAAGCATAGCAGTGTGAACAGACAACACAGAGTTACACATGGAGTAAACAATTAACAAGTCAATAACACAGTAGGAAAAAAAAGGGGAGTCTATATACAATGTGTGCAAAAGGCATGAGGAGGTAGGCGAATAATTACAATATTGCAGATTAACACTGGAGTGATAAATGATCATGTACAGGTAGAGATATTGGTGTGCAAAAGAGCAGAAAAGTAAATAAATAAAAACTGTGGGGATGAGGTAGGTGAAAATGGGTGGGCTATTTACCAATAGATTATGTACAGCTGCAGCGATCGGTTAGCTGCTCAGATAGCTGATGTTTGAAGTTGGTGAGGGGATAAAGGTCTCCAACTTCAGCGATTTTGCAATTGTTCCAGTCACAGGCAGCAGAGTACTGGAACGAAAGGCGGCCGAATGAGGTGTTGGCTTTAGGGATGATCAGTGAGATACACCTGCTGGAGCGCGTGCTACGGATGGGTGTTGCCATCGTGACCAGTGAACTGAGATAAGGCGGAGCTTTACCTAGCATGGCCTTGTAGACGACCTGGAGCCACGGTCATAACCATAACCAATGGCAACCCTACATAGCGGGCTAGTAAAAGTATTTACAGTTGCTGATGTTTACGTTTGCTAACAAGTTACAAATGCGAGGTGTGGTGTATGACAAGTTAGCAGGTGGCAGGCTAACTAGCTAGCCAACTCCGGGCATGTGCTAATGTTTGCTGGTAAACCTAGCATTGTAGCTTGCAGTTTAGTAGCCATATCTACAACTAAAAAGAGAAAAGGTTTAACAATCAAGATACAAAAGATCTCTGATTTGTAAAACCGCTTCAATTTTTTTGTCGTAGATATAGCTACCTGTAGCTGTTCAACTAACTTAGCTAGCTAGCTACTTACCTAAGTTAGCAAACAGAAAAATAATTTGATTTCCCCACTGTAACACTGTATTTGGGTAGGGCTGTCATTGTAAATAAGAATTTGTTCTTAACTTATTTGTCTAGTTAAATTAAATAAATGTGTCATATAGCTAGAAGCTGTAGCTTTAGCTTCATTGTTTAGAATCCTCTTCGCTATATTCAGGTTGAAGAATCTATGGTTGAATGTCACCGTGTAGCTAAACAGAACATTAAAAAAATAACTCCATTGTCAAATTGGTGTTGATGAGAGAAATCACTTGAAGTCATTGTGGTCTGGTCAGTTCTTTCAGTTTTGCTCAAAGGATTGTGTTGCCTGCCTTGGAGGGACGTGGCCCAGAGCACAAAGCAACGCCTCACATGAGTTGTAGTCTTTCAGACACTGGGAAAAAATAAGTCCATTTGTATATTTAGCAATGAATCCGCTAACAGGAACATTGCTGAAAGACGTACAATGGCTCTATCGAACAAGGACACTCATATCTACACTTATATCTACACTCAAAAACGTAGAGTGTGATCAGTAGAGCCTTATAGTGTGATCAGTAGAGCCTTATAGTGTGATCAGTAGAGCATAGAGCCTTATAGTGTGATCAGTAGAGCCTTATAGTGTGATCAGTACAGCCTTATAGTGTGATCAGTAGAGCCTTATAGTGTGATCAGTAGAGCCTTATAGTGTGATCAGTAGAGCCTTATAGTGTGATCAGTAGAGCATAGAGCCTTAAGGTGTGATCAGTAGAGCATAGAGCCTTATAGTGTGATCAATGGAGCCTTATAGTGTGATCAGTAGAGCCTTATGATGTGATCAGTAGAGCATAGAGCCTTATAGTGTGATCAGTAGAGCATAGAGCCTTATAGTGTGATCAATGGAGCCTTATAGTGTGATCAGTAGAGCATAAAGCCTTATAGTGTGATCATTAGAGCCTTATAGTGTGATCAGTAGAGCATAGAGCCTTATAGTGTGATCAGTAGAGCCTTATAGTGTGATCAGTTTAAAACTTCTTAGGGCTGCAATCCCGTTAACGGGATGATTTGACAACAGCCAGTGAAAGTGCAGGGCGCCAAATTCAAAACAACAGAAATCTCATAATTAAAATTCCTCAAACATACATGTATCTTATACAGTTTCAAAAGTAATCTTGTTGTTACTCCCACCACAGTGTCCGATTTCAAATAGGCTTTACAGCGAAATCACCACAAACGATTATGTTAGGTCACCACCAAGCCAAAGAAAACGTTTTTCCAGCCAAAGAGAGGAGTCACAAAAAGCACAAAGAGATAAAATGAATCACTAACCTTTGATGATCTTCATCAGATGACACTCAAAGGACTTCATGTTACACAATACATGTATGTTTTGTTCAGTAAAGTTCATATTTATATCAAACAATCTGAGTGTACATTGGCGCGTTACGTTCACTAGTTCCAGAAAAATCCAGTGATTTTGCATAGCCACATCGATTCAACAGAAATACCCATCATAAATGTAGATGATAATACAAGTTATACACATGGAATTATAGATATAATTATAGATATACAGTATATACATATATATTCAGCCCCCTTAAGTTAATACTTTGTAGCGCCACCTTTTGCTGCGATTACAGCTGTAAGTCGCTTGGGGTATGTCTCTATCAGTTTTGCACATTGAGAGACTGAAATTTTTTCCCATTCCTCCTTGCAAAACAGCTCGAGCTCAGTGAGGTTGGATGGAGAGCATTTGTGAACAGCAGTTTTCAGTTCTTTCCACAGATTCTCGATTGGATTCAGGTCTGGACTTTGACTTGGCCATTCTAACACCTGGATATGTTTATTTTTGAACCATTCCATTGTAGATTTTGCTTTATGTTTTGGATCATTGTCTTGTTGGAAGACAAATCTCCGTTCAGTCTCAGGTCTTTTGCAGACTCCATCAGGTTTTCTTCCAGAATGGTCCTGTATTTGGCTCCATCCATCTTCCCATCAATTTTAACCATCTTCCCTGTCCCTGCTGAAGAAAAGCAGGCCCAAACCATGATGCTGCCACCACCATGTTTGACAGTGGAGATGGTGTGTTCAGGGTGATGAGCTGTGTTGCTTTTACACCAAAGATAACGTTTTGCATTGTTGCCAAAAAGTTCAATTTTGGTTTCATCTGACCAGAGCACCTTCTTCCACATGTTTGGTGTATCTCCCAGGTGGCTTGTGGCTAACTTTAAACAACACTTTTTATGGATATCTTTAAGAAATGGCTTTCTTCTTGCCACTCTTCCATAAAGGCCAGATTTGTGCAATATACGACTGATTGTTGTCCTATGGACAGAGTCTCCCACCTCAGCTGTAGATCTCTGCAGTTCATCCAGAGTGATCATGGGCCTCTTGGCTGCATCTCTGATCAGTCTTCTCCTTGTATGAGCTGAAAGTTTAGAGGGATGGCCAGGTCTTGGTAGATTTGCAGTGGTCTGATACTCCTTCTATTTCAATATTATCGCTTGCACAGTGCTCCTTGGGATGTTTAAAGCTTGGGAAATCTTTTTGTATCCAAATCCGGCTATAAACTTCTTCACAACAGTATCTCTGACCTGCCTGGTGTGTTCCTTGCTCTTCATGATGCTCTCTGCGCTTTTAACGGACCTCTGAGACTATCACAGTGCAGGTGCATTTATACGGAGACTTGATTACACACAGGTGGATTGTATTTATCATCATTAGTCATTTAGGTCAACATTGGATCATTCAGAGATCCTCACTGAACTTCTGGAGAGAGTTTGCTGCACTGAAAGTAAAGGGGCTGAATAATTTTGCACGCCCAATTTTTCAGTTTTTGATTTGTTAAAAAGTTTGAAATATCCAATAAATGTCGTTCCACTTCATGATTGTGTCCCACTTGTTGTTGATTCTTCACAAAAAATACAATTTTATATCTTTATGTTTGAAGCCTGAAATGTGGCAAAAGGTCGCAAAGTTCAAGGGGGCGAATACTTTCGCAAGGCAATGTACCTCTCCTTAATGTAACTGCTGTGTCAGATTTTTTTTTAAACTTACGGAAAAAGTAAACCATGCAATAATCTGAGACGGCGCTCAGAAAAATAATAAAATTAGCCGCCATGTTGGAGTCAACAGAAACCAGAAATCATATTATAAATATTCCCTTACCTTTGATGATCTTCATCAGAATGCACTCCCAGGAATCGCAGTTCCACAATAAATGCTTGTTTGTTCGATAATGTCCGTTATTTATGTCCAAGTAGCTACTTTTGTTAGCGCGTTAGGTCGAAATGCTCGTGCAGGTTGAGCATTACTTCGGACAAAAACTTTAAAAAAGTTATATTACAGGTCGAAGAAACATTTCAATCTAAGTACAGAATCAATCATTAGGATGTTTTTATCATAAATCTTCAATAACGTTCCAACCAGAGAATTCCTTTGTGTCTAGAGAAGCAATGGAACGCAGGTCGATATCATGTGGAATGAGCGTGACCAGGAAATGGCTCTCTGCCAGTAGCCTGACTCATTCTGCTCTTATTCAGTCCCACAACACAATAGAAGCCTCATTCAAGTTTGTAAAGATTGTTGACATCTAGTGGAAGCCCTAGGAAGTGCAACTTCATTCATATCTCACTGTAAATTCAAGAGGGAATGGGTTGAAAATCGACCAACCTCAGATTTCTCACTTCCTGTTTGGATTTCTTCTCAGGTTTTTGCCTGCCATATGAGTTCTGTTATACTCACAGACATCATTCAAACAGTTTTAGAAACTGCTAATAATGCTAATAATAATATGCATATATTAGCAAGGAGCAGGCAGTTTGAGGAGCAGGCAGTTTACTCTGGGCACCTTATTCATCCAAGCTACTCAATACTGCCCCCAGCCATAAGAAGACAACATAGAGCCTTATAGTGTGATCAGTAGAACATATAGCCTTATAGTGTGATCAGTAGAACATAGAGCCTTATAGTGTGATCAGTAGAACATAGAGCCTTATAGTGAAATCAGTAGAACATAGAGCCTTATAGTGTGATCAGTAGAGCATAGAGCCTTATAGTGTGATCAGTAGAACATATAGCCTTATAGTGTGATCAGTAGAACATAGAGCCTTATAGTGTGATCAGTAGAGCCTTATAGTGTGATCAGTAGAGCCTTATAGTGTGATCAGTAGAGCATAGAGCCTTATAGTGTGATCAGTAGAACATAGAGCCTTATAGCGTGATCAGTAGAACACAGAGCCTTATAGTGTGATCAGTAGAGTCTTATAGTGTGATCAGTAGAGCATAGAGCCTTATAGTGTGATCAGTAGAACACAGAGCCTTATAGTGTGATCAGTAGAGTCTTATAGTGTGATCAGTAGAGCATAGAGCCTTATAGTGTGATCAGTAGAGCCTTATAGTGTGATCAGTAGAGCCTTATAGTGTGATCAGTAGAACATATAGCCTTATAGTGTGATCAGTAGAGACTCATAGTGTGATCAGTAGAACATAGAGCCTTATAGTGTGATCAGTAGAGCCTTATAGTGTGATCAGTAGAACATAGAGCCTTATAGTGTGATCAGTAGAGCATAGAGCCTTATAGTGTGATCAGTAGAACATAGAGCCTTATAGTGTGATCAGTAGAGCCTTATAGTGTGATCAGTAGAACATAGAGCCTTATAGTGTGATCAGTAGAACATAGAGCCTTATAGTGTGATCAGTAGAACATAGAGCCTTATAGTGTGATCAGTAGAGTCTTATAGTGTGATCAGTAGAGCATAGAGCCTTATAGTGTGATCAGTAGAGCCTTATAGTGTGATCAGTAGAGCCTTATAGTGTGATCAGTAGAGCCTTATAGTGTGATCAGTAGAACATAGAGCCTTATAGTGTGATCAGTAGAACCTTATAGTGTGATCAGTAGAACATAGAGCCTTATAGTGTGATCAGTAGAGCATAGAGCCTTATAGTGTGATCAGTAGAACATAGAGCCGTATAGTGTGATCAGTAGAGCCTTATAGTGTGATCAGTAGAACATAGAGCCTTATAGTGTGATCAGTAGAGCATAGAGCCTTATAGTGTGATCAGTAGAACATAGAGCCTTATAGTGTGATCAGTATAATATAGTCTTGAAGAAATGCCACAAAGCAGGACTACATTATTTATTTTCAGATCTCACCCCCTAAATCAATACACCGGAAGCTGTCATAGGGTGTATCATTCAGCGTGCGACGCCCAGACCTGCCTGGTTTTCTTCAGCAGGGACAGGGAAGATGGTTAAAATTGATGGGAAGATGGATGGAGCCAAATACAGGACCATTCTGGAAGAAAACCTGATGGAGTCTGCAAAAGACCTGAGACTGGGACGGAGATTTGTCTTCCAACAAGACAATGATCCAAAACATAAAGCAAAATCTACAATGGAATGGTTCAAAAATAAACATATCCAGGTGTTAGAATGGCCAAGTCAAAGTCCAGACCTGAATCCAATCGAGAATCTGTGGAAAGAACTGAAAACTGCTGTTACATTTACATTACATTTAAGTCATTTGGCAGACGCTCTTATCCAGAGCGACTTACAAATTGGTGAATTCACCTTATGACATCCAGTGGAACAGCCACTTTACAATAGTGCATCTAAATCATTTAAGGGGGGTGAGAAGGATTACTTTATCCTATCCTAGGTATTCCTTAAAGAGGTGGGGTTTCAGGTGTCTCCGGAAGGTGGTGATTGACTGTTCACAAATGCTCTCCATCCAACCTCACTGAGCTCGAGCTGTTTTGCAAGGAGGAATGGGAAAAAATTTCAGTCTCTCGATGTGCAAAACTGATAGAGACGTACCCCAAGCAACTTACAGCCGTAATCGCAGCAAAAGGTGGCGCTACAAAGTATTAACTTAAGGGGGCTGAATAATTTTGCACGCCCAATTTTTCAGTTTTTGAATTGTTAAAAAGTTTGAAATATCCAATAAATGTCGTTCCACTTCATGATTGTGTCCCACTTGTTGCTGATTCTTCACAAAAAAATACAGTTTTATATCTTTATGTTTGAAGCCTGAAATGTGGCAAAAGGTCGCAAAGTTCAAGGGGGCCGAATACTTTCGCAAGGCACTGTATATATATATATAAATATATATAGAGCATTTCATGATCTGACATAATGGCAGCCTACCTTTTGGGTTTTACTCGTACGCCTTTGCGTGAACAGAGCGTAATGAGCCGACGCAAACAAAAAGACTAGGAATGCCCATCACTAATTGTGGAACCAATCATTAAGGTGTTTTTGTTTGTCTCAAGTGAATGTGACCAAAGACATGACTGAAACAGGAAACAACTTTTGCCCGCGATTCACATATACACTGAACAAAAATTATAAATGCAACATGTGAAGTGTTGGTCCCAGAAATGATCCCAGAAATGTTCCATACACACAAAAATATAATTTATCTTAAATTTTGTGCACAAATTTGTTTACATCTCTGTTAGTGAGCATTTCTCCTTTGCCAAGATAATCCATCCACCTTACATGTGTGGCATATCAAGAAGCTGATTAAACAGCATGATCATTACACAGGTGCACCTTGTGCTGGGGATAATAGGTCACTCTAAAAGGTGCAGTTTTGTTTGCGTCGGCTCATTACGCTCTGTTCGCGCAAAGGCGTACGAGTAAAACCCAAAAGGTAGGCTGCCATTATGTCAGATCATGAAATGCTCTATATATATTTATATATATATACAGTGCCTTGCGAAAACTTTGCGACCTTTTGCCACATTTCAGGCTTCAAACATAAAGATGTCTCAAGTTTTGAGGGAGTGTGCAACTGGTATGGACAGGCATAAATGACGGACAATGAACACAATGTGCATTTTATCGATGGCAATTTTAATGTACAGAGATACCGTGATGAGATCTTGAGCCCCATTGTCGTGCCATTCATCCACCCACCATCACCTCATGTTTCAGCATGATAATGCACGGCCCCACGTCGCAAGGATCTGTACACAATTCCTGAAAGCTGAAAATGTCCCAGTTCTTCCATGGCCTGCATATCCACCAGACATGTCACCCATTGAGCATGTTTGGGATGCTCTGGATCGACGTGTACGACAGCGTGTTCCAGTTCCCGCCAATATAATGTAGATATAAGTGTATTGGTGCCTAATGCATTTATTTTAATTGACTGATTCCCTTACATGAACTGTAAGTCAGTAAACTGTATTAAATTGTTGCATGTTGCGTTGATATTTGTTTCTATATATGTTCTGACCATGACAGTTTACAATTAAGTAATTTAGTCTCAACTTGAATGTTGCATGTATGCATTTGTTCAGTGTAGCAGGCTATACAGAAATGAATGTGATATTTGAGGCTCTCTCTCACTAACTGATTGTAAACACAAACATATATTTCAGTTTGTGAGTGTGATATGAAGGTTGGACATGTGTTTATTTCGACGTTATAAAATATATATATTTTTAATAAACAATGGCAACACCACCGTGTTAACTGCCGATTACATTCATTAGGGTCCCCCTTAGCCGACGGCAATGGAGACAGCTTGTCTTACTGGGGGTCTGACACAACATGAAAAAATACATTACAGACTAAATAGTTCACAATTTACATACGTTTAAAAACAGTAACATGTAGTGTGTGCATCTATCAGTTACACGTGTCAGTACATACACATAACAAGTAGGTCACATGGGCGCTGTGCCACGTGGTGTTGTTTTATTTGTTTTTTGAAACCATAATTCCGATCTGAGCCTTTTCATGTCGGAAAAACGACATTAGTGTCCGACTTTCGGCTGTTGCCCCATCTCTGACTTCACTCCTCCTCGACTTTCGTCTACATTCAGTTGCATATCCTTACCGCTCAAACTCCCAATAGTGTTCACCTGTCGGTGTAATAAACAAACTCATCAGGATTAAACTGTATATGACGTCCCACTTTTCTCTGACCTCACTCTACCTGTAGAGGATGTGATGCAATGTAGCGCTCATCATTTATGCTGATATCATTTCGTGGCGCACGACCAATGAGAAGTCTCCACTTTCACCACCTGCTAGGAAGACAATTCTATCATTCTTCACCCTCCGTTTAACAACGAACTTCCCAAGTGTGTTCAACCATTACCAAAGCATTGTTTCTCACTGGCATCGGACACGAAACAATTCAGTTGTGTCGTTTCGCTTTCTGTGGGTTGAAATTGCACCAGGATTGTTCTACAGAATTGTTATCAGCGCGAATATAATTGGCGAAGATTTCCAGAGTGGCGCAGTAAGGAAGGTGGTATGTACACTGTGGCGACGATCCTACTCGTTGTGACGGGGAAACATTGTAGCAACATTGCATGTATTCTTGTGTTGCGTAGCAGTTGTTGGGATTTGGATTACGTTGCCCCGATCTACTTTCAGTTGCAAAACAAACGTTTTCCGACGTTAAATGAATTGTGACTAATGATTTCCTGATATGGGCGAATACACAGTACCATTTAATTGTTTGTTTAACTAAATAGAAGTTAAAGAAACTGCAAAAATAAGTCTTACGCTTTATGTAGCCTATAAAGTATTGCCACAAATATCTAAAATCTTCCCTCCTGTGTTCATTATAAGTTCCATGGAAATAACTCCATTCCTATGATAGACTTGAACTTCCCTTTGCGCCGACTGTGGTCTTCTTCCCGGGTAGTTGAGGAGCTCCGTTCTCTGATCTGGTCCGGGTTCACTTTCGATAGCAACAACATTATCTCACCATCAGTCAATTCTAGTAAAAAAATGTCAATTCTGAAACCGCTTACCTTTAGTCCTACTCAGTAGTGACCCCTCATTCAGGGAAGGTAGAGCACCACTTTTGTTCACCTTTTTCGTTTTTTTGTGTTGCCTGTTTTGCATGTTATTTTGGCATTAATACGTGTTACACATCAGTTTGCAAACAATGTGGAAAAAAAGACAAAATAATTGTGTTAATGATAAAGCCACATGCAAACATGGTCTATTTTCCTTTCATGAGTAAGGCATCTCCAAAATGCAAGCGTTTCAGCGCCTTTTGTGGTGGTGGGGCAGCCAGTAGAAAATACAGAGTTTAGGGGTTGGTAATGTTCTCAAGTTGTGCCGGGATTGGCTCAGTGTTCTGTCACTTACGGAGGACACTACGTCACTGCCAAGTCTAAGGGTAGAGCTTGAAAATTGAATCAGCATGCAGTCAGATTTCTTTATCGTCCTTAATATAGATAGAAAATTGCTGCATTCTAAATCAATCTGATGTTTCTTCTTCAGGTTGTTGTGAAGAATGGAAAGGCCCTTGGATGTTCTGTCAAGAGCTGCGTCGTTAGTGTATGCGGATGATGAGAAACGTAAGTTAGCCCTGACGCCCTGACGCCCTGACGCCCTGACTCCCTGACGCCCTGGCCCTGACTCCCTGGCCCTGACGCCCTGACTCCCTGGCCCTGACTCCCTGACTCCCTGGCCCTGACTCCCTGGCCCTGACTCCCTGACTCCCTGGCCCTGACGCCCTGACTCCCTGACTCCCTGGCCCTGACGCCCTGACTCCCTGACTCCCTGGCCCTGACGCCCTGACTCCCTGGCCCTGACGCCCTGACTCCCTGGCCCTGACTCCCTGGCCCTGACTCCCTGACTCCCTGGCCCTGACGCCCTGACTCCCGACTCCCTGACTCCCGACTCCCTGACTCCCGACTCCCTGGCCCTGACTCCCTGACTCCCTGGCCCTGACTCCCTGGCCCTGACTCCCTGACTCCCTGGCCCTGACGCCCTGACTCCCGACTCCCTGACTCCCGACTCCCTGACTCCCGACTCCCTGGCCCTGACTCCCTTACTCCCTGGCCCTGACTCCCTGACTCCCTGGCCCTGACTCCCTGGCCCTGACTCCCTGGCCCTGACTCCCTGGCCCTGACTTCCTGGCCCTGACTCCCTGACCCTCCCTTGGCCCTGACTCCCTGACTCCCTGGCCCTGACTCCCTGGCCCTGACTCCCTGGCCCTGACTCCCTGGCCCTGACTCCCTGGCCCTGACTCCCTGACTCCCTGGCCCTGACTCCCTGACTCCCTGGCCCTGACTCCCTGACTCCCTGGCCCTGACTCCCTGGCCCTGACTCCCTAGCCCTGACTCCCTGGCCCTGACTCCCTGACTCCCTGGCCCTGACTCCCTGACTCCCTGACGCCCTCACTCCCTGGCCCTGACGCCCTGACGCCCTGGCCCTGACTCCCTGGCCCTGACTCCTGGCGCCCTGACCCTGGCCCTGACGCCCTGGCGCCTGGCCCTTGCTTGGAAAATCCCTGAATGTGATTCCTTGATGACCATATGGGCTGTTTTCCTAAAGACTCCCTGACGCCCTTGGTTTCCTTGTTCTGGCCCTGACTCCCCTGATTCCCTGGCCCTGACGCCCTTATCCATCCCTGACTCCCTGGCCCTGACCCTGACTCCCTGACCCTGGCCCTATCCCTTCCCTTCAACCCTATCCCCTGGCCCTACAGTCACTCCCTGACTCCCATAATCCTTTAATTCTGTCTGGTTGAAAATCCCTGGCCCTGACTCCCTGGCACTGAGTGAGGAGTGGCGCCTGGCTGACTCCCTGGCGCCCTGACTGGTGGCGCCCTGACTCCCTGAGGCCCTGACTCCCTGGCTAGACTGACTCCCTGACTCCCTGGCTAGCCTGACTCCCTAGACGCCCTGACTCCCTGACGCCCTGGCCCTGAGTGCCCTGGCCCTGACGCCCTGGCCCTGACGCCAGTCTGGCCCTGAGTGAGAGTGGCCCTGGCGCCCTGGCCCTTGCTTGGAAAATACATGAATGTGATTCTCTTGATGACAACATATGCTGTTCTTTCTTTTCATGGGCTGTTTTCCTAAATTTAATTTAAATCTGCAGGGGATGTTTTGGTTTTCATTGTTCTGGCCTTTATTGGCCATATTTTAACATTGCCAAGCAAGTGAACTCTAATTCAGTAAATATTGGCTTAACACAAACATTACTCCTAAAGTTCCAAACCCTAAAGCCTTATCCATATGTAGCTTTACCCCAAATAGTTAAAGTCCAAAAGGGAAAAAAATCCCATAATTGTGGGTTGTATCCCTTCCCTTCAACCACACATCCCTTCTGGATGTCACACAGTCATTTCCTCATGGCTGTCTCAACACACAATCAAGCTTTAATTCTGTCTGTGTAATGAAAATCCCTTCTAATATTTAAGCAGCAGCAAAGTGGTTCTCAGAGGGCATGCAGTGGCTAGACTGAGTGAGGTAGCCTAGTGGTTAGAGCGCAGGCAGGTCTGGGTTAGACGTGGACTAGTAGGAGAAGTTCAAACCCCGGCTGACAGTCTCTGTCGCTCTGCCCCTGAACAGACTGAATGAGGAGAAAATAAGAGACTGACTTGCAGTCTGGCTAGACTGAGTGAGGAGAGGTAGAGACCATGGGCAGTCTGGCTAGACTGAGTGAGGAGTAGATGTGTCGGGCTCTCTGTCCCTGGCTACAATACCATGTGTTAGGGTCCGTCCTCATGAGATGGGCAGTCTGGCTCTGTAGACTGAGTGAGGGTAGAGATGGGCAGTCTGGTCTAGACTGAGTGAGGAGGTAGAGATGGGCAGTCTGGCTAGACTGAGTTAGGGTAGAGATGGGCACCACTCTGTCTTCTCAGCTCAACACAATCCCAGCAGGGAAAATATGCTGTTCTTTCTTTTCAAAAGTGTTATAATTTAGCTGCTGAAAGAAGAGTTGAGGGCACCACTTTCTTGTATTAGTTGGTAATTTTATTAACCTCTGCAGGGTGGTGAGTTGGTCTATGTTTTCATTGACATTTTAAGGGCTTTATTGGCATGGGAAACATATTTTAACATTGCCAAAGCAAGTGAACCCAGTAAATATTGGTTAACAGTAAACATTACACTCCTGTAAAAGTTCCAAAAGAATAAAGCCATTTCAAATGTCGTCTATGTAGATTATTGTAAGGATGTGCAAATAGTTAAAGTTCAAAAGGGAAAAAATAAACATAATTGTGGGTTGTGTTTGTTCTTCACCCTGGTCTTCTGGCCCCTGTTTGTTGTGGCAACAGGTCACACATCTTGCTTCTGTGATGTCACACAGTGGTCTTCTCATGGCCCAATAGCTATGGGGTGAGTTTATCAAACTATAATTATTACACAAAGAATGGTGGTGAGGGCAATTTTCGATATCTTGTGTAATCTGAGGGCAATACCCCTGGTCTAATATGGTCATTAGTGGTGGTGAGGAGGCTTCTCATGTGGTTAGAGGTGGAGGGCACCACCCTGGTAGCCTGGTGGTTAGTGGTGGTGAGGGCAACACCCTGGTCTTCTCATGGCCCCTGTATTAGTGGTGGTGAGGGCAGACCCGGTCAGGGCCCTAGTATTAGTGGTGCAGAGGGCACCACCCTGGTCTTCTCATGGCCCCTAGTGGTTGAGGGCAGACCCTGGTCTTCTCATGCCCCTGTATTAGTGGTTGAGGGCAGAGGCGGTCTTCTCATGGCCCCTGTATTAGTGGTGGTGAGGGCACCACCCTGGTCTTCTCAGCCCCTGTAGTGGTTGAGGGCACCACGGTCTTCTCATGGCCCCTGTATTAGTGGTTAGGGCACCAGAGGTCTTCAGGTAGCCTAGTGGTTAGAGCGCAGAGGCGGCAGGTAGCCTGTATTAGTGGTTAGAGCGCAGAGGCGGCATGGCCCCTAGCCTGGTCTTCTCATGGCCCCTGTATTAGTGGTTAGAGCGCAGACCGGTCTTCTCATGGCCCCTGCCTAGTGGTGGTGAGGGCAGACCCGGTCTTCTCATGGCCCCTGTAGTGGTGGTAGAGGGCAGACCCTGGTCTTCATAGCCTTAGTGGTGGTGAGGTTGGTCTAGTAACCCCTGTATTAATGGTGGTGCAAGGCACCACCCTGATGCTGACAAGGGTGACAATACCCTGGTCTTCTCTGGTCCCTCATTAGTCCCCCCTGGTCTTCTCATGGCCCCTGTAATGGTGGTGAGGGCACCACCCTGGTCTTCTCATGGCCCTCATGTCCCACTGGTCTTCTCAATACCATGTGTCTGGTGGTGAGGGTCCGGTCCCTCATGGCAGCCTATTCCCTATTCCTGGTCAAAAGTAGGGCTCTGTATAGTGGTGGTGACACCACCCTGGTCTTCTCATGGCCCCTGTATTAGTGGTGGTGAGGGCACCACTCTGGTCTTCTCATGGCCCCTGTATTAGTGGTGGTGAGGGCACCCCTGTACTGGTGAGGGCACCACTCTGGTCTTCTCATGGCCCCTGTATTAGTGGTGGTGAGGGCACCACCCTGGTCTTCTCATGGCCCCTGTATTAGTGGTGGTGAGGGCACCACTCTGGTCTTCTCATGGCCCCTGTATTAGTGGTGGTGAGGGCACCACTCTGGTCTTCTCATGGCCCCTGTATTAGTGGTGGTGAGGGCACCACCCTGGTCTTCTCATGGCCCCTGTATTAGTGGTGGTGAGGGCACCACTCTGGTCTTCTCATGGCCCCTGCTGTTTTTTTTTCTTTTTCCCAGGGCTGTTGTCACTTGCTGTTGATGTTGTGTGTAGCATCTCTGTCCCAACACAATACAGACAACCTGTTCCACAGTAGACTCGGCCCCACGGCCCAACAACCAAGGAAGACACTGGAAGATCCTCCCACTTGTTTGCATTTATGACACTTGGAATGTTCTGGCTTGCAGCAACATTTGAGAGGGAGAGTCTCCCTGGCTGGGCACCATTACACTATACTACGCTGAACAACTAAACAAGTGCTGTACTGTGCTATACTGCTACACTATGCTATAACAACTAAACAAGTGCTGTACTGTGTTATACTGCTACACTATGTTATACTGCTACAACTATGCTATACTGTGCTATACACACTATGTTATACTGCTACACTATGTTATACTGCTACACTATACTACGCTGAACAACTAAACAAGTGCTGTACTGTGCTATACTGCTACACTATGCTATACTGCTACACTATGTTATACTGCTACACTATGTTATACTGCTACACTATGCTATACTGCTACACTATGTTATACTGCTACACTATGTTATACTGCTACACTATGTTACTACTGCTGAACAACTAAACAAGTGCTGTACTGTGCTATACTGCTACACTATGCTATACTGCTACACTATGTTATACTGCTACACTATGTTATACTGCTACACTATGTTATACTGCTACACTATGTTAACAACTAAACATGCTACTGCTACACTATGTTATACTGCTACACTATGTTATACTGCTACACTATGTTATACTGCTACACTATGTTATACTGCTACACTATACTACGCTGAACAACTAAACAAGTGCTGTACTGTGCTATACTGCTACACTATGCTACACTATGTTATACTGCTACACTATGTTACGCTGAACAACTAAACAAGTGCTGTACTGTTATACTGCTACACTATGTTATACTGCTACACTATGTTATACTGCTACACTATACTACGCTGAACAACTAAACAAGTGCTGTATATACTGCTACACTATGTTATACTGCTACACTATGTTATACTGCTACACTATGTTATACTGCTACACTATACTACGCTGAACAACTAAACAAGTGCTGTACTGTGCTATACTGCTACACTATGTTATACTGCTACACTATGTTATACTGCTACACTATGTTATACTGCTACACTATACTACGCTGAACAACTAAACAAGTGCTGTACTGTGCTATACTGCTACACTATGCTATACTGCTACACTATGTTATACTGCTACACTATGTTATACTGCTACACTATGTTGATACTGCTACACTATGCTACACTATATACTGCTACACTATGTTATACTGCTACACTATACTACGCTGAACAACTAAACAAGTGCTGTACTGTGCTATACTGCTACACTATGTTATACTGCTACACTATGTTATACTGCTACACTATACTATACTGCTACACTATACTACGCTGAACAACTAAACAAGTGCTGTACTGTGCTATACTGCTACACTATGTTATACTGCTACACTATGTTATACTGCTACACTATACTATACTGCTACACTATGCTATACTGCTACACTATGCTATACTGCTACACTATGTTATACTGCTACACTATGTTATACTGCTACACTATGCTATACTGCTACACTATGTTATACTGCTACACTATACTACGCTGAACAACTAAACAAGTGCTGTACTGTGCTATACTGCTACACTATGCTATACTGCTACACTATGCTATACTGCTACACTATGCTATACTGCTACACTATGTTATACTGCTACACTATGCTATACTGCTACACTATGTTATACTGCTACGCTATGAACAACTAAACTGCTACATACTAGTGCTACACTATGCTATACTGCTACACTATACTGCTACACTATGTTATACTGCTACACTATGTTATACTGCTACACTATACTACGCTGAACAACTAAACAATGTGCTGCTACACTATGTTATACTGCTACACTATATACTGCTACACTATATACTGCTACACTATACTACGCTGAACAACTAAACAAGTGCTACTACACTGTGCTATACTGCTACACTATGTTATACTGCTACACTATGTTATACTGCTACACTATACTACGCTGAACAACTAAACAAGTGCTGTACTGTGCTATACTGCTACACTATACTGCTACACTATGTTATACTGCTACACTATGTTATACTGCTACACTATACTACGCTGAACAACTAAACAAGTGCTGTACTGTGCTATACTGCTACACTATACTGCTACACTATACTGCTACACTATACTGCTACACTATACTACGCTGAACAACTAAACAAGTGCTGTACTGTGCTATACTGCTACACTATGTTATACTGCTACACTATGTTATACTGCTACACTATGTTATACTGCTACACTATGCTATACTGCTACACTATGTTATACTGCTACACTATGCTATACTGCTACACTATATTATACTGCTACACTATGCTATACTGCTACACTATGCTATACTGCTACACTATGTTATACTGCTACACTATGTTATACTGCTACACTATGTTATACTGCTACACTATGTTATACTGCTGCACTATGTTATACTGCTACACTATACTGCTACACTATGCTATACTGCTACACTATGTTATACTGCTACACTATGTTATACTTCCTACACTATGTTATACTGCTACACTATGTTATAATGCTACACTATGTTATACTGTTATACTGCTACACTATGTTATACTGCTACACTATGTTATACTGCTACACTATGTTATACTGCTACACTATGTTATACTGCTACACTATGCTATACTGCTACACTATGTTATACTGCTACACTATGCTATACTGCTACACTATGTTATACTGCTACACTATGCTATACTGCTACACTATGTTATACTGCTACACTATGTTATACTGCTACACTATGTTATACTGCTACACTATGTTATACTGCTACACTATGTTATACTGCTACACTATACTGCTACACTATGCTATACTGCTACACTATGTTATACTGCTACACTATGTTATACTTCCTACACTATGTTATACTGGTACACTATGTTATAATGCTACACTATGTTATACTGTTATACTGCTACACTATGTTATACTGCTACACTATGTTATAATGCTACACTATGTTATACTGCTACACTATGTTATACTGCTACACTATGTTATACTGCTACACTATGCTATACTGCTACACTATGTTATACTGCTACACTATGCTATACTGCTACACTATGTTATACTGCTACACTATGCTATACTGCTACACTATGTTATACTGCTACACTATGTTATACTGCTACACTATGCTATACTGCTACACTATGTTATACTGCTACACTATGCTATACTGCTACACTATGTTATAATGCTACACTATGTTATACTGCTACACTATGTTATACTGCTACACTATGTTATAATGCTACACTATGTTATACTGCTACACTATGTTATACTGCTACACTATGTTATACTGCTACACTATGTTATAATGCTACACTATGTTATACTGCTACACTATGTTATACTGCTACACTATGTTATACTGCTACACTATGTTATACTGTTATACTGCTACACTATGTTATACTGCTACACTATGTTATACTGTTATACTGCTACACTATGTTATACTGCTACACTATGTTATACTGCTACACTATGTTATACTTCCTACACTATGTTATAATGCTACACTATGTTATACTGTTATACTGCTACACTATGCTATACTGTTATACTGCTACACTATGCTGTACTGTTATACTGCTACACTATGCTATACTGCTATACTGCTACACTATGTTATAATGCTACACTATGTTATACTGTTATACTGCTACACTATGCTATACTGTTATACTGCTACATTATGCTATACTGTTATACTGCTACATTATGCTATACTGCTAAACTATGTTATAATGCTACACTATGTTATACTGTTATACTGCTACACTATGCTATACTGTTGTACTGCTACACTATGCTATAATGTTATACTGCTACACTAGGTTATACTGTTATACTGCTACACTATGCTATACTGTTATACTGCTACACTATGCTATACTGTTATACTGCTACACTATGCTATAATGTTATACTGCTACACTATGCTATAATGTTATACTGCTACACTATGCTATACTGCTGTACTGTTATACTGCTACACTATGCTATACTGTTATACTGCTACACTATGCTGTACTGCTACACTATGCTATACTGTTATACTGCTACACTATGCTATACTGTTATACTGCTACACTATGCTGTACTGCTACACTATGCTATACTGTTATACTGTTATACTGCTACACTATGCTATACTGTTATACTGCTACACTATGCTATAATGTTATACTGCTACACTATGCTATAATGTTATACTGCTACACTATGCTATACTGCTGTACTGTTATACTGCTACACTATGCTATACTGTTATACTGCTACACTATGCTGTACTGCTACACTATGCTATACTGTTATACTGCTACACTATGCTATACTGTTATACTGCTACACTATGCTATACTGTTATACTGCTACACTATGCTGTACTGCTACACTATGCTATATTGCTATACTGTTATACTGCTACACTGTGTTATACTGTTATACTGCTACACTATGCTATACTGTTATACTGTTATACTATGTTATACTGTTACTGCTACACTATGCTGTACTGCTACACTATGCTATACTGCTATACTGTTATACTGCTACACTATGCTATACTGCTACACTATGCTATACTGTTATACTGCTACACTATGTTATACTGTTACTGCTACACTATGCTATACTGCTACACTATGCTATACTGTTATACTGCTATACTGCTATACTGTTATACTGCTATACTGCTATACTGTTATACTGCTACACTATGTTATACTGTTACTGCTACACTATGCTATACTGCTACACTATGCTATACTGTTATACTGCTATACTGCTATACTGTTATACTGCTACACTATGCTGTACTGCTACACTATGTTATACTGTTACTGCTACACTATGCTGTACTGCTACACTATGCTATACTGTTATACTGCTACACTATGTTATACTGTTACTGCTACACTATGCTATACTGCTACACTATGCTATACTGTTATACTGTTATACTGCTACACTATGTTATACTGTTACTGCTACACTATGCTGTACTGCTACACTATGCTATACTGTTATACTGCTACACTGTTATACTGCTACACTATGCTATATTGCTACACTATGCTATACTGTTATACTGCTACACTGTTATACTGCTACACTATGCTATACTGCTACACTATGCTATACTGTTATACTGCTATACTGTTATTCTGCTACACTATGCTATACTGTTATACTGCTATACTGTTATACTGCTATAATGTTATACTGCTACACTATGCTATACTGCTATACTGTTATACTGCTACACTATGTTATACTGCTACACTATGCTATACTGCTATACTGTTATACTGCTATACTGCTATACTGCTACACTATGCTATACTGTTATACTGCTACACTATGCTATACTGTTATACTGCTACACTATGCTATACTGTTATACTGCTACACTATGCTGTACTGCTACACTATGCTATACTGCTACACTATGCTATACTGTTATACTGCTACACTATGCTATACTGTTATACTGCTACACTATGCTATACTGTTATACTGCTACACTATGCTATAATGTTATACTGCTACACTATGCTATACTGCTACACTATGCTATACTGTTATACTGCTACACTATGCTATACTGTTATACTGCTACACTATGCTGTACTGCTACACTATGCTATACTGCTACACTATGCTATACTGTTATACTGCTACACTATGCTATACTGTTATACTGCTACACTATGCTATACTGTTATACTGCTACACTATGCTATACTGTTATACTGCTACACTATGCTATACTGTTATACTGCTACACTATGCTATAATGTTATACTGCTACACTATGCTATACTGTTATACTGCTACACTATGCTATACTGTTATACTGCTACACTATGCTATAATGTTATACTGCTACACTATGCTGTACTGTTATACTGCTATACTGTTATACTGCCACACTATGTTATACTGTTATACTGCTATACTGTTATACTGCTACACTATGCTATACTGTTATACTGCTACACTATGCTATACTGCTATACTGCTACACTATGCTATACTGTTATACTGCTATATTGTTATACTGCTACACTATGCTATACTGTTATACTGCTACACTATGCTGTACTGCTACACTATGCTATACTGTTATACTGCTACACTATGCTATACTGTTATACTGCTACACTATGCTCTACTGCTACACTATGCTATACTGTTATACTGTTATACTGCTACACTATGCTATACTGTTATACTGCTACACTATGCTGTACTGCTACACTATGCTATACTGTTATACTGTTATACTGCTACACTATGCTATACTGTTATACTGCTACACTATGCTGTACTGCTACACTATGCTATACTGTTATACTGTTATACTGCTACACTATGCTATACTGTTATACTGCTACACTATGCTGTACTGCTACACTATGCTATACTGTTATACTGTTATACTGCTATACTATGCTGTACTGTTATACTGCTATACAGTTATACTGCTACACTATGCTATACTGTTATACTGCTATACTGTTATACTGCTATACTGTTATACTGCTATACTATGCTATACTGTTATACTGTTATACTGCTATACTGCTACACTATGCTGTACTGCTATACTGTTATACTGCTACACTATGCTATACTGCTATACTGTTACACTGCTACACTATGCTGTACTGCTATACTGTTATACTGCTACACTATGCTATACTGCTGTACTGCTACACTATGCTATACTGTTATACTGCTACACTATGCTATACTGCTGTACTGCTACACTATGCTATACTGTTATACTGCTACACTATGCTATACTGTTATACTGCTACACTATGCTATACTGTTATACTGCTACACTATGCTATACTGTTATACTGCTACACTATGCTATACTGTTATACTGTTATACTGCTATACTGTTATACTGCTACACTATGTTATGCTGTTATACTGCTACACTATGCTATACTGCTGTACTGCTACACTATGCTATACTGCTGTACTGCTACACTATGCTATACTGCCACACTATGCTATACTGCTACACTATGCTATACTGCTACACTATGCTATGCTGCTACACTATGCTATACTGCTACACTATGCTATACTGTTATACTGCTACACTATGCTGTACTGCTATACTGTTATACTGCTACACTATTTTATACTGTTATACTGCTACACTATGCTATACTGCTGTACTGCTACACTATGCTATACTGCTGTACTGCTACACTATGCTATACTGCCACACTATGCTATACTGCTACACTATGCTATACTGCTACACTATGCTATACTGCTACACTATGCTATACTGTTATACTGCTACACTATGCTATACTGCTCTACTGCTACACTATGCTATACTGCTGTACTGCTACACTATGTTATACTGTTATACTGCTACACTATGCTATACTGCTGTACTATGTTATACTGCTACACTATGCTATACTGCTGTACTGCTACACTATGCTATAGTGCTGTACTGCTACACTATGTTATACTGCTACACTATGCTATACTGCTGTACTGCTACACTATGCTATACTGTTATACTGCTACACTATGCTATAATGCTACACTATGTTATACTGTTATACTGCTACACTATGCAGTACTGCTACACTATGCTATACTGCTACACTATGCTATACTGCTACACTATGCTATACTGTTATACTGCTACACTATGCTATACTGTTATACTGCTACACTATGCTATACTGTTGTACTGCTACACTATGCTATACTGCTGTACTGCTACACTATGCTGTTCTGTTATTCTGCTACACTATGCTATACTGCTGTACTGCTACACTATGCTGTTCTGTTATTCTGCTACACTATGCTATACTGCTGTACTGCTACACTATGCTATACTGTTATACTGCTATACTGCTGTACTGCTACACTATGCTATACTGTTATACTGCTACACTATGCTATACTGCTGTACTGCTACACTATGCTATACTGCTACACTATGCTATACTGTTATACTGCTACACTATGCTATACTGTTACACTGCTACACTATGCTATACTGTTATACTGCTACACTATGCTGTTCTGTTATTCTGCTACACTATGCTGTACTGCTACACTATGCTATACTGTTATACTGCTATACTATGCTATACTGTTATTCTGCTACACTATGTTATACTGTTATACTGCTATACTATGCTATACTGTTATTCTGCTACACTATGCTATACTGTTATTCTGCTACACTATGTTATACTGTTATACTGCTACACTATGCTATACTGTTATTCTGCTACACTATGTTATACTGTTACACTGCTACACTATGTTATACTGTTATACTGTTATACTGCTACACTATGCTATACAGTTATACTGCTACACTATGCTATACTGCTGTACTGCTACACTATGCTATACTGCTACACTATGCTATACTGTTATACTGCTACACTATGCTATACTGTTACACTGCTACACTATGCTATACTGTTATACTGTTATACTATGCTATACTGTTATTCTGCTACACTATGTTATACTGTTACACTGCTACACTATGTTATACTGTTATACTGTTATACTGCTACACTATGCTATACTGTTACACTGCTACACTATGTTATACTGTTACACTGCTACACTATGCTGTACTGCTACACTATGTTATACTGTTATACTGTTATACTGCTACACTATGCTATACTGTTATTCTGCTACACTATGCTATACTGTTATACTGCTACACTATGCTATACTGTTATTCTGCTACACTATGCTATACTGTTATACTGCTACACTATGCTATACTGTTATACTGCTACACTATGCTATACTGTTATTCTGCTACACTATGTTATACTGTTATACTGCTACACTATGCTATACTGTTATTCTGCTACACTATGTTATACTGTTATTCTGCTACACTATGCTATACTGTTATTCTGCTACACTATGCTATACTGCTGTACTGCTACACTATGCTATGCTTCTATACTGCTACACTGCTATACTGTTATTCTACACTTCTACATTGCTTCCCTGTTATTCTACATTGCTACCCTGTTATGCTACACTGCTACATTGCTACCCTGTTATGCTACACTGCTACATTGCTACCCTGTTATGCTACACTTCTACCCTGTTATGCTACACTGCTACATTGCTACCCTGTTATGCTACACTTCTACATTGCAACCCTGTTATGCTACACTTCTACATTGCAACCCTGTTATGCTACACTGCTACATTGCTACCCTGTTATGCTACACTGCCACATTGCTACCCTGTTATGCTACACTGCTACATTGCTATACTGTTATTCTACACTGCTACATTGCTATACTGTTATTCTACACTGCTACATTGCTATACTGTAATTCTATTCTGCTACCCTGTTATGCCAAACTGCTACATTGCTATACTGTTATTCTACACTGCTACATTGCTATACTGTTATTCTACACTGCTACATTGCTATACTGTAATTCTATTCTGCTACCCTGTTATGCTACACTGCTACATTGCTATACTGTTATTCTACACTGCTACATTGCTATACTGTTATTCTACACTGCTACATTGCTATACTGTAATTCTATTCTGCTACCCTGTTATGCCAACTGCTACATTGCTATACTGTTATTCTACACTGCTACATTGCTATACTGTTATTCTACACTGCTACATTGCTATACTGTAATTCTATTCTGCTACCCTGTTATGCTACACTGCTACATTGCTATACTGTTATTCTACACTGCTACATTGCTATACTGTTATTCTACACTGCTACATTGCTATACTGTAATTCTATACTGCTACCCTGTTATGCTACACTGCACTAACTGTATCAGTCAGGATTCTGTCACTATTCCCTATAAGTAAACCCATGGGCACAATACAAGTTCCTGTGTTTTCTTTTATATGATCAGCGTTTACAGGTCGCAGTTGCAAATGAGAACTTGTTCTCAACTAGCCTACCTGGTTAAATAAAGGTAAAATAAAAAAACAGTGAGGTTGTTGTATGTGTGCTCGAATCCCCCAACGGTTCTCTCATCAACTGCGTCATTGAGACTGTACTGATGAGGCCAGAAGTAGGACGGTGTTCCCAGACCCTGCTGTAGCCAGACTTTTATCCTTTGTGTGTTTTTGTTCTGGACCATCTAGAGCAGGTTTTCCTCTGGGTGAAAGGGTTGGGGGTCCCCGCCCTGGATCATTTTTTATGTAGAAGGACTGAGAAGCTTAGTTCTGGCAATAACATTTTAAAAAGTACATTCTACTCTTAAATGAATAAAAATGAAATTGCTGTCAACATCTAAAATATAATTTCCATCTCCATAAATTAGCCCAATAAAATATGGGATCATACATATATCCTATGCATGGCCCATATTATCAGATATGCTAGTAGCAATACGCATGATCACCTGTAGTGAAATAATAACATCAACTGGATAACTGGTGGGTCCTGTGTGGCTCAGTCGGTAGAGCATGGCGCTTGCAACGCCAAGCGTCGTGGGTTCGATTCCCGCTGGGACCACCCATATGTAAAAGTAGTGGCCCCAGCCGACTTGTAAGTCGCTTTGGACAAAAGCGTCTGCTAAATGGGATATATTATTATTATATATTATAAATAGGCACCCCCAGATCTATCTGCATTTACCCTATTGAGCTAATCATTAGCTAGATCCCAAATATAATTTTTGAACTAGTTTGGATCATATTGATGATTTTTGTGTCCCAAAACTTGGAATGTTTTAAAATTTAGTTTAAGTTTTAATGTTATGTGGACCAGTACAGTGAAATGCCTTTCTTGCTCAAAACCCAACAATGCAGTAATCAATGTAGGACTGAAAACAACAACGTAGAACAAAAACACTAAGAAATAAGTTTATCTTTTTAGGGTTACGTGGGGTAAAACGCCACCCAGGGTAACACACATTTCTCACAGAAACCAATTCATGTCACATGCTTTTCCCCAGCATTTTCCCTGGTTGACTCTTGCTCAACTACACGTCATGTCTCATCACAATTTAAGTCTTCCACCTGCACTGCAGACAAGTGTTCTCAGACCTGGATGTATCCAGGCGTAACTTAACGTTACTAAATACATGCCGTTTAGCAGACACTTTTTTAAAAAGCCAATGCGACTCAGTGCCTAAATATTTTACTTATGGGTGGTCCCGGGAATCGAACCCACTATCAATGCAGTGGCTATTTTGAAGAATCTCAACTGTAAAATATATTTAGATTTTGTTTAACACTTTTTTTGGTTACTACATACTCCATATGTGTTATTTCATAGTTTCGATGTCTTAACGATTATTCTAGGAAATAGTACAAATAAAGAGAAACCCTTGGATGAGTCGGTGTGTCCAAACTTTTGACCGGTATAGTATATATGTAATTTGAAGACCAAACTGTTTTGTAGTAGGACAGCTGTAGTCAGGCCTTCAGTGTTGTAGTGCTGTCAGACAGTTGTTGTAGGACAGCTGTTGTCAGGCCTCCTGTGCTGTCAGACAGTGTTGTAGTAGGACAGCTGTAGTCAGGCCTCCTGTGCTGTCAGACAGTGTTGTACTAGGACAGCTGTTGTCAGGCCTCCTGTGCTGTCAGACAGTGTTGTTGTAGGACAGCTCTTGTCAGGCCTCCTGTGCTTTCAGACAGTGTTGTTGTAGGACAGCTGTTGTCAGGCCTCCTGTGCTGTCAGACAGTGTTGTTGTAGGACAGCTGTTGTCAGGCCTCCTGTGCTGTCAGACAGTGTTGTACTAGGACAGCTGTAGTCAGGCCTCCTGTGCTGTCAGACAGTTGTTGTAGGACAGCTGTTGTCAGGCCTCCTGTGCTGTCAGACAGTGTTGTTGTAGGACAGCTGTTGTCAGGCCTCCTGTGCTGTCAGACAGTGTTGTAGTTGGACAGCTGTAGTCAGGCCTCCTGTGCTGTCAGACAGTGTTGTTGTAGGACAGCTGTTGTCAGGCCTCCTGTGCTGTCAGACAGTGTTGTACTAGGACAGCTGTAGTCAGGCCTCCTGTGCTGTCAGACAGTTGTTGTAGGACAGCTGTTGTCAGGCCTCCTGTGCTGTCAGACAGTGTTGTTGTAGGACAGCTGTTGTCAGGCCTCCTGTGCTGTCAGACAGTGTTGTTGTAGGACAGCTCTTGTCAGGCCTCCTGTGCTTTCAGACAGTGTTGTTGTAGGACAGCTGTTGTCAGGCCTCCTGTGCTGTCAGACAGTGTTGTTGTAGGACAGCTGTTGTCAGGCCTCCTGTGCTGTCAGACAGTGTTGTACTAGGACAGCTGTAGTCAGGCCTCCTGTGCTGTCAGACAGTTGTTGTAGGACAGCTGTTGTCAGGCCTCCTGTGCTGTCAGACAGTGTTGTTGTAGGACAGCTGTTGTCAGGCCTCCTGTGCTGTCAGACAGTGTTGTAGTTGGACAGCTGTAGTCAGGCCTCCTGTGCTGTCAGACAGTGTTGTAGTTGGACAGCTGTAGTCAGGCCTCCTGTGCTCTCAGACAGTGTTGTTGCCAGGCTTTTATCCTTTGTGTGTGTGTGGTTTTGGCCCACCCAACACTGCTCTAGTTCTTCCAGCTGCTCTGTAACTATAGCCTAAACAGTGTTGTCACTTCTGGCTGTATAAGATGGAGGGCTGTAGTGTTGTCAGGGAAAGAACATATCTGTTTCCAAGGAAGTCCAATGTTATTCTTTCCTGTCTAAGACTAAGGGGAGGTTTTCTGTTTATTGTTTCCCTGGTGTAACACAAAACACAGCAACCTCTTTCCTGTGTGGAAGTGTCCTAGCCAGTCAACCTTCAGTTACAAATATATTATAAAGACAAAACATGCCTCTCTGGTATGTAGAGTAAGGAATCACTTCAGCTCTGTTCATTGGATTTATGTACTGAGCAAAAATACAAATGCAACATAGTCCCATGTTTCATTTCTCCTCTGCCGTTTCTGTCTTGGCCTGGCTTCCCAATCGGAGCCAGGCCCACGCATGGCTGCACCCCTGCCCAGCCATGTGAAATATATAGATTTATTTCAATTGACTGATTTCCTTTTATGAATTGTAGCTCAGTACATTATTGCTTTTTTATATTTTTGTTCAATATATAAAATATATTGTACCTCAACTTTTACTTATTGACCGTAGTCCTGCTCTGGCTTGGTATCCCTCTGCCATTGCAGTATATCACAACTCTGGCACGTTCCACCATCTACCTGCCAGTCTGCCTGCAGACCTGGATTCATATAGATGTGAACTTTAAGTACCAGTATATGCACTGGAACCCAGGTCTGTCTGTCCTGTCTGTCTTGTCTGTCTTGTCTGTCTTGTCTGTCTTGTCTGTCTTGTCTGTCTCTGTCTGTCTGTCTGTCTCAACGGCAGCATGACTGACTGTCTCAACGGCAGCATGACTGACTGACTCAACGGCAGCATGACTGACTGACTCAACGGCAGCATGACTGACTGACTCAACGGCAGCATGACTGACTGACTCAACGGCAGCATGACTGACTGACTCAACGGCAGCATGACTGACTGACTCAACGGCAGCATGACTGACTGACTCAACGGCAGCATGACTGACTGACTCAACGGCAGCATGACTGACTGACTCAACGGCAGCATGACTGACTGACTCAATGGCAGCATGACTGACTGACTCAACGGCAGCATGACTGACTCACTCAACGGCAGCATGACTGACTCACTCAACGGCAGCATGACTCAATGGCAGCATGACTGACTGACTGACTGACTGACTCAACGACTGACTGACTGACTCAACGGCAGCATGACTGACTGACTCAACGGCAGCATGACTGACGGACTCAACGGCAGCATGACTGACGGACTCAACGGCAGCATGACTGACGGACTCAACGGCAGCATGACTGACTGACTCAACGGCAGCATGACTGACTGACTCAACGGCAGCATGACTGACTCACTCAACGGCAGCATGACTGACTGACTGACTGACTGACTCAACGGCAGCATGACTGACTGACTGACTGACTGACTCAACGGCAGCATGACTGACTGACTCAACGGCAGCATGACTGACTGACTCAACGGCAGCATGACTGACTGACTCAACGGCAGCATGACTGACTGACTCAACGGCAGCATGACTGACTGACTCAACGGCAGCATGACTGACTGACTCAACGGCAGCATGACTGACTGACTCACTGACTGACTCAACGGCAGCATGACTGACTCACTGACTGACTCAACGGCAGCATGACTGACTGACTCAACGGCAGCATGACTGACTGACTCAACGGCAACATGACTGACTGACTCAACGGCAGCATGACTGACTGACTCAACGGCAGCATGACTGACTGACTCAACGGCAGCATGACTGACTGACTCAACGGCAGCATGACTGACTGACTCAACGGCAGCATGACTGACTGACTCAACGGCAGCATGACTGACTGACTCAACGGCAGCATGACTGACTGACTGACTGACTGACTCAACGGCAGCATGACTGACTGACTGACTGACTGACTCAACGGCAGCATGACTGACTGACTGACTGACTCAACGGCAGCATGACTGACTGACTGACTGACTCAACGGCAGCATGACTGACTGACTGACTGACTGACTCAACGGCAGCATGACTGACTGACTGACTCAACGGCAGCATGACTGACTGACTGACTGACTGACTCAACGGCAGCATGACTGACTGACTGACTGACTCAACGGCAGCATGACTGACTGACTGACTGACTCAACGGCAGCATGACTGACTGACTGACTGACTCAACGGCAGCATGACTGACTGATTCAACGGCAGCATGACTGACTGACTCAACGGCAGCATGACTGACTGACTCAACGGCAGCATGACTGACTGACTCAACGGCAGCATGACTGACTGACTCAACGGCAGCATGACTGACTGACTCAACGGCAGCATGACTGACTGACTGACTGACTCAACGGCAGCATGACTGACTGACTCAACGGCAGCATGACTGACTGACTCAACGGCAGCATGACTGACTGACTCAACGGCAGCATGACTGACTGACTCAACGGCAGCATGACTGACTGACTCAACGGCAGCATGACTGACTGACTCAACGGCAGCATGACTGACTGACTCAACGGCAGCATGACTGACTGACTCAACGGCAGCATGACTGACTGACTCAACGGCAGCATGACTGACTGACTGACTGACTCAACGGCAGCATGACTGACTGACTGACTGACTGACTCAACGGCAGCATGACTGACTGACTGACTGACTGACTCAACGGCAGCATGACTGACTGACTGACTGACTGACTCAACGGCAGCATGACTGACTGACTGACTGACTCAACGGCAGCATGACTGACTGACTGACTGACTCAACGGCAGCATGACTGACTGATTCAACGGCAGCATGACTGACTGACTCAACGGCAGCATGACTGACTGACTCAACGGCAGCATGACTGACTGACTCAACGGCAGCATGACTGACTGACTCAACGGCAGCATGACTGACTGACTCAACGGCAGCATGACTGACTGACTGACTGACTGACTCAACGGTAGCATGACTGACTGCATGACTGACTGACTCAACGGCAGCATGACTGACTGCATGACTGACTGACTCAACGGCAGCATGACTGACTGCATGACTGACTGACTCAACGGCAGCATGACTGACTGATTCAACGGCAGCATGACTGACTGACTGAGCGATTCAACGGCAGCATGACCCAAAAAATTGTTTTGGTATCTCGGAATGTTCTGGCAATTCTCACATAGAAACTTAATTGGGAGGAAGGATGTTTGACATGCTTCACATTTGTATTAAACTATTTTTTTTTTAAATCACGATGCAAGCATCATTTAAGTCAGTTTAAAAAACAAACAAAAATACAGACTTCTTGGCGTCATTAAACTCCTTGTAGTGTGCTTTAGAATTTGGAGTCGGTCTATAATCTGAAATACACTTTCACATTTTTATTCAACATTAAAAGAGACCAGTGAGTGTACATGACGCCTGTGCAAGGGCGACAGTAAAATAGATATTTTGGTCATGACGTTGGCCTGGGGGTTAGGTTTATGACAGTCATAAATACCTCTTACCCCCCCCCCCTTTTTCTCTCTCTACCCTACTGATGTTACATTTGCAAACCCATTGGTTAACAGAGAGATTCTGGGAACATTAGAAGGTAGGGGGAAATGAACTATATTCTGGTAATCCGACTAATTGAACATATGCGGTGGTACTTAATGAATATGATGTCAGTTCAGTTGTCATCTGAGACATTCTCATCAATGATAAGATGACATAAACTCTACAGTGGAAAGTCTACACATCAGAGTTATCAGATTCACATGGAATTGTTGTTCAATTTAAATGTTTGAATATGAAATTATTTGTGAGGGGATGAAATGTGATTTTAGCTTCTAAAATGTGAGATGTGGGTTTTCATAAGTTAGGGCTGCTCACTCAGTGGCCCGCCCACGTGAAGAGACAGAGGTTGTAAACTATGAAACACACACATTTTCCTTTTCCAAATGGGTGGTAATTTAGAATGCATAAGACACCGTATTTACGATAGCACAGCTTCTTCACTTTGTTCCTCAGTCTTCTTGCTCCTTCACTCAACCCAGACCCTTTTCTTTTGTGTAACCAGCTGTCATATCTGTTCCGTCCGTTTTCCTACGACTTAAAGAATTATCTAGGCATAATTCATTCTTTGTATATGTAATTCTGTGTGATTAGTTAGGTATTTAGTAAATAAACAATTAAACCCAATTTGCATTGCTGTTTCAACTTGTTAGCCAGGGTTCTTGCAGATAACTAAGAATTTCCAACTTTCAGATGAGACTGAATTAAGGTGACGATTAATATTGACTGCTATTGATGTAAAATATTACTAGGTCTTTAAGAGTTTATTCGGAAGATAGCAGCTCTATAAATATTATTTAGTGGTGCCCGACTCTGTAGTTAATTACATTTACATGATTAGCTCAATCAGGTGATATTAATTACGTAGAAATTATTTCATAGAATAGCATGTCATATCACTTAATCCAGCATAGCCAAAGACACAACATATATATGGGGTCAATGATTTTGCCAACTGTTCAGCAGTCTTATGGCTTGGGGGTAGAAGCGGTTCAGACTTGGCGCTCCGGTACCTCTTTCCCATGTGGTAGCAGAGAGAACAGTCTATGACTTCGGTGGCTGGAGTCTTTGAACATTTTTAGAGCCTTCCTCTGACACCGCCTGGTATAGAGGTCCTGGATGGCAGGAACCTTGACCTCTGTGATGTACTGGGTAGTACACATTAACCTCTGTAGAGCCTTGCGGTCGCATGCTGAGCAGTTGCCATGCCCTCTTCACAACTGTCTTGATGTGTTTGGACCATGATAGTGGACACCAAGGAACTTGAAGCACTCGACCAGCTCCACTACAGCCTTGTCGATGTGAATGGGGTCTTGCTCGGTCCTCCGTTTCCTGTAGTTCACTATCAGCTCCTTGGTTCACCACATTGCCAGGTTTCTGACCTACTCCCTATACATTTACATTTTTACATGTTAGTCATTTAGCAGATGCTCTTATACAGAGCGACTTAGTTACTGCATTCATCTTAAGATGGCTAGGTGGTACAACCACATATCACCGTGGATCGAGGTGAGGGGGATTATTTAAGGTACAGTTTGAGGTAGGCTTTCAGATGTTTTGGAAGTAGTGCAGGGACTCTGCTGTCCTAGCTTCAGGGGGAAGCTGGTTCCACCATTGTGGTGCCAGGACAGAGAAAGACCTTGGACTGGGCTGAGCAGGAGCTGCCCCACTGTAGGGGTGGGAGGGCCAAGAGACCTAAGGTGGCAGAACGGGAGTGCTCGGTTTGGGGTGTAGGGTTTGGGGCAGGGAGGGACAGTTCCTCTTGCTGTTCTGTGGTCTTGTAATGGATGCAAGCTTCGACTGGAAGCCAGTGGAGTGTGGAACAGGGTGACATGAGAGAACTTGGGAAGGTTGAAAACCAGACCAACCACCGTCGTGTCGTTGGCTAACTTAATGATGGTGTTGCAGTCGTACATGGCCACGCAGTCATGGGTACAGGAGGGGACTAAGCACGCACCTCTTGAGGGGCAACTATCATGTATTACCTAGGGAAACCCAGCCGCGAGCTGCCCACTATGTCTACCAGATGAGCTAAATGCCTGCTATTATTATAAAACAAAATATTTCACCTTTATTTAACCAGGTATGTATGTATATACATAACCCTAACCCTTTATTTAACCATGTATTTATATACATAACCCTAACCCTTTATTTAACCAGGTATTTATATATATAACCCTAACCCTTTATTTAACCAGGTATTTATATATATAACCCTAACCCTTTATTTAACCAGGTATTTATATATATAACCCTAACCCTTTATTTAACCAGGTATTTATATATATAACCCTAACCCTTTATTTAACCAGGTATTTATATATATAACACGAACCCTTTATTTAACCAGGTATTTATATATATAACACTAACCCTTTATTTAACCTGGTATTTATATATATAAACCTAACCCTTTATTTAACCAGGTATTTATATATATAACCCTAACCCTTTATTTAACCAGGTATTTATATATATAACCCTAACCCTTTATTTAACCAGGTATTTATATATCTAATCCTTACCCTTTATTTAACCAGGTATTTATATATACACTACTCAAAAAAATTAAGGGAACACTTAAACAACACAATGTAACTCTAATTCAATCACACTTCTGTACCACTTCTGTGGTACTTCCTGTATATAGCCATGTTATTACCTGGTACTTCCTGTATATAGCCATGTTATTACCTGGTACTCCTGTATATAGCCATGTTATTACCTTTATTGTATACAGCCATGTTATTACCTGGTACTTCCTGTATATAGCCATGTTATTACCTGGTACTTCCTGTATATAGCCATGATATTACCTGGTACTTCCTGTATATAGCCATGTTATTACCTGGTACTTCCTGTATGTAGCCATGTTATTACCTGGTACTTCCTGTATATAGTCATGTTATTACCTGGTACTTCCTGTATATAGTCATGTTATTACCTGGTACTCCCTGTATATAGCCATGTTATTACCTGGTACTCCCTGTATATAGCCATGTTATTACCAGGTACTTCCTGTATAGAGCCATGTTATTACCTGGTGCTTCCTGTATAGTGCCATGTTATTACCTGGTACTTCCTGTATACTGCCATGTTATTACATGGTACTTCCTGTATAGTGCCATGTTATTACCTGGTACTTCCTGTATAGAGCCATGTTATTACCTGGTACTTCCTGTATAAAGCCATGTTATTACCTGGTACTCCCTGTATAAAGCCATGTTATTACCTGGTACTTCCTGTATATAACTACGTTATTACCTGGTACTCCCTGTATGTAGCCATGTTATTACCTGGTACTTCCTGTATATAGTCATGTTATTACCTGGTACTTCCTGTATAGAGCCATGTTATTACCTGGTACTTCCTGTATAGAGCCATGTTATTACCTGGTACTCCCTGTAAAAAGCCATGTTATTACCTGGTACTTCCTGTATATAACTACGTTATTACCTGGTACTTCCTGTATGTAGCCATGTTATTACCTGGTACTTCCTGTATATAGTCATGTTATTACCTGGTACTTCCTGTATAGTGCCATTTTATTACCTGGTACTTCCTGTATAGAGCCATGTTATTACCTGGTACTCCCTGTATAGAGCCATGTTATTACCTGGTACTCCCTGTATAAAGCCATGTTATTACCTGGTACTTCCTGTATATAACCACGTTATTACCTGGTACTTCCTGTATAGTGCCATGTTATTACCTGGTACTCCCTGTATATAGCCATGATATTACCTGGTACTCCCTGTATATAACTACGTTATTACCTGGTACTCCCTGTATAGAGCCATGTTATTACCTGGTACTCCCTGTATATAGTCATGTTATTACCTGGTACTCCCTGTATAGAGCCATGTTATTACCTGGTACTCCCTGTATAGAGCCATGTTATTACCTGGTACTTCCTGTATATAGCCATGTTATTACCTGGTACTTCCTGTATATAGCCATGTTATTACCTGGTACTCCCTGTATATAACCATGTTATTACCTGGTACTCCCTGTATATAGCCATGTTATTACCTGGTACTTCCTGTATAGTGCCATGTTATTACCTGGTACTCCCAGTATAGAGCCATGTTATTACCTGGTACTCCCTGTATATAGACATGTTATTACCTGGTACTTCCTGTATACTGCCATGTTATTACCTGGTACTTCCTGTATATAGCCATGTTATTACCTGGTACTCCCTGTATAGAGCCATGTTATTACCTGGTACTCCCTGCATATAGCCATGTTATTACCTGGTACTTCCTGTATATAACCATGTTATTACCTGATACTCCCTGTATATAGCCATGTTATTACCTGGTACTTCCTGTATATAGCCATGTTATTACCTGGTACTTCCTGTATATAGCCATGTTATTACCTGGTACTCCCTGTATATAGCCATGTTATTACCTGGTACTTCCTGTATATAGCCATGTTATTACCTGGTACTTCCTGTTATTACCTCCCAGCATATAGCCATGTTATTACCTGGTACTTCCTGTATATAGCCATGTTATTACCTGGTACTTCCTGTATATAACCATGTTTCTTTTACTGTTTATTCATTTTGTATTTTTTCCTTGTCACTATTTCATTTTTTTAAATTAAATGTTTTATTCCAACTCTGCTTTGTTGGGAAAGGACCCTTAAGTAATCATTTCACTGTTCGTCTACACCTGTTGTTTACGGCACGTGACAAATAAAATGTGATTTGAATTGTGTGTGCATGTGTTGTCGTGTGTCTGTCTGGTTGGGAGCTATGTCTGACTGAGTAACAAAACACCACTTGTATTTTGTTGAACCATACTTGAGTCTCCCACACAATCCAAACGATGCTGTTTAGAATACGCTCTGAGAGAAATGCCAGTGCTTTAAAAAACAATGTATTGTAATTTTTGTTGTAAACAAAGTGCTGTCCTTTCCGTGAGTTGCTGTGTATTGTTACTCTTTGTTTTTGCTCCCCTGTTGTTTCTCAGAGATGTAACTGCCATGTTATTACCCTCCACCCTCCACCTGGTTTTTGTGAGAGACAGGGCTAGATACATCGCCACCCAACAGTAGGAAATATCAGGTTACCTCTATACAACATGCCTAGTCCAAACTAACACTGAAGGCCTCACCCCCCCCTCATCTCCAACCTCCCTTAAACCAAGCTAACACTGACACCCCCGCCCCCACACTGCTCTCCCCCTTCCTCTCACCCCTTCCTCTCCCCTCCCACCTCCCTTAATCCAAACTAAAGAAAAGTGTTCATTGGTTATCTGAGGAGTCCATTGTCTCATGTTTCACACACTGTGAAGAATGTAGAACTCTCCATCAGGACAGCTGTAGAACACTGATCACATTCAGAATGTAGAACTCTCCATCAGGACAGCTGTAGAACACTGATCCCATTCAGAATGTAGAACTCTCCATCAGGACAGCTGTAGAACACTGATCCCATTCAGAATGTAGAACTTCCATCGGACAGCTGTAGAACACTGATCCCATTCAGAATGTAGAACTTCCATCAGGACAGCTGTAGAACACTGATCCCATTCAGAATGTAGAACTCTCCATCAGGACAGCTGTAGAACACTGATCCCATTCAGAATGTAGAACTCTCCATCGGGACAGCTGTAGAACACTGATCCCATTCAGAATGTAGAACTCTCCATCAGGACAGCTGTAGAACACTGATCCCATTCAGAATGTAGAACTCTCCATCAGGACAGCTGTAGAACACTGATCCCATTCAGAATGTAGAACTCTCCATCGGGACAGCTGTAGAACACTGATCCCATTCAGAATGTAGAACTCTCCATCAGGACAGCTGTAGAACACTGATCCCATTCAGAATGTAGAACTCTCCATCAGGACAGCTGTAGAACACTGATCCCATTCAGAATGTAGAACTCTCCATCAGGACAGCTGTAGAACACTGATCCCATTCAGAATGTAGAACTCTCCATCGGGACAGCTGTAGAACACTGATCCCATTCAGAATGTAGAACTCTCCATCAGGACAGCTGTAGAACACTGATCCCATTCAGAATGTAGAACTCTCCATCAGGACAGCTGTAGAACACTGATCCCATTCAGAATGTAGAACTCTCCATCAGGACAGCTGTAGAACACTGATCCCATTCAGAATGTAGAACTCTCCATCACAGCTGTAGAACACTGATCCCATTCAGAATGTAGAACTCTCCATCGGGACAGCTGTAGAACACTGATCCCATTCAGAATGTAGAACTCTCCATCGGGACAGCTGTAGAACACTGATCCCATTCAGAATGTAGAACTCTCCATCAGGACAGCTGTAGAACACTGATCCCATTCAGAATGTAGAACTCTCCATCAGGACAGCTGTAGAACACTGATCCCATTCAGAATGTAGAACTCTCCATCAGGACAGCTGTAGAACACTGATCCCATTCAGAATGTAGAACTCTCCATCAGGACAGCTGTAGAACACTGATCCCATTCAGAATGTAGAACTCTCCATCAGGACAGCTGTAGAACACTGATCCCATTCAGAATGTAGAACTCTCCATCAGGACAGCTGTAGAACACTGATCCCATTCAGAATGTAGAACTCTCCATCAGGGACAGCTGTAGAACACTGATCCCATTCAGAATGTAGAACTCTCCATCAGACAGCTGTAGAACACTGATCCCATTCAGAATGTAGAACTCTCCATCAGGACAGCTGTAGAACACTGATCCCATTCAGAATGTAGAACTCTCCATCAGGACAGCTGTAGAACACTGATCCCATTCAGAATGTAGAACTCTCCATCGGGACAGCTGTAGAACACTGATCCCATTCAGAATGTAGAACTCTCCATCGGGACAGCTGTAGAACACTGATCCCATTCAGAATGTAGAACTTCCATCGGGACAGCTGTAGAACACTGATCCCATTCAGAATGTAGAACTGTCCATCGGGACAGCTGTAGAACACTGATCCCATTCAGAATGTAGAACCTCCATCGGGACAGCTGTAGAACACTGATCCCATTCAGAATGTAGAACTCTCCATCAGGACAGCTGTAGAACACTGATCCCATTCAGAATGTAGAACTCTCCATCAGGACAGCTGTAGAACACTGATCCCATTCAGAATGTAGAACTCTCCATCAGGGACAGCTGTAGAACACTGATCCCATTCAGAATGTAGAACTCTCCATCAGGACAGCTGTAGAACACTGATCCCATTCAGAATGTAGAACTCTCCATCAGGACAGCTGTAGAACACTGATCCCATTCAGAATGTAGAACTCTCCATCAGGACAGCTGTAGAACACTGATCCCATTCAGAATGTAGAACTCTCCATCGGGACAGCTGTAGAACACTGATCCCATTCAGAATGTAGAACTCTCCATCGGGACAGCTGTAGAACACTGATCCCATTCAGAATGTAGAACTCTCCATCGGGACAGCTGTAGAACACTGATCCCATTCAGAATGTAGAACTCTCCATCGGGACAGCTGTAGAACACTGATCCCATTCAGAATGTAGAACATCGGGACAGCTGTAGAACACTGATCCCATTCAGAATGTAGAACTCTCCATCGGAGAACACTGATCCCATTCAGAATGTAGAACTCTCCATCTGAGAACACTGATCCCATTCAGAATGTAGAACTCTCCATCGGGACAGCTGTAGAACACTGATCCCATTCAGAATGTAGAACTCTCCATCGGGACAGCTGTAGAACACTGATCCCATTCAGAATGTAGAACTCTCCATCGGGACAGCTGTAGAACACTGATCCCATTCAGAATGTAGAACTCTCCATCGGGACAGCTGTAGAACACTGATCCCATTCAGAATGTAGAACTCTCCATCAGGACAGCTGTAGAACACTGATCCCATTCAGAATGTAGAACTCTCCATCAGGACAGCTGTAGAACACTGATCCCATTCAGAATGTAGAACTCTCCATCAGGACAGCTGTAGAACACTGATCCCATTCAGAATGTAGAACTCTCCATCAGGACAGCTGTAGAACACTGATCCCATTCAGAATGTAGAACTCTCCATCAGGACAGCTGTAGAACACTGATCCCAATCAGAATGTAGAACTCTCCATCAGGACAGCTGTAGAACACTGATCCCATTCAGAATGTAGAACTCTCCATCAGGACAGCTGTAGAACACTGATCCCATTCAGAATGTAGAACTCTCCATCGGGACAGCTGTAGAACACTGATCCCATTCAGAATGTAGAACTCTCCATCAGGACAGCTGTAGAACACTGATCCCATTCAGAATGTAGAACTCTCCATCAGGACAGCTGTAGAACACTGATCCCATTCAGAATGTAGAACTCTCCATCAGGACAGCTGTAGAACACTGATCCCAATCAGAATGTAGAACTCTCCATCAGGACAGCTGTAGAACACTGATCCCATTCAGAATGTAGAACTCTCCATCAGGACAGCTGTAGAACACTGATCCCATTCAGAATGTAGAACTCTCCATCAGGACAGCTGTAGAACACTGATCCCAATCAGAATGTAGAACTCTCCATCAGGACAGCTGTAGAACACTGATCCCATTCAGAATGTAGAACTCTCCATCAGGACAGCTGTAGAACACTGATCCCATTCAGAATGTAGAACTCTCCATCAGGACAGCTGTATAACACTGATCCCATTCAGAATGTAGAACTCTCCATCAGGACAGCTGTAGAACACTGATCCCATTCAGAATGTAGAACTCTCCATCAGGACAGCTGTAGAACACTGATCCCATTCAGAATGTAGAACTCTCCATCAGGACAGCTGTAGAACACTGATCCCATTCAGAATGTAGAACTCTCCATCAGGACAGCTGTAGAACACTGATCCCATTCAGAATGTAGAACTCTCCATCAGGACAGCTGTAGAACACTGATCCCATTCAGAATGTAGAACTCTCCATCAGGACAGCTGTAGAACACTGATCCCATTCAGAATGTAGAACTCTCCATCAGACAGCTGTAGAACACTGATCCCATTCAGAATGTAGAACTCTCCACCAGGACAGCTGTAGAACACTGATCCCATTCAGAATGTAGAACTCTCCATCAGGACAGCTGTAGAACACTGATCCCATTCAGAATGTAGAACTCTCCATCAGGACAGCTGTAGAACACTGATCCCAATCAGAATGTAGAACTCTCCATCAGGACAGCTGTAGAACACTGATCCCATTCAGAATGTAGAACTCTCCATCAGGACAGCTGTAGAACACTGATCCCATTCAGAATGTAGAACTCTCCATCAGGACAGCTGTAGAACACTGATCCCATTCAGAATGTAGAACTCTCCATCAGGACAGCTGTAGAACACTGATCCCATTCAGAATGTAGAACTCTCCATCAGGACAGCTGTAGAACACTGATCCCATTCAGAATGTAGAACTCTCCATCAGGACAGCTGTAGAACACTGATCACATTCAGAATGTAGAACTCTCCATCGGGACAGCTGTAGAACACTGATCCCATTCAGAATGTAGAACTCTCCATCGGGACAGCTGTAGAACACTGATCCCATTCAGAATGTAGAACTCTCCATCGGGACAGCTGTAGAACACTGATCCCATTCAGAATGTAGAACTCTCCATCAGGACAGCTGTAGAACACTGATCCCATTCAGAATGTAGAACTGATGTAGAACACTGATCCCATTCAGAATGTAGAACTCTCCATCAGGACAGCTGTAGAACACTGATCCCATTCAGAATGTAGAACTCTCCATCAGGACAGCTGTAGAACACTGATCCCATTCAGAATGTAGAACTCTCCATCAGGACAGCTGTAGAACACTGATCCCATTCAGAATGTAGAACTTCCATCAGGACAGCTGTAGAACACTGATCCCATTCAGAATGTAGAACTCTCCATCGGGACAGCTGTAGAACACTGATCCCATTCAGAATGTAGAACTCTCCATCGGGACAGCTGTAGAACACTGATCCCATTCAGAATGTAGAACTCTCCATCAGGACAGCTGTAGAACACTGATCCCATTCAGAATGTAGAACTCTCCATCAGGACAGCTGTAGAACACTGATCCCATTCAGAATGTAGAACTCTCCATCGGACAGCTGTAGAACACTGATCCCATTCAGAATGTAGAACTCTCCATCAGGACAGCTGTAGAACACTGATCCCATTCAGAATGTAGAACTCTCCATCGGGACAGCTGTAGAACACTGATCCCATTCAGAATGTAGAACTCTCCATCGGGACAGCTGTAGAACACTGATCCCATTCAGAATGTAGAACTCTCCATCAGGACAGCTGTAGAACACTGATCCCCTTCAGAATGTAGAACTCTCCATCAGGACAGCTGTAGAACACTGATCCCATTCAGAATGTAGAACTCTCCATCAGGACAGCTGTAGAACACTGATCCCCTTCAGAATGTAGAACTCTCCATCAGGACAGCTGTAGAACACTGATCCCATTCAGAATGTAGAACTCTCCATCAGGACAGCTGTAGAACACTGATCCCATTCAGAATGTAGAACTCTCCACCAGGACAGCTGTAGAACACTGATCCCATTCAGAATGTAGAACTCTCCATCAGGACAGCTGTAGAACACTGATCCCATTCAGAATGTAGAACTCTCCATCAGGACAGCTGTAGAACACTGATCCCATTCAGAATGTAGAACTCTCCATCAGGACAGCTGTAGAACACTGATCCCAATCCTAGTAAAAAAATCCCTGTCTTAGGTCAGTTAGGATCACCACCTTTTTTATTTTAAGAATGTGAAATGTCAGAATAATAGTAGAGAGACTGTGTTTTTATTTCAGCTTTTATTTCTTTCATCACATTCCCAATGGGTCAGAAGTTTACATACACTCAATTAGTATTTGGAAGCATTGCCTTTTAAATTGCTTAACTTAGGTCAAACGTTTCGGGTAGCCTTCCACAAGCTTTCCACAATAAGTTGGGTGAATTTTGGCCCGTTCCTCCTGACAGAGCTGGTCTAACTGAGTCAGGTTTGTAGGCCTCCTGACAGAGCTGGTGTAACTGAGTCAGGTTTGTAGGCCTCCTGACAGAGCTGGTGTAACTGAGTCAGGTTTGTAGGCCTCCTGACAGAGCTGGTGTAACTGAGTCAGGTTTGTAGGCCTTGACAGAGCTGGTGTAACTGAGTCAGGTTTGTAGGCCTCCTGACAGAGCTGGTGTAACTGAGTCAGGTTTGTAGGCCTCCTGACAGAGCTGGTGTAACTGAGTCAGGTTTGTAGGCCTCCTGACAGAGCTGGTGTAACTGAGTCAGGTTTGTAGGCCTCCTGACAGAGCTGGTGTAACTGAGTCAGGTTTGTAGGCCTCCTGACAGAGCTGGTGTAACTGAGTCAGGTTTGTAGGCCTCCTGACAGAGCTGGTGTAACTGAGTCAGGTTTGTAGGCCTCCTTATTGACACACACTTATTCAATATTCAGTTCCAATACCTTGACATTGTTGTCCTTAAGCCATTTTGCCATAACTTTTTAAGTATGCTTTGGGTCATTGTCCATTTGGGAGACCCAGTCCCCTTCCTGAGCGGTATGATGGCTTCGTGGTCCCATGGTGTTTAAACTTGCATACTATTGTTTGTACAGATGAACGTGGTACCTTCAGGCATTTGGAAATTGCTCCCAATGATGAACCAGACTGGTTGAGGTCTGCAGTTTGTTTCTGAGGTCTTGGCTGATTTCTTTTGATTTTCCCATGATGTCAAGCAAAGAGGCACTGAGTTTGAAGGTAGGCCTTGAAATACATCCACAGGTACACCTCCAATTGACTCAAATGATGTCAGTTAGCCTATCAGAAGCTTCTAAAGCCATGACATCATTTTCTGGAATTTACCAAGCTGTTTAAAGGCACAGTGAACTTAGTGCATGTAAACTTGTGACCCACTGGAATTGTGATACAGTGGAATAATCTTTCTGTAAACAATTGTTGGAAAAATGACTTGTCGTACACAAAATAGATGTACTAACTGACTTGCCAAAACTATAGTTTGTTACCAAGACATTTGTGGAGTGGTTGAAAACGTGTTTTAATGACTTCAACATAAGTGTATGTAAACTTCCAACTTCAACTGTATGTTGTTAGAGTGGTTTGAGCGTTGAGGCCGTCACCAAGAAGTTGCTAGATCGAATCCCTGAGCTGACGAGGTAAAAAAATGTGTTGTTCTGCCCCCCTGAACAAGGCAGTTAACCCACTGTTTCCAAGTAGGCAGTCATTGTAAAACATAATTTGTTCTTAACTGACAGGCCTAGTTCAATAAAACAAATGTATTTAAGGGCAGAGAGACAGAGAAACAAGGTTCTTCAACATCAACACGTTTTATGCAGATGGGAGATAGTTATTTAAAACAACAGTGATTGTGACCGTACTATACAGTAGTGTGATTACTTTAGTGTACACACTTTTCAGTTAAATGCATTGTTGTTAAACTGACCAGTGTGACCAGGTGTCCCCCTTTCCGAAACAGGGTGGACAGGACTGTTCTGTCTGTCGTAGTGTTAACATGGTGGACAGGACTCTACTGTCGTAGTGTAAACGGGGTGGACAGGACTGTCTGTCGTAGTGTAAACTGGGTGGACAGGACTGTCTGTCGTAGTGTAAACTGGGTGGACAGGACTGTCTGTCGTAGTGTAAACGGGGCGGGCAGGACTGTACTGTCTGTCGTAGTGTAAACGGGGTGGACAGGACTGTCTGTCGTAGTGTAAACAGGGTGGACTGTACTGTCTGTCGTAGTGTAAACGGGGTGGACAGGACTGTCTGTCGTAGTGTAAACTGGGTGGACTGGACTGTCTGTCGTAGTGTAAACGGGGCGGGCAGGACTGTACTGTCTGTCGTAGTGTAAACGGGGCAGGCAGGACTGTACTGTCTGTCGTAGTGTAAACGGGGTGGACAGGACTGTCTGTGGTAGTGTAAACAGGGTGGACTGTACTGTCTGTCATAGTGTAAACGGGGTGGACAGGACTGTCTCTCGTAGTGTAAACGGGGTGGACAGGACTGTCTCTCGTAGTGTAAACGGGGTGGACTGGACTGTCTGTCGTAGTGTAAACAGGGTGGACTGGACTGTCTGTCGTAGTGTAAACAGGGTGGACAGGACTGGACTGTCTGTCGTAGTGTAAACGGGGCGGACAGGACTGTCTGTCGTAGTGTAAACGGGGCGGACAGGACTGTCTGTCGTAGTGTAAACGGGGCGGACAGGACTGTCTGTCGTAGTGTAAACGGGGCGGACAGGACTGTCTGTCTGTCGTAGTGGAAACGGGGTGGACCGGACTGTCTGTCGTAGTGGAAACGGGGCGGACAGGACTGTCTGTCGTAGTGGAAACGGGGTGGAAACGGACAGGACTGTCTGTCGTAGTGTAAACGGGGCGGGCAGGACTGTACTGTCTGTCGTAGTGGAAACGGGGTGGACAGGACTGTCTGTCGTAGTGGAAACGGGGTGGACAGGACTGTCTGTCGTAGTGGAAACGGGGTGGACAGGACTCTTCTGTCTGTCGTAGTGGAAACGGGGTGGACTGTACTGTCTGTCGTAGTGTAAACGGGGCGGACAGGACTGTCTGTCGTAGTGTAAACGGGGCGGACAGGACTGTCTGTCGTAGTGTAAACGGGGCGGACAGGACTGTCTGTCGTAGTGTAAACGGGGCGGACAAGACTGTCTGTCCTAGTGTAAACGGGGCGGACAAGACTGTCTGTCGTAGTGTAAACGGGGCGGACAGGACTGTCTGTCATAGTGTAAACGGGGCGGACAGGACTGTCTGTCGTAGTGTAAACGGGGCGGACATGACTGTCTGTCGTAGTGTAAACGGTGCGGGCAGGACTGTACTGTCTGTCGTAGTGGAAACGGGGTGGACAGGACTGTCTGTCGTAGTGGAAACGGGGTGGACAGGACTCTTCTGTCTGTCGTAGTGTAAACGGGGTGGACTGTACTGTCTGTCGTAGTGTAAACGGGGTGGACTGTACTGTCTGTCGTAGTGTAAACGGGGTGGACAGGACTGTCTGTCGTAGTGTAAACTGGGTGGACAGGACTGTCTGTCGTAGTGTAAACGGGGCGGGCAGGACTGTACTGTCTGTCGTAGTGTAAACGGGGCAGGCAGGACTGTACTGTCTGTCGTAGTGTAAACGGGGTGGACAGGACTGTCTGTCGTAGTGTAAACAGGGTGGACTGTACTGTCTGTCATAGTGTAAACGGGGTGGACAGGACTGTCTCTCGTAGTGTAAACGGGGTGGACAGGACTGTCTCTCGTAGTGTAAACGGGGTGGACTGGACTGTCTGTCGTAGTGTAAACAGGGTGGACTGGACTGTCTGTCGTAGTGTAAACAGGGTGGACAGGACTGGACTGTCTGTCGTAGTGTAAACGGGCGGACAGGACTGTACTGTCTGTCGTAGTGTAAACGGGCGGACAGGACTGTACTGTCTGTCGTAGTGTAAACGGGGCGGACAGGACTGTCTGTCGTAGTGTAAACGGGGCGGACAGGACTGTCTGTCGTAGTGTAAACGGGGCGGACAGGACTGTCTGTCGTAGTGTAAACGGGGCGGACAGGACTGTCTGTCGTAGTGTAAACGGGGCGGACCGGACTGTCTGTCGTAGTGTAAACGGGGCGGACAGGACTGTCTGTCGTAGTGTAAACGGGGCGGACAGGACTGTCTGTCGTAGTGTAAACGGGGCGGGCAGGACTGTACTGTCTGTCGTAGTGGAAACGGGGTGGGCAGGACTGTACTGTCTGTCGTAGTGGAAACGGGGTGGACAGGACTGTCTGTCGTAGTGGAAACGGGGTGGACAGGACTGTCTGTCGTAGTGGAAACGGGGTGGACAGGACTCTTCTGTCTGTCGTAGTGTAAACGGGGTGGACTGTACTGTCTGTCGTAGTGTAAACGGGGCGGACAGGACTGTCTGTCGTAGTGTAAACGGGGCGGACAGGACTGTCTGTCGTAGTGTAAACGGGGCGGACAAGACTGTCTGTCGTAGTGTAAACGGGGAGGACAAGACTGTCTGTCGTAGTGTAAACGGGGCGAACAGGACTGTCTGTCGTAGTGTAAACGGGGCGGACAGGACTGTCTGTCGTAGTGTAAACGGGGCGGACATGACTGTCTGTCGTAGTGTAAACGGGGCGGGCAGGACTGTACTGTCTGTAGTAGTGGAAACGGGGTGGACAGGACTGTCTGTCGTAGTGGAAACGGGGTGGACAGGACTGTCTGTCGTAGTGGAAACGGGGTGGACAGGACTGTCTGTCGTAGTGTAAACGGGGCGGACAGGACTGTCTGTCGTAGTGTAAACGGGGCGGACAGGACTGTCTGTCGTAGTGTAAACGGGGCGGACAAGACTGTCTGTCGTAGTGTAAACGGGGCGGACAAGACTGTCTGTCGTAGTGTAAACGGGGCGGACAGGACTGTCTGTCGTAGTGTAAACGGGGCAGACAGGACTGTCTGTCGTAGTGTAAACGGGGCGGACATGACTGTCTGTCGTAGTGTAAACGGGGCGGGCAGGACTGTACTGTCTGTCGTAGTGGAAACGGGGTGGACAGGACTGTCTGTCGTAGTGGAAACGGGGTGGACAGGACTGTCTGTCGTAGTGGAAACGGGGTGGACAGGACTCTTCTGTCTGTCGTAGTGTAAACGGGGTGGACTGTACTGTCTGTCGTAGTGTAAACTGGGTGGACTGTACTGTCTGTCGTAGTGTAAACGGGGCGGACAGGACTGTCTGTCGTAGTGTAAACGGGGCGGACAGGACTGTCTGTCGTAGTGTAAACGGGGCGGACAAGACTGTCTGTCGTAGTGTAAACGGGGCGGACAAGACTGTCTGTCGTAGTGTAAACGGGGCGGACAGGACTGTCTGTCGTAGTGTAAACGGGGCGGACAGGACTGTCTGTCGTAGTGTAAACGGGGCGGACATGACTGTCTGTCGTAGTGGAAACGGGGTGGACAGGACTCTTCTGTCTGTCGTAGTGTAAACGGGGTGGACTGTACTGTCTGTCGTAGTGTAAACGGGGTGGACTGTACTGTCTGTCGTAGTGTAAACAGGGTGGACAGGACTGTCTGTCGTAGTGTAAACTGGGTGGACAGGACTGTCTGTCGTAGTGTAAACGGGGCGGGCAGGACTGTACTGTCTGTCGTAGTGTAAACGGGGCAGGCAGGACTGTACTGTCTGTCGTAGTGTAAACGGGGTGGACAGGACTGTCTGTCATAGTGTAAACAGGGTGGACTGTACTGTCTGTCATAGTGTAAATGGGGTGGACAGGACTGTCTCTAGTAGTGTAAACGGGGTGGACAGGACTGTCTCTCGTAGTGTAAACGGGGTGGACTGGACTGTCTGTCGTAGTGTAAACAGGGTGGACTGGACTGTCTGTCGTAGTGTAAACAGGGTGGACAGGACTGGACTGTCTGTCGTAGTGTAAACGGGGCGGACAGGACTGTACTGTCTGTCGTAGTGTAAACGGGGCGGGCAGGACTGTACTGTCTGTCGTAGTGGAAACGGGGTGGACAGGACTGTCTGTCGTAGTGGAAACGGGGTGGACAGGACTGTCTGTCGTAGTGGAAACGGGGTGGACAGGACTGTCTGTCGTAGTGGAAACGGGGTGGACAGGACTGTCTGTCGTAGTGGAAACGGGGTGGACTGTACTATCTGTGTAGAAACGGGGTGGACAGGACTGTCTGTCTGTCTGTCTGTCTGTCGTAAACGGGGTGGACTGTACTGTCTGTCGTAGTGTAAACAGGGTGGACTGTACTGTCTGTCGTAGTGTAAACGGGGTGGACTGTACTGGGGCGGACAGGACTGTACTGTCTGTCGTAGTGTAAACGGGGCGGACAGGACTGTCTGTCGTAGTGTAAACGGGGCGGACAGGACTGTCTGTCGTAGTGTAAACGGGGCGGACAGGACTGTCTGTCGTAGTGTAAACGGGGTGGACTGTACTGTCTGTCGTAGTGTAAACGGGGCGGGCAGGACTGTACTGTCTGTCGTAGTGTAAACGGGGTGGACTGTACTGTCTGTCGTAGTGTAAACGGGGTGGACTGTACTGTCTGTCGTAGTGTAAACGGGGTGGACTGTACTGTCTGTCGTAGTGTAAACGGGGTGGACAGGACTGTCTGTCGTAGTGTAAACGGGGTGGACAGGACTGTCTGTCGTAGTGTAAACGGGGTGGACAGGACTGTCTGTCGTAGTGTAAACGGGGTGGACTGTACTGTCTGTCGTAGTGTAAACAGGGTGGACAGGACTGTCTGTCGTAGTGTAAACGGGGTGGATAGGACTGTACTGTCTGTCGTAGTGTAAACGGGGTGGATAGGACTGTACTGTCTGTCGTAGTGTAAACGGGGCGGGCAGGACTGTACTGTCTGTCGTAGTGTAAACGGGGTGGACAGGACTGTCTGTCGTAGTGTAAACGGGGTGGACTGTACTGTCTGTCGTAGTGTAAACGGGGTGGACAGGACTGTACTGTCTGTCGTAGTGTAAACGGGGTGGACAGGACTGCCTGTCGTAGTGTAAACGGGGCGGACAGTACTGTACTGTCTGTCGTAGTGTAAACGGGGTGGACTGGACTGTCTGTCGTAGTGTAAACGGGGCGGACAGGACTGTACTGTCTGTCGTAGTGTAAACGGGGCATACAGGACTGTCTGTCGTAGTGTAAACGGGGCGGACAGGACTGTCTGTCGTAGTGTAAACGGGGCGGACAGGACTGTCTGTCGTAGTGTAAACGGGGCGGGCAGGACTGTACTGTCTGTCGTAGTGGAAACGGGGTGGACAGGACTGTCTGTCGTAGTGGAAACGGGGTGGACAGGACTGTCTGTCGTAGTGGAAACGGGTGGACAGGACTCTTCTGTCTGTCGTAGTGTAAACGGGGTGGACTGTACTGTCTGTCGTAGTGTAAACGGGGCGGACTGTACTGTCTGTCGTAGTGTAAACGGGGCGGACAGTACTGTACTGTCTGTCGTAGTGTAAACGGGGTGGACTGTACTGTCTGTCGTAGTGTAAACGGGGCGGGCAGGACTGTACTGTCTGTCGTAGTGTAAACGGGGTGGATAGGACTGTACTGTCTGTCGTAGTGTAAACGGGGTGGACTGTACTGTCTGTCGTAGTGTAAACGGGGTGGACTGTACTGTCTGTCGTAGTGTAAACGGGGTGGACAGGACTGTCTGTCGTAGTGTAAACGGGGTGGACTGTACTGTCTGTCGTAGTGTAAACGGGGCGGACAGGACTGTACTGTCTGTCGTAGTGTAAACGGGGCGGGCAGGACTGTACTGTCTGTCGTAGTGTAAACGGGGCGGGCAGGACTGTACTGTCTGTCGTAGTGTAAACGGGGTGGGCAGGACTGTCTGTCATAGTGTAAACAGGGTGGACAGGACTGTCTGTCGTAGTGTAAACGGGGTGGACAGGACTGCCTGTCGTAGTGTAAACAGGGTGGACAGGACTGTATGGTCTGTCGTAGTGTAAACAGGGTGGACAGGACTGTACTGTCTGTACTGATACAATCACAATGGACTTGTAGTGGCAGGCAGCACTAATAGTCACTACAATGAGTTTTGTTAAATGGTCCCTTTTGTTCTGAGTTGAGTAACTACACTAAGGTGATTAACAGTTATGCAACACTCAGCCTGTAAGTACCAACTAGTAGGTTTGTTTTTACAAATAAATGCATGGCCACACACACACACACACACACACACACACACACACACACACACACACACACACACACACACACACACACACACACACACACACACACACACACACACACACACACACACACACACACACACACACACACACACACTGTGTTCTTGGGGCTGTGGTTTAGGACGGGGGTGCTGGCTGTGGTTTAGTAGGGGGGTGCTGGCTGTGGTTTAGGAGGGGGGTGCTGGCTGTGGTTTAGTAGGGGGGTGCTGGCTGTGGTTTAGTAGGGGGGTGCTGGCTGTGGTTTAGGAGGGGGTGCTGGCTGTGGTTTAGGAGGGGGTGCTGGCTGTGGTTTAGGAGGGGGGTGGCTGTGGGTTAGGAAGGGAGGGGCTGTGGGTTAGGAAGGGGGGGGCTATGGGTTAGGAGGAGGAGGCTGTGGGTCAGGAGGGGGAGGCTGTGGGTCAGGAGGGGGAGGCTGTGGGTTAGGAGGGGAGGCTGTGGGTTAGGATGGGGGGCTGTGGGTTAGGATGGGGGCTGTGGGTTAGGAGGGGGGGCTGTGGGTTAGGAGGGGGAGGCTGTGGGTTAGGAGGGGGAGGCTGTGGGTTAGGAGGGGGAGGCTGTGGGTTAGGAGGGGGAGGCTGTGGGTTAGGAGGTGGGGGTGCTGTGGGTTAGGAGGGGGAGGCTGTGGGTTAGGAGGGGGGGCTGTGGGTTAGGAGGGGGAGGCTGTGGGTTAGGACGGGGGAGGCTGTGGGTTAGGAGGGGAGGCTGTGGGTTAGGAGGGGGAGGCTGTGGGTTAGGAGGGGGAGGCTGTGGGTTAGGAGGGGGAGGCTGTAGGTTAGGACGGGGGGTGCTGTGGGTTAGGATATGGGGGGGGGGCTATGGGTTAGGAGGGGGGCTGTGGGTTAGGAGGGGGGGCTGAGGGTTAGGAGGGGGGGCTGAGGGTTAGGAGGGGGGGCTGAGGGTTAGCTACAGGTCTGGACATCTGCTGGGAAGACGTGTGTCTGAACAGATAGAATGAGTCAGTTTACGTGTGTATGTGGTCGTCGGCATACTTGGCCCATGTTTTATAGGTTTAAACATTAACATGGGACCAACACTTTACATGTTGCGTTGTTTATAGTTTTGTTCAATATAGATTCAATGGTTGTAAAGATGGAGGTCTCTCCATAATAAAGAGATGCTCTGCTTTTTTGACACCACACTCCACAAAGCAAGTCCTGCTCTGGTTTCTGTATTGTCTCGATTATTGTCCAGTCGTGTGGTCCAGTGCTGCGAAGGAAAGACCGAGTTAAGCTGCATCTGGTCCCAGATCAGAGTGACACCTCTTGCTCTTCATTGTAATCAGAGGGCTGATATAAATACTATGCTGCCAGTCTCTCTTGGCTCAGAGATGAGGAGAGACTGACTGCACCACTTCTTCTTTTTATTAAGAAACAATGTGTTGAAAATCCCTAAATCTTTACATAGTCAACTTACTCACAGCTCTGAAGCACACTTAACCCACCAGACATTTCACCAGGGGTCTTTTCACAGTCCCCAAATCCAGAACAGGTTAAAGAAAGTGTTTTGTATTATACAGAGCCCTTATTGCCTGCAACTCCCTTCCATCATATATTGCTCAGATGTGACCGACCGTCTCAAATCGGTCTTATGTAGCAACATTTGAAATGGTGTTTTTCACATTGGATAAAAATAGAGACTCAGAGATACAACACTAGAGTTGAGGAACAACAGGAAAGTAATTCTGCTTTGAAAGTTGATTAAACTAGTAAACTCACTTTTGATAAAACGGCCTTTGAATGTTTTGGTACTACTACTGGAGAGCCCTTCTTTGTTTCCACCCTTCACCATCGTTCACACCCTCTTAAGCTTTAGCCCCACCCATCTCTTAAGCCTTAGCCCCACCCATCTCTTAAGCCTTAGCCCCACCCATCTCTTAAGCCTTAGCCCCACCCATCTCTTAAGCCTTAGCCCCACCCATCTCTTAAGCCTTAGCCCCACCCATCTCTTAAGCCTTAGCCCCACCTATCTCTTAAGCCTTAGCCCCACCCATCTCTTAAGCCTTAGCTCCACCCATCTCTTAAGCCTTAGCCCCACCCATCTCTTAAGCCTTAGCCCCACCCATCTCTTAAGCCTTAGCCCCACCCATCTCTTAAGCCTTAGCTCCACCCATCTCTTAAGCCTTAGCCCCACCCATCTCCCATCTCTTAAGCCTTAGCCCCACCCATCTCCCATCTCTTAAGCCTTAGCCCCACCTATCTCTTAAGCCTTAGCCCCACCCATCTCTTAAGCCTTAGCCCCACCCATCTCTTAAGCCTTAGCCCCACCCATCTCTTAAGCCATAGCCCCACCCATCTCTTAAGCCTTAGCCCCACCCATCTCTTAAGCCTTAGCCCCACCCATCTCTTAAGCCTTAGCTCCACCCATCTCTTAAGCCTTAGCCCCACCCATCTCTTAAGCCTTAGCCCCACCCATCTCTTAAGCCTTAGCCCCACCCATCTCTTAAGCCTTAGCCCCACCCATCTCTTAAGCCTTAGCCCCACCCATCTCTTAAGCCTTAGCCCCACCCATCTCTTAAGCCTTAGCCCCACCCATCTCTTAAGCCTTAGCCCCACCCATCTCTTAAGCCTTAGCCCCACCCATCTCTTAAGCCTTAGCCCCACCCATCTCTTAAGCCTTAGCCCCACCCATCTCTTAAGCCTTAGCCCCACCTATCTCTTAAGCCTTAGCCCCACCCATCTCTTAAGCCTTAGCCCCACCCATCTCTTAAGCCTTAGCCCCACCCATCTCTTAAGCCTTAGCCCCACCCATCTCTTAAGCCTTAGCCCCACCCATCTCTTAAGCCTTAGCCCCACCCATCTCTTTAAGGGTTTATCTGAGCATTCTGTACTTGCATTGTTTTCCCCCCTCCATCAGTCTACACACAATACCCCATAATGACAAAGTAAAAACTTTCTTTTTGCAAGTGTATTTAAAATTAAAAAAACTGAAATGTGACATTTACATAAATATTCAGACCCTTTTACTTGTTGAAGCACCTTCGACAGCGATTATAGCCTTGAGTCTTCTTGGGTTTGACGCTACAAGCTTGGCACGCCTGCATTTGGGGAGATTCTCCCATTCTTCTCTGCAGATCCTCTCAAGCTCTGTCAGGTTGGATGGGGAGTGTCGTTCCACAGCTATTTTCAGGTCTCCAGAGATGATCGGTCGGGTTGAAGCCTGGTCTCTGGCTGGGCCCCTCAAGGACATTCAGAGAGTTGTCCTGGCGCCACTCCTACGCTGTCTTGGCTGTGTGCTCAGGGTTGGTGTCCTGTTAGACTGGGGCGAAGGTTCACCATCTGAGGTCCTGAGCGCTCTGGACCAGGTTTTCATCAAGGATCTCTCTGTACTTTGCCCCGTTCATCTTTGTCTCGATCCTGACTAGTCTCCCAGTCCCTGCTGCTGAAAAACATCCTCATAGCATGATGCTGCCACCACCATGCTTCACCGTAGGGATGGTGCCAGGTTTCCTCCAGACGTGACGCTTGGCATTCAGGCCAAAGATTTCAATATTTGTTTCATCAAACCAGAGAATCTTGTTTCTCATGGTCTGAGAGTCCTTTAGGTGCCTTTTGGCAAATATCAAGCCAGCTGTCATGTGCCTTTTACTGAGGAGTGGCTTCCATTTGGCCACTCTACCATAAAGGCCTGATTGGTGGAGTGCTGCAGAGATGGTTGTCCTTCTGGAAGGTTCTCACATCTCCACAGAGGAACTCTAGGGCTCTGTCAGAGTGACCATCGGGTTCTTGGTCACCTCCCTGACCAAGGCCATCCTCCCCTGCTCAGTTTGTCCGGTGGTTCGTAAATTTAAGAACAATGGAGGTGTAAGAATATGTTGAAGATAAATACACAAGTCAGAGACGAGAGGTCAAAAGGACCAGAAGTCAATACAATAATAACGAAATAGTGTTTTTTCTGTAATAAGGTCAATGGTTCAGAGATATGGGAGAAATGTGTCTTCTGAAATTTGATATTTGTTAATTGGCCATTGGCTTGTTTTTTTTGCAAGGAATTCTAATTGGTCAACCACAGGCTAGGGCTGGGTTGGGTAATAAAACAACACGCTGTCCCTTTGTTCTGGGGAGAGAACCACTGGGGAGAATCACTGAGGACAGGGGAGACCATCTACCTCTCTGTATGAGTTGTCCTCTTTGAATAAACTGATTTGCTTTGGGGTCTGTGTATTAAAGAATAACATCAATTGCTAATAGAGGCCATTGTGTTCTTGGGGACATTCAATGTTGCAGACATTTCTTGGTATCCTTCCCCAGATCTGTGCCTCAACACAATCCTGTCTCCGAGCTCTACGGACAATTCTTTCGACCTCATGGCTTGGTTTTTATTTTGGGACCTTGTATAGACAGGTGTGTGCCTTTCCAAATCATGTCCAATCAATTGAATTTACCACAGGTGGATTCCAATCAATTTGTAGAAACATCTCAAGGATGATCAATGAAAAATAGCAGAGCCAAGGACAACATACCTCTCTAGCTGAAGGTCAGAACAATAGGAGGGTACGGTAACACAGAGACCCCACGACGGACCAAACCAAAATATACACAACTTATACAATCAAGTTTATTTACAATATAGATATGAAAAAGTGTTTGCACACAACAACAAAAAATAACATTAGCTAATAATAAACTTACTCTGAATTATGATTATTATGAACTGATTAACATCCCCTCTTGACATGGCCAATTTGGTCCTTGTGTGCAATTCGGTGCATAATCTAGGAAGTAGTGATTCTGTTCCACTAGAGGGCAGCACAGCATCACTGTACATAGTAAGATATTTGGATAATGCCAGGGCATTGTTTTGTTTTTCTCTCTCTCCTATATCAAAACAAGAAATACTGTTGTATTTGGAGATTTGACTAGTGGATTTTGACGGACAGTTGTACCATACAGAATTATAGTATCCAAACTGTCTTCATGAAAACCACAGTTCTGTAAGTCACAGTTAATATCCGTATGTTTGTAATAAGGAACTTGGTTAAATGTATTCTGAATAGAGTTCTCATTGTATGTTATTTTCGTCAAGACAGCACTATTTCCTGTCTCCCAAATGATGTAGTAGCCCCTCCTTGTTTTTGGTCTCTCTCCCACCCTCTCTCCCCTCTCTCTTCCTCCTCCTCTCCTCTCCTCTCCCCTCTCCTCTCCTCTCCTCCCCTCTCTCCTCCTCTCCCCTCTCCTCTCCCCTCTCTCCTACTCTCCCCTCCCCGGCCCTGCCTGGCTCTGCATTTGGAAGGCTGATCTTCTGTGAAAAAAATCCCTGACATTTGAGTCTCTCCCGGGATTTCCCGAGCATGCCCAGTGTTCACCGTCTCCTCGGAGGAAACGGGTGTAGATTGGATTCGGACGGAGCCAAGCCTGCTGCGTGTCAGTGCGACTTTACAGCTGGCTGTAAGGTTAGGAGCAACTGGCGCTACACTCTTTTCTTGTCCCAACAAATACTTTTTATGTCTTTACAAGTATTTAAAAAACTCCCTAGGATTTTTATCTGGAAGTATTTTTTTTTTTCAACGTTTTTCTTTGATTCGAGGAGTTTATTTGCGCGTAGAAAAGTTGAGTTGAAGTCTGAGCCGTGTGGTGGACTCCTCCACGTCAAGTCGAGCTCTGATCGCAATACTTTTTCTTTGCGACTCGGTTGGAAGCAAAAAAGCTGGTCTTTAAATGCTTGTTAGGAAAATGGATCTGTTGAGCTATCAGTACCTGGACAAAATGAACAACAACATCGGAATACTTTGCTACGAAGGTAAATTATGTTTATTTACTCGATCCATTGACAACATATGTAACGTTGCTGCTTACTTTGTCACATATAACAGGGATTTTATACTTCTTGATGGGGGGGAGACAAAAAACCGTGTCGGCCTCCCCGCATCTACACCCGCATCTATACCTACATCTACACACACATCTACACCTACATCTACACACACATCTACATCTACACCCACACCTACACACACATCTATACCCACGTCCATACCCACATCTACACCTACATCTACACACACATCTACACCCACACCTACACACACATCTATACCCACGTCCATACCCACATCTACACCTACACACACATCTACACCCACACCTACACACACATCTATACCCACGTCCATACCCACATCTACACCTACACCCACACCTACACACACATTTATACCCACGTCCATACCCACATCTACACCTACACACACACATCTACACCCACACCTACACACACATCTATACCCACGTCCATACCCACATCTATACCCATACCCACATCTATACCCACATCTATACCCACATCTATACCCACATCCACATCTATACCCATATCCACATCTACAGCCACATCTATACCCATACCCACATCTATACCCACATCTATACCCACATCTACACCCACATCCATACCCACACCCATATCCACATCTATACCCATATCCACATCTACAGCCACATCCATATCCACATCTATACCCATATCCACATCTACAGCCACATCCATACCCACATCTATACCCATACCCACATCTATACCCACATCTATACCCACATCTACACCTACACCCACACCTACACACACATCTATACCCACGTCTATACCCACATCTATACCCATACCCACATCCATACCCACATCCATATCCACATCTATACCCATATCCACATCTACAGCCACATCTATACCCACATCCATACCCACATCTATACCCATACCCACATCTATACCCACATCTATACCCACATCTACACCCACATCCATACCCACATCCACATCTACAGCCACATCCATACCCACATCCATATCCACATCTATACCCATATCCACATCTACAGCCACATCCATACCCACATCTATACCCACATCCATACCCACATCTATACCCATACCCACATCTATACCCACATCTACACCCACATCCATACCCACACCCATATCCACATCTATACCCATATCCACATCTACAGCCACATCCATACACACATCTATACCCATATCCACATCTACAGCCACATCCATACCCACATCTATACCCATATCCACATCTACAGCCACATCCATACCCACATCCATACCCATACCCACATCTATAACCACATCTACACCTACACACACATCTACACCCACACCTACACACACATCTATACCCACGTCCATACCCACATCTATACCCATACCCACATCTACACCCACATCCATACCCACACCCATATCCACATCTATACCCATATCCACATCTACAGCCACATCCATACCCACATCCATTTCCACATCTATACCCATATCCACATCTACAGCCACATCTATACCCACATCCATACCCACATCTATACCCATACCCACATCTATACCCACATCTATACCCACATCTACACCCACATCTACACCCACATCCATATCCACATCTATACCCATATCCACATCTACAGCCACATCCATACCCACATCCATACCCACATCTATACCCACATCTATACCCACATCCATACCCACATCTATACCCATACCCACATCTATACCCACATCTACACCCACATCCATACCCACACCCATATCCACATCTATACCCATATCCACATCTACAGCCACATCCATACCCACATCTATACCCATATCCACATCTACAGCCACATCCATACCCACATCTATACCCATACCCACATCTACAGCCACATCCATACCCACATCCATACCCACATCCATACCCATACCCACATCTACACCTACACACACATCTACACCCACACCTACACACACACATCTATACCCACGTCCATACCCACATCTATACCCATACCCACATCTATACCCACATCCATACCCACATCTACACCCACATCCATACCCACACCCATATCCACATCTATACCCATATCCACATCTACAGCCACATCCATACCCACATCCATATCCACATCTATACCCATATCCACATCTATACCCACATCCATACCCACATCTATACCCATACCCACATCTATACCCACATCTATACCCACATCTACACCCACATCTACATCCACATCCATATCCACATCTATACACATATCCACATCTACACCCACATCCATTTCCACATCTATACCCATATCCACATCTACAGCCACATCCATATCCACATCCATACCCACATCTATACCCATACCCACATCTATACCCACATCTACACCCACATCCATATCCACATCTATACCCATATCCACATCTATACCCACATCTACACCCACATCCATACCCACATCCATATCCACATCTATACCCATACCCACATCTATACCCACATCTACACCCACACCCATACCCACATCCATATCCACATCTATACCCATATCCACATCTACAGCCACATCCATACCCACACATGCAGTCAGAGCCGGACCTATCCTTTTGGGGGCCCTAAGTGATATTTAGTTTGCCTCCCCCCCCCACCAGCTTGAGAAAAACATTTAAGCATCCCCCTTTACAGTGGAGAGAAATGTACGTTTTAGAGTACATTTCCTGCAATTGTACACAGTTTAGCAATGGGGCATAGATAAAATGTTGTAGTTTTTAAAGCAAGTGTGCTTCAATTCAACACATTTTTTGCCATTGGGTCGGAGAGAAGATATTGCAATTTTACAACTAATTAAATTTTGTCTCATGGGGGAGGAGAGATGTTTTGCAGTTTTTAATGTGGTAACGACTCACAACCAAATGTCAAAATTACACAAAATGAACATGTGTTGTACTATTCTAACTCTCAAAAGTAAGTTCAGACCCTGACTGAGTTCCCCATTGGCAGCCGGTTGCCCATCCCAGGCCTGTATTTACATTACATTTAAGTCATTTAGCAGACGCTCTTATCCAGAGCGACTTACAAATTGGTGAATTCACCTTCTGACATCCAGTGGAACAGCCACTTTACAACATTGTAGCATCTGTTTTCAAGTTTAAGTCTTGCTGCCTGTTTACCTGTGGTGGGATCGTTTACCTGTGGTGGGATGGTCTACCTGTGGTGGGATGGTCTACCTGTGGTGGGATGGTTTACCTGTGGTGGGATGGTTTACCTGTGGTGGGATGGTTTACCTGTGGTGGGATGGTCTACCTGTGGTGGGATGGTTTACCTGTGGTGGGATGGTTTACCTGTGGTGGGATGGTTTACCTGTGGTGGGATGGTTTACCTGTGGTGGGATGGTTTACCTGTGGTGGGATGGTCTACCTGTGGTGGGATGGTCTACCTGTGGTGGGATGGTCTACCTGTGGTGGGATGGTTTACCTGTGGTGGGATGGTCTACCTGTGGTGGGATGGTTTACCTGTGGTGGGATGGATTACCTGGTTTCTACCTGTGGTGGGATGGTTTACCTGTGGTGGGATGGTTTACCTGTGGTGGGATGGGTCCTACCTGTGGTGGGATGGTCTACAGTTGGGATGTTTACATACACCTTAGCCAAATACATTTGGTCTAACTCAGTTTTTCACAATTCCTGGTATTTAATCTTGGTGGGATGGTCTAAATGGTCCCTGTTTTGGGATTCAGTTATGGTTTACCACTTTAATTTAATAATGTGAAATGTCAGAATAATGGTCTAGTGGATGGTCTAGTGATTTATTTCATGCTTTTATTTCTTTCATCACATTCCCAATGGGTCAGAAGTTTACATACACTCAATTAAACTCAGTATTTGCTAGCATTGCCTTTAAATTGTATATCTTGGGTCAAATTTGGAGGTATTTATTTCAGCTTTTATTTCTTCCACAAGCTTTCCACAATAAGTTGGGTGAATTTTACACTCAATTAGTATCCTCCTGACAGAGCTGGTGTAACTGAGTCAGGTTTGTAGGCCTCCTGACAGAGCTGGTGTAACTGAGTCAGGTTTGTAGGCCTCCTGACAGAGCTGGTGTAACTGAGTCAGGTTTGTAGGCCTCCTGACAGAGCTGGTGTAACTGAGTCAGGTTTGTAGGCCTCCTGACAGAGCTGGTGTAACTGAGTCAGGTTTGTAGGCCTCCTGACAGAGCTGGTGTAACTGAGTCAGGTTTGTAGGCCTCCTGACAGAGCTGGTGTAACTGAGTCAGGTTTGTAGGCCTCCTGACAGAGCTGGTGTAACTGAGTCAGGTTTGTAGGCCTCCTGACAGAGCTGGTGTAACTGAGTCAGGTTTGTAGGCCTCCTGACAGAGCTGGTGTAACTGAGTCAGGTTTGTAGGCCTCCTGACAGAGCTGGTGTAACTGAGTCAGGTTTGTAGGCCTCCTTATTGACACACACTTATTCAGTATTCAGTTCCAATACCTTGACATTGTTGTCCTTAAGCCATTTTGCCATAACTTTGGAAGCATGCTTTGGGTCATTGTCCATTTGGGAGACCCATTTGTGACCAAGCTTTAACTTGGACTCAAGACTGATGTCTTGAGATGTTGCTTCAATATATTCACATAATTTTCCTCCCTCATGATGCCATCTATTTTGTGAAGTGCACCAGTCCCTCCTGCAGCAAAGCACCCCCACAACATGATGCTGCCACCCCTGTGCTTCACGGTTGGGATGGTGTCTTCGGCTTGCAAGCTTCCCCATTTTTCCTCCAAACATAACAATGGTCATTATGGCCAAACAGTTCTATTTTTGTTTCATCAGAGCAGAGGACATTTCTCAATAAATACAAACTTTGTCCCCATGTGCAGTTGCAAACCGTAGTCTGGCTTTTTTATGGCGGTTTTGAAGCAGTGGCTTCTTCCTTACTGAGCGGCCTTTGAGGTTATAACAATATTGGACTTGTTTTACTGTGGATATAGATACTTCTGAACCTGTTTCCTCCAGCATCTTCACAAGGTCCCTTGCTGTTGTTCTGGGATTGATTTGCACTTTTCGCACCAAAGTATGTTCATCTCTAGGAGACAGAACGCTTCTCCTTCCTGAGCGGTATGACGCCTGCGTGGTCCCATGGTGTTTATACTTGCATACTATTGTTTGTACAGATGAACGTGGTACCTTCAGGTGTTTGGAAATTGCTCCCAAGGATGAACCAGATTTGTGGAGGTCTGCCGTTTTTTTTCTGAGGTCTTGGCTGATTTCTTCTGATTTTCCATGATGTCAAGCAAAGAGGCACCGAGTTTGAAAGTAGGCCTTGAAATACATCCACAGGTACATCTCCAATTGACTCAAATGATGTCAATTAGCCTATCAGAAGCTTCTAAAGCCATGACATCATTTTCTGGAATTTTCCTTTTTTAAAGGCACAGTCAATTTGGTGAATGTAAACCTCTGACCCACTGGAATTGTGATACAGTGAATTATGAGTGAAATAATCTGTCTGTATACAATTGTTGGAAAAATGAGTGAGTTTTAAAGACTCCAACCTAAGTGTATGTAAACTTCTGACTTGGTGAATTGGTCTACCTATGGTCTACCTGGTCTGCCTGTGGTGAATGGTGAACCTAGTCTACCTGTGCTGAATGGTGTACCTGGTCTGCCTGTGGTGAATGGTCTACCTGGTCTACCTGTGCTGAATGGTGTTCCTGGTCTACCTGTGCTGAATGGTCTACCTGTGCTGAATGGTGTACCTGGTCTACCTGTGCTGAATGGTCTACCTGTGCTGAATGGTGTACCTGGTCTACCTGTGCTGAATGGTCTACCTGTGCTGAATGGTGTACCTGGTCTACCTGTGCTGAATGGTCTACCTGTGCTGAATGGTGTACCTGGTCTACCTGTGGTGAATGGTGTGCCTGTGGTGAATGGTGTACCTGTGGTGAGTGGTCTACCTGGTCTGCCTGTGGTGAATGGTGTACCTGGTCTACCTGTGGTGAATGGTGTGCCTGTGGTGAATGGTGTACCTGTGGTGAGTGGTCTACCTGGTCTGCCTGTGGTGAATGGTGTGCCTGTGGTGAATGGTGTACCTGTGGTGAATGGTCTGCCTGGTCTGCCTAGGGTGAATGGCGTACCTGTGGTGAATGGCGTACCTGTGGTGAATGGTCTGCCTGGTCTGCCTGTGGTGAATGGTCTGCCTGTGGTGACCATTCAGACTGATATTTCTTCCATGCTTTCTTTACTGGGCACAACATGATCTCGCTCTGTCTGGTCTCTTCTCCCTCTGTCTCTGATCTCGCTCTCTCACTCTCTCCTCTCTGTTCTTTCTCTCTGGTCTCTGGTGTCTCTCTCTCTCTGGTCTCTCTCTCTGGTTTCTCTGGTCTCTCTCTCTCTGGTCTCTCTCTCTCTCTCTCTCTCTCTGGTCTCTCTTGTCTCTCTGGTCTCTCTTGTCTCTCTGAACTCTCTCTCTCTCTGGTCTCTCTGGTCTCTCTTGTCTCTCTGGTCTCTCTCTCTCTCTGGTCTCTCTTGTCTCTCTGGTCTCTCTCTCTTGTCTCTCTGGTCTCTTTGGTCTCTCTCTCTCTCTCTCTCTCTGGTCTCTCTTTCTCTCTCTCTGGTTTCTCTCTCTGGTCTCTCTTTCTCTCTCTCTGGTCTCTATCTCTCTGGTCTCTCTCTCTCTGGTCTCTCTCTTTGGTCTCTCTTGTCTCTCCCTTTCTCTGATCTCTCTGGTCTCTCTCTGGTCACTTGTGTGTCTCTCTCTCTCTGGTCTCTCTCTTTCTGGTCTCTCTCTCTCTGGTCTCTCTCTCTGGTTTCTCTCTCTGGTCTCTCTCTCTCTCTCTGGTCTCTATTTCTCTGGTCTCTATTTCTCTGGTCTCTATTTCTCTGGTCTCTATCTCTCTGGTCTCTATCTCTCTGGTCTCTCTCTCTCTGGTCTCTCGTCTCTCTCTGGTCACTTTGGTATATCTCTCTGGTCTCTCGTCTCTCTCTGGTCACTTTGGTATCTCTCTCTCTTTGGTCTCTCTCTCTCTCTCTCTGGTCTCTCTCTCTCTGGTCTCTGGTCTCTCTCTCTGGTCGCTCTGGTGTATCTCTCTCTCTGGTCTCGCTCTCTCTCACTCTCTGGTCTCTCTCTCTCTGGTCTCTCTCTCTCTCTCTCTCTGGTGTGTCTCTCTGGTCTCTATCTCTCTGGTCTCTCCCTGGTCTCTCTCTCTGTGGTCTCTCTGGTGTCTCTCAATTCAATTCAAGGGGCTTTATTGGCATGGGAAACATGTGTTAACATTGCCAAAGCAAGTGAAGTACATGTAAAAGAAATTAACAGTAAACATTACACTCACAGAAGTTCCAAAAGAATTGACATTTTAATTGTCACATTATGTATATATATATACAGTGTTGTAACGATGTGCAAATAGTTAAAGTACAAAACGGAAAATAAATAAACATAAATATGGGTTGTATTTACAATGGTGTTTATTTTTCACTGGTTGACCTTTTCTTGTGGCAACAGGTCACACATCTTGCTGCTGTGATGACACACTGTGGAGTTTCACCCAGTAGATAGTTTATCAAAATTGGATTTGTTTTCGAATTCTTTGTGGATCTGTGTAATTTGAGGGAAATATGTCTCTCTGATATGGTCATACATTGGGAAGGAGGTTAGGAAGTGCAGCTCAGTTTCCACCTCATTTTGTGGGCAGTGAGCACATAGCATGTCTTCTCTTGAGAGCCATGTCTGCCTACGGCGGGTCTTTCTCAATAGCAAGGCTATGCTCACTGAGTCTGTACATAGTCAAAGCTTTCCTTATGTTTGGGTCAGTCACAGTGGTCAGGTATTCTGCCACTGTGTACTCTCTGTTTTCAAATAGCATTCTAGTTTGCTCTGTTTTTTTGTTAATTCTTTCCAATGTGTCAAGTAATTATCTTTTTGTTTTCTCATTATTTGATTGGGTCTAATTGTTCTCTCTCTCTCTGGTCTCTTCTCTCTCTGGTCTCTTCTCAATTCAATTCAATTCAATTCAAGGGGCTTTATTGGCATGGGAAACATATGTTAACATTGCCAAAGCAAGTAAGGTATATAATATATAAAGTGAAATAAACAATAAAAATTAACAGTAGACATCACACATACAGAAGTTTCAAAACAATAAAGACATTACAAATGTCATATTATATGTATATATATATCAGTGTTTTTACAATGTGTATATATATATATATATATATATATATATATATATATATATATATATATATATACAGTGTTTTTACAATGTGCAAATGGTAAAGGACACAAGATAAAATAAATAAGCATAGATATGTGTATTTACAATGGTGCGTGTTCTTCACTGGTTGCCCTTTTCTCGTGGCAACAGGTCACAAATCTTGCTGCTCTGATGGCACACTGTGGAATTTCACCCAGTAGATATGGGAGTTTTTCAAAATTGGATTTGTTTTCGAATTCTTTGTGGATCTGTGTAATCTGAGGGAAATATGTCTCTCTAATATGGTCATACATTGGGCAGGAGGTTAGGAAATGCAGCTCAGTTTCCACCTCATTTTGTGGGCAGTGAGCACATAGCCTGTCTTTTCTTGAGAGCCATGTCTGCCTACGACGGCCTTTCTCAATAGCAAGGCTATGCTCACTGAGTCTGTACATAGTCAAAGCTTTCCTTAATTTTGGGTCAGTCACAGTGGTCAGGTATTCTGCCGCTGTGTACTCTCTCTCTCTGGTCTCTCTCTCTATTTCTGGTCTCTCTCTGGTCTCTCTCTCTCTGTGGAACGATTCCATCCTGTAGTCTAGTTTGTCTGTGAACAGCGTGCTGACTGGGCTGGCTGCCCGGGACAGGAGAATGTAATTAAAATAGCTCTGGTCTAAAATAAATCATCAGACAATCAACACACTTTAAATCCCGCAGGATGTCCACTTCCTGGTTTGTGTGAAAGGTCCTGGTTGGTTGAATGTGGATACTCAGCTGATCCTTCCACTGTTGGAAATCTCCTTAGTAAGCAGCATGCTGGATGGACTTTGGTTGGTGTGTGTGTGTTTGTGTGTGTGTGTGTGGGGGGGGGGTTGTTATTAAGGTCCCATCAGATCCCCCATAGTCCAGCAACCTCAGCAGATTCTATTGAGTCCAGACAGTCGGTGTGCCCTGTGAGCTACTGGGAATTCATCTATATACATCGTTTATAATAGTAGTTCTGCTCCTTACTGTTAGGAGGGTTAACTCTGTTCTGTTAGGGGGGTTAACTCTGGTCTGTTAGGAGGGTTAACTCTGGTCTGTTAGGAGGGTTAACTCTGGTCTTTTTAGGAGGGTTAACTCTGGTCTGTTAGGAGGGTTAACTCTGCCAGTCTGGTCTGTTAGGAGGGTTAACTCTGGTCTGTTAGGAGGGTTAACTCTGGTCTGTTAGGTCTGTTAGGGTTAACTCTGTTCTGTTAGGAGGGTTAACTCTGGTCTGTTAGGAGGGTTAACTCTGGTCTGTTAGGAGGGTTAACTCTGTTCTGTTAGGAGGGTTAACTCTGTACTGTTAGGAGGGTTAACTCTGGTCTGTTAGGAGGGTTAACTCTGCCAGTCTGGTCTGTTAGGAGGGTTAACTCTGGTCTGTTAGGAGGGTTAACTCTGTTCTGTTAGGAGGGTTAACTCTGTTCTGTTAGAGGGTAGGTCTGTTAGGAGGGTTAACTCTGGTCTGTTAGGAGGGTTAACTCTGTTCTGTTAGGAGGGTTAACTCTGGTCTGTTAGGAGGGTTAACTCTGGTCTGTTAGGAGGGTTAACTCTGGTCTGTTAGGAGGGTTAACTCTGGTCTGTTAGGAGGGTTAACTCTGGTCTGTTAGGAGGGTTAACTCTGCCAGTCTGGTCTGTTAGGAGGGTTAACTCTGGTCTGTTAGGAGGGTTAACTCTGGTCTGTTAGGAGGGTTAACTCTGGTCTGTTAGGAGGGTTAACTCTGGTCTGTTAGGAGGGTTAACTCTGGTCTGTTAGGAGGGTTAACTCTGTACTGTTAGGAGGGTTAACTCTGGTCTGATAGGAGGGTTAACTCTGTTCTGTTAGGGGGGTTAACTCTGGTCTGTTAGGAGGGTTAACTCTGGTCTGTTAGGAGGGTTAACTCTGTTCTGTTAGGAGGGTTAACTCTGGTCTGTTAGGAGGGTTAACGCTGGTCTGTTTGGAGGGTTAACTCTGCCAGTCTGGTCTGTTAGGAGGGTTAACTCTGTTCTGTTAGGAGGGTTAACTCTGTTCTGTTAGGAGGGTTAACTCTGGTCTGTTAGGAGGGTTAACTCTGTTCTGTTAGGAGGGTTAACTCTGTTCTGTTAGGAGGGTTAACTCTGTTCTGTTAGGAGGGTTAACTCTGGTCTGTTAGGAGGGTTAACTCTGGTCTGTTAGGAGGGTTAACTCTGGTCTGTTGTTAGGGAGGGTTAACTCTGGTCTGTTAGGAGGGTTAACTCTGGTCTGTTAGGAGGGTTAACTCTGGTCTGTTAGGAGGGTTAACTCTGTTCTGTTAGGAGGGTTAACTCTGTTAACTGGTCTGTTAGGAGGGTTAACTGGTCTGTTAGGAGGGTTAACTCTGGTCTGTTAGGAGGGTTAACTCTGGTCTGTTAGGAGGTTCTGTTTAGGAGGGTTAACTCTGTTCTGTTAGGAGGGTTAACTCTGGTTAACTCTGGTCTGTTAGGAGGGTTAACTCTGGTCTGTTAGGAGGGTTAACTCTGGTCTGTTAGGAGGGTTAACTCTGGTCTGTTAGGAGGGTTAACTCTGCCAGTCTGGTCTGTTAGGAGGGTTAACTCTGTTCTGTTAGGAGGGTTAACTCTGCCTGTTAGGAGGGTTAACGGTTCTGTTAACTCTGGTCTGTTAGGAGGGTTAACTCTGGTCTGTTAGGAGGGTTAACTCTGGTCTGTTAGGAGGGTTAACTCTGGTCTGTTAGGAGGGTTAACTCTGCCAGTCTGTTAGGAGGGTTAACTCTGGTCTGTTCTGTTAGGAGGGTTAACTCTGGTCTGTTAGGAGGGTTAACTCTGGTCTGTTAGGAGGGTTAACTCTGGTCTGTTAGGAGGGTTAACTCTGGTCTGTTAGGAGGGTTAACTCTGGTCTGTTAGGGGGGTTAACTCTGTTCTGTTAGGAGGGTTAACTCTGGTCTGTTAGGAGGGTTAACTCTGTTCTGTTAGGAGGGTTAACTCTGGTCTGTTAGGAGGGTTAACTCTGGTCTGTTAGGAGGGTTAACTCTGGTCTGTTAGGGGGGTTAACTCTGGTCTGTTAGGAGGGTTAACTCTGCCAGTCTGTTCTGTTGTTAGGAGGGTTAACTCTGGTCTGTTAGGAGGGTTAACTCTGGTCTGTTAGGAGGGTTAACTCTGGTCTGTTAGGAGGGTTAACTCTGGTCTGTTAGGAGGGTTAACTCTGGTCTGTTAGGAGGGTTAACTCTGGTCTGTTAGGAGGGTTAACTCTGGTCTGTTTGGAGGGTTAACTCTGCCAGTCTGGTCTGTTAGGAGGGTTAACTCTGGTCTGTTAGGAGGGTTAACTCTGGTCTGTTAGGAGGGTTAACTCTGGTCTGTTAGGAGGGTTAACTCTGGTCTGTTAGGAGGGTTAACTCTGTTCTGTTAGGAGGGTTAACTCTGGTCTGTTAGGAGGGTTAACTCTGGTCTGTTAGGAGGGTTAACTCTGTCTGTTAGGAGGGTTAACTCTGGTCTGTTAGGAGGGTTAACTCTGGTCTGTTTGGAGGGTTAACTCTGGTCTGTTAGGAGGGTTAACTCTGTCTGTTAGGAGGGTTAACTCTGTTCTGTTAGGAGGGTTAACTCTGTTCTGTTAGGAGGGTTAACTCTGGTCTGTTAGGAGGGTTAACTCTGGTCTGTTAGGAGGGTTAACTCTGTTCTGTTAGGAGGGTTAACTCTGGTCTGTTAGGAGGGTTAACTCTGGTCTGTTAGGAGGGTTAACTCTGGTCTGTTAGGAGGGGTTAACTCTGTTCTGTTAGGAGGGTTAACTCTGGTCTGTTAGGAGGGTTAACTCTGTTCTGTTAGGAGGGTTAACTCTGTTCTGTTAGGAGGGTTAACTCTGTTCTGTTAGGAGGGTTAACTCTGGTCTGTTAGGAGGGTTAACTCTGGTCTGTTAGGAGGGTTAACTCTGGTCTGTTAGGAGGGTTAACTCTGGTCTGTTAGGAGGGTTAACTCTGGTCTGTTAGGGGGGTTAACTCTGGTCTGTTAGGAGGGTTAACTCTGGTCTGTTAGGAGGGTTAACTCTGTTCTGTTAGGAGGGTTAACTCTGGTCTGTTAGGAGGGTTAACTCTGGTCTGTTAGGAGGGTTAACTCTGTTCTGTTAGGAGGGTTAACTCTGGTCTGTTAGGAGGGTTAACTCTGGTCTGTTTGGAGGGTTAACTCTGGTCTGTTAGGAGGGTTAACTGGTCTGTTAGGAGGGTTAACTCTGTTCTGTTAGGAGGGTTAACTCTGTTCTGTTAGGAGGGTTAACTCTGGTCTGTTAGGAGGGTTAACTCTGTTCTGTTAGGAGGGTTAACTCTGGTCTGTTAGGAGGGTTAACTCTGGTCTGTTAGGAGGGTTAACTCTGTACTGTTAGGAGGGTTAACTCTGGTCTGTTAGGAGGGTTAACTCTGGTCTGTTAGGAGGGTTAACTCTGGTCTGTTAGGAGGGTTAACTCTGTTCTGTTAGGAGGGTTAACTCTGGTCTGTTAGGAGGGTTAACTCTGTTCTGTTAGGAGGGTTAACTCTGGTCTGTTAGGAGGGTTAACTCTGGTCTGTTAGGAGGGTTAACTCTGGTCTGTTAGGAGGGTTAACTCTGGTCTGTTAGGAGGGTTAACTCTGGTCTGTTTGGAGGGTTAACTCTGGTCTGTTAGGAGGGTTAACTCTGGTCTGTTAGGAGGGTTAACTCTGTTCTGTTAGGAGGGTTAACTCTGTTCTGTTAGGAGGGTTAACTCTGGTCTGTTAGGAGGGTTAACTCTGGTCTGTTAGGAGGGTTAACTCTGGTCTGTTAGGAGGGTTAACTCTGGTCTGTTAGGAGGGTTAACTCTGGTCTGTTAGGAGGGTTAACTCTGGTCTGTTAGGAGGGTTAACTCTGGTCTGGTCTGTTAGGAGGGTTAACTCTGTTCTGTTAGGAGGGTTAACTCTGGTCTGTTAGGGGGGTTAAC